>NC_083277.1:23022124-23374624 GCF_963506605.1 Zootoca vivipara | reverse complement strand
CATTCTGTTATAAAACATGATATTGTTTTATTATATTGCATGTTGTAAACTGTCCCGTGGCTTTTTGATGAAAGGGGAGGGTATATAAATTTATTAAATAACCCAACGAAAGGAAAGACTAACTGACATTATGATAAATCTCCATTGACACTGCACAGGTGCGTGTTCTGATATCGTGCGTGCTGTAACTCAACAGGCATTAAGAGTCTCATTCCACAACGGGATTTCAAATTAAGGTATTCCATTTTGGAGACAACGCAGCCAAGGTCTGAGTTTTCATGTTACCGTGCTGTACTGAAATTTACCATGCAACTGTTCATACCACAAAAGGGAGCTCTAAATGTGCACTTATAGAATGTTCTCTTCTTACACCACACAGTCAACCTGTGGATAGAAAAGTTCAGAACACAGCAGGTTGCTACCATCATGATCCAAGGACTTTAAATGCCTGCTGGCAGAGCACAGGCAGAAAAGAATAAACAAAACAAGGTAGGTAGGGGTGTCTGTGTGTGTACAAACAAACAAACAAACAAACACATATGATCAAACTAGCAACTCAAGTTAATAATAACAATAATAATAATAATAATAATAATAATAATACCTTTATTGTCAATGTACAATGAAATTAGCCAACCCCCCCCCCCACAAACACTCAATCTCATTGCACTCTGTGCACCAAACCCGAAAGTCAGTTGCACTATATTATTTTATTTTATCTCTGACACCTCTCAGCACTCTTGCTTGCATAACCACACAAACATAATTCTTATATATGTGAACAATGTTCCATCATCAACCATTTCTCTAGAGTCTCGATAAGGATGCCACTGAACTAAGTCATGGTTTGAGGTCAGGAGACTGCTAAAGTGCATTAGAAAGAGGTATGTGTACAGTATAGTGGCACCTCGCAAGATGAATGCCCTGCAAGACGAATTTTTCGCAAGAAGAATGCGTCTTGCGATCTGACGGCGACTCGCAAGACGAATTCATTTTGCAAAAAAATTCGTCTTGCGAATCGCGGTTTCCCATGGGAATGCATTGAAATTTAATTAATGCGTTCCTACGGGCAAAAAAAGAAATTTCAATGCAATGGAAACCGCGATACGCAAGACGAATTTTTTGCAAAACGAATTGACTCGCGGAACGAATTAAATTCGTCTTGCGAGGCACCACTGCACTGGTATATTTTACCTAGGAGGTGTTAAAGCATCTCTCTCCCCCCCCCCACTGTAATTTTCAGGAAGGGAGAGTTCAAAAGCCCTTCTGACTCTGTTCTGGTTTTCAAGGTCAAACTTCACCCACAAGCCCCCACCCAAAAATCATGGAACTACATGTCACATGCAGGTCCATCCTCGGGCTGAAGCATCCGTCTATCAGGTCAGAAAGTAAAGGGAACAACACAGCCCTCTTTTCTTCCAAGGTAGCATTTTGTTACAAGTAGCATTTTCTAGTCCTTTGGTCAATCTTCTACAGCCAGTTGGAATGGATTCCCTAGATTTCAAAATATTTGGAGGGCTCCAGGTTGGAGAATGCTGCCCCAAATAAACTTCACGGTTTCCTGATATCAGCAATCAGTTACTGATATTGTGCTTGCTTTCCTCCATTTTACCTTCTATGCTTTGATTTTGAACTCTGCCCAACCCAGCACCCCTTTCCTAATATTTATTCATTCCTCTCTATTTCTACTCTGTCCTGGGTCATGTATTTCCAGATGCTTACTTGACTATCTGATCATGGCAACTGCACCAAATCCTCAGCAGGATAAAAGTAGGTTGTTGTTGTTCAGTTGTTTAGTAGTGTTCGACTCTTCGTGCCCCCATGGGCCAGAGCACACCAGGCACTCCTGTCTTCCAAAAAGTAGGCAGAGTGGTACAATTTTTAGGAGAATGGTTGAAAAAGACCCTGTGGAACCCTGCCACTTTGAAATGCTGTATGGTATAGAAATTCCCATCCCCAAACACCACAGAACCACACTCTCAGCTAAAGGACACAGGTTCAAGACTTTATGGTGACAGCAGATAAAGATATTATCAAACTTAGACATGCCTTGTTGTTTAGTCGTTTAGTCGTGTCTGACTCTTCGTGACCCCATGGACCATAGCACGCCAGGCACACCTGTCTTCCACTGCCTCCCGCAGTTTGGTCAAACTCATGTTCGTAGCTTCGAGAACACTGTCCAACCATCTCATCCTCTGCCGTCCCCTTCTCCTTGTGCCCTCAATCTTTCCCAACATCAGGGTCTTTTCCAAGGATTCTTCTCTTCTCATGAGGTGGCCAAAGTATTGGAGCCTCAGCTTCACGATCTGTCCTTCCAATGAGCACTCAGGGCTGATTTCCTTCAGAATGGATAGGTTTGATCTTCTTGCAGTCCATGGGACTCTCAAGAGTCTCCTCAAGCACCATAATTCAAAAGCATCAATTCTTCGGCGATCAGCCTTCTTTATGGTCCAGCTCTCACTTCCATACCGTGTTTCTCATATTATAAGTCATGTCTTATATTAATTTTTTCTTCAAAAAAACACGGCATGGCTTATTTTTGAGGGATGTCTTATTTTTTAATAAAGTGCACGCGGGCGCTGTTTGCCGGGCTTGTCAAGCCCAGCAAACAGCGCCCGCCGATCTTTGGTGACAGGCGGAGGTGGGGGGAGAGCGGAGCACGATCTCCGCTTCCCCCCCCACCCCCGCCTGTCACACAGCACAGGGCCGAAGATCGGCGGGCGCTGTTTGCCGGGCTTGTCAAGCCCAGCAAACAGCGCCCGCCGATCTTCGGTGACAGGCGGGGGTGGGGGGAGAGCGGAGCACGATCTCCGCTTCCCCCCCACCCCCGCCTGTCACACAGCACAGGGCCGAAGATCGGCGGGCGCTGTTTGCCGGGCTTGTCAAGCCCAGCAAACAGCGCCCGCCGATCTTCGGTGACAGGCGGGGGTGGGGGGAGAGCGGAGAACGATCTCCGCTTCCCCCCCACCCCCGCCTGTCACACAGCACAGGGCCGAAGATCGGCGGGCGCTGTTTGCCGGGCTTGTCAAGCCCAGCAAGGAGCGCCCGCCGATCTTTGGTGACAGGCGGGGTGGGGGGAGAGCGGAGAACGATCTCCGCTTCCCCCCCACCCCCGCCTGTCACACAGGACAGGTCCGAAGATCGGCGGGCGCTGTTTGCCGGGCTTGTCAAGCCCAGCAAGGAGCGCCCGCCGATCTTTGGTGACAGGCGGGGGTGGGGGGAGAGCGGAGAACGATCTCCGCTTCCCCCCCACCCCCGCCTGTCACACAGGACAGGTCCGAAGATCGGCGGGCGCTGTTTGCCGGGCTTGTCAAGCCCAGCAAACAGCGCCCGCCGATCTTTGGTGACAGGCGGGGGTGGGGGGAGAGCGGAGAACGATCTCCGCTCCCCCCCCGCCTGTCACACAGGACAGGTCCGAAGATCGGCGGGCGCTGTTTGCCGGGCTTGTCAAGCCCAGCAAACAGCGCCCGCCGATCTTTGGTGACAGGCGGGGGTGGGGGGAGAGCGGAGAACGATCTCCGCTTCCCCCCACCCCTGCCTGTCACACAGCACAGGTCCGAAGATCGGCGGGCGCTGTTTCCCGGGCTTGTCAAGCCCAGCAAGGAGCGCCCGCCGATCTTCGGCTCTGTCCCCCGATGCGCGACGGCTCGGGGAAGCAGGCAGGGAGCTCCTGCTGGGTCCCGCGCCTTCGCCTCTCGCTCGGTCGGGGCTACACGACATGGCTTATTTTCGGGGTATGTCTTATTTTTCACCAACCCTTAGAAATCCTGTCATGGCTTATTTTTGGGCGATGCCTTAAAATATGAGAAACACGGTACATCACTACTGGGAAAACCACATAGACATGCCTATGTGGGGTTTATAATGGCCTAAACCAGTGTTTCCCAAACTTGGGTCTCCAACTGTTTTTAGACTACAATTCCCATCATCCCTGACCACTGGTCCTGCTAGCTAGGGATGATGGTAGCTATAGTCCCAAAACAGCCGGAGACCCAAGTTTGGGAAACCCTGGCCTAAACTGAGGGCAAAATATGGAAACTTACAGCCTAGAATCCTGTAAGCGTAAAAGGGAATTGTGACACAAGAAAGTCAGTAAAAGCATAGAAAAGTTTAGTAAACAGTGTCAAGAAGGCTCCTCTATCTGTGGTGGATGTCCTTCTCTCAGGCTTCATGTTTGAAATGAAATTTGGCTACAAAGCTGCTTCCTGCTTAACTCTCTTTAAAACCATGGCTCCTTTGTTTAAAACATCACCTCTGTTGCTTGTTTAGCCTTAGCTTGGCCATGGTTAAGTCTCTACCTTTCCACCTGAGTGAGGAAGGAATAAAAGAACAAGAGACTTGTCTTATAGCACACCAGACGATTAGTCCACCAAGCTCAGTGTTGTCAAGACTGATTCAGGCTGCAGACTCCTACGTGACAACAAATGTGCTGTGAAGATAAATGAGAAGAACTTGAAAACACTTGAGGTGATGAAACATGTGCAACCATATTAAAGAACAAATCACTTGTAGAAGCCACATGTTGAAATGATGCGTGGAATCTAGCCCAACCCACTGCCACCAGACTTTCCCAACATCCATAGATTCAATGGGCTTTAGAAGAAGTTCTAAGCCAATATAGATGTATATGGGTGGAGCTCCTCAGAGCAAGGAGAGACTCTGCCCAACTGCATGGAGGGGTTTGTGTGAACTCACTTATGAGCCAGATTCCAACCTGCCTTGTCTAGCCTGAACTACAATGTCCCTACTGTGGAAAGGGGCTTGTGGATCCAAAATTGGCCTCCACAGTCACTTACGGACTCACTGTTAAAACCGTGTTTATGGAAGACAGTCTTACTTGGCTACGAGTGATCGCCAAAGAAGAAGAAGAAGAAGAAGACAATGAATCGAACTCCAGTTGAACAGCCACCTATTTGAGCTTTGAAAAACTTGACATGAAGGTGAAACATAAGCCTAAATATGTTGCAGAAATGGGCGTTAAATATAAAAAATCATATGTGATGTAATTTTTAATATTTGCACCTTTTTTTATAGTTCACAGGATTTGAGATCAAAACATTCTTTTACTTCCAAGCTGAAAAAGAAGGTTGGCTGGAATCCTTGAGGAGAAGCGGCGAAGCCCCTGCAGAGCTATTTTCACAAAATTGCCGCTTGGAGTGTGTAACCACATTCTGAAACAAAGTAAGCTAAGCACCTACGGACGCATGCAGCTTGCAGCTGTACAGATTTTTCTTTCTATTTAACCTTGTAATTTTATTCATTCATCAGGTCAGCGGTACTGACAGCTGCTGGAAGTGACATTTCTGAGTGGAATATTCGGAGAACATTTAAAAACACAGTCCACAGTCACAACCCAGAGGGGCACGTAAGTTCCTTCCACAATTGAATTTACTCGAGAAGTTGCTACTCAGAACCCCAGAAGCGACTGTTTACATTCCTCTCAAATTCTAAAAGCAGCTTGGAAACTGGTTCAAGAGCTTCTTCTTCCTCTTCTTCTTCTTCTTCTTCTTCTTCTTCTTCTTCTTCTTCTTCTTCTTCTTCTTCGTCTTCTTCCAAAACTACCTGGGGGAACCTAGGAAGCTGCCTTATACCGGGGGTCCTACAATATATCTTGCCCAGTATTGCCACCATTTGCATGTAGCACTAAACCATAAACATCCAACATACCATCTCAGGACTATTTAATTGCTCATCTTCTAACATTATGTATGCCATCAAATGCCAACAGTGCCCTTCAGCTCTCTATATTGGACAAACAGGCCAAACCCTACGCCAAAGGATAAATGGACATAAATCTGACATCAGGAACCACAAGACAGAGAAACCAGTAGGAGAACACTTCAATCTCCCAGGACATTCTATACAAGATCTCAAAGCAGCTGTTTTATTACAGAAAAATTTCAGGAACAGACTGGAAAGAGAAGTTGCTGAATTGGAACTCATTACCAAGCTTAAAACCATGGAACCATCTGGGATGAATAAAGACATCGGATTCTTATCTCATTATGGATGATCAAGCTTTCTTTAGCGCCTCAGCCCTTGCTTTTCCCCCCAGGACGAATTGCAGCCATCAGCAGTCGTTAACAGCCATCTACAGGTTTACCACTCTCATCAGCCCATCACCCATTCCCACCCACCCCCACCACCCTCTGTATATATATATATAAGGGTCTGACACTTCTGTTTCAAGTGTATCTGAAGAAGTGTGCATGCACACGAAAGCTCATACCAAAATAAAAACTTAGTTGGTCTTTAAGGTGCTACTGAAGGAATTTTTTTCTATTTTGCATAAAGTATGGTTTAGTGAGCCACAATGTGAATTAGTTGTGTGCTAGTGTATGCAGCCTGAACACCCCCACTTTCCTCTTCCCTTCACACAAGCAGGTAGACAAACCATGAAGGGACCAACTGAACAAAATTCTGCCATAACAAAATAGTTGACACTTTAAATGTGCCGCAAAGCTCTCTGATTGCCCATACATTTCATGGCTCTGTTTTTTTAAAAATTATAATTGTAAATATCAACGTCCGCCTTTCTTTATAAAATTGCAAGCCACCTCACAGGCCTTTATAAGGGCTGAACGGTGGGATATGCACTCATTGCTAACAAAATAAGGGCGCAATAACATCTTTTTATTTCACTCATTTCAATCCCAGTGTACTGGCTGTTGCCAATTGTCCTTGAAACCTAATGAACTGAGTAAGAAGACTTTAATATGGCTAAGGCTGAATTATTAAACAAGACAACAAAACAACAACAAAAAACAACCCTGAGGGTCCTTAATTTTTAAAAGTGCCACCAATAATTACACGGTACAATGTAACACTAAATACAGAATATAAATATAAAGAGAAGATTTGCAGCTATTGCTAAAGAGTTGAGAGAGAACAGTAGTGGCAAAGAATATGGATTTTTAAGCAAGGCACTTTTTCTCTGCCTCAACCTCCTCTGTTGCCATGCGGTGCCACTTAAATGACGCTATTAACAATTACTAAGATAACGTTCTCTGCTGCTCAAGGGGTCAGGCCTAAAGCTGGCTCAAGTTACAAGAGGGTAAAATTCTGCTTGAGCATTAGGAGAAATAATTTCACAGTAAGAGTAGTTGCACAGTAGAACCTATTCCTCAGAAGGTATCCCCGTTCTGCAGCTCTTCAAGCCAAGGCTGAACGGCCATCTGTGGGGAGGCTATAGCGTCCTATTTTACAGAGAACAATTCCTATCTGAAAGAGGCTTCTTTTTGAAGAGCTGTCTTGTCCAAGTCCAGATTAAAGGTAAAAAAAAAAAACCTAAAAGAAGAGAGAGCAGAAGCCTTGCAATTGCCCAACAACAGCACCTGGTAATCTTCCTCAGTATGGAAAGAAATAAACTGCATTCCTATTTAAATTCTAATGATTATTTCGGCACCTGTATTGATATGTATAAATTTGCATATGGAAATATTATGCTAATCAATGTATGCTAATCAATTTCGGTGATGTGCAAGAGGCTACCGTATTAACAAGGTCTCACAATGACATGTTTAAAAAAATGTACAGGGTAAACTATGTCTGGCACTAATTGCTATTAATAGCTCTGAATTACTGGTGCTTCATTACAGGCTTGCCCCAATACCTTGTATTTTTGTATGCAAAGGGGTATAAAAGGAGCAAGTCCACAGGGTAGGGTGGCGGACGACGACTTCTTTTTTAATGTAGAAGTTTCCAGGAAGAGATTACAGTGAAATCTCAGTAATAGTAAGAATATTTCTGTAATGCTGCATAAAACAAGGTTAAAAGGAGCATTCAACCTGTAATAGCTTAGGGAGAAACCTTTTTATTTCATGAGGTCTTCCCAAGACATGGTTCACTAACTCCCACTCACATGCAATATGCAGCAGAGATTACAACCACAATGGAAACCAAATGGAGCATAGAAATAGCCTACAGGAACTCCGGGAAATATATTCTGATGTTCAGCATGACTTTCAAAGCTTTGTGATATTTTAAACTCTAAACACTGGCCACTTAATTCCCACCCCCTTTGCAAATTTAGTTTCCACTAGTTTTTACTTAAAGAAACAAAAAATTAAACTAAACTTTTAAGCCAAGTAGTAAAACAGAATTGATGCGTTTGAATTATGGTGCTGGAGGAGACTCTTGAGAGTCCCATGGACTGCAAGAAGATCAAACCTATCCATTCTGAAGGAAATCAGCCCTGAGTGCTCACTGGAAGGACAGATCGTGAAGCTGAGGCTCCAATACTTTGGCCACCTCATGAGAAGAGAAGACTCCCTGGAAAAGACCCTGATGCTGGGAAAGATTGAGGGCACAAGGAGAAGGGGACGGCAGAAGACAAGATGGTTGGACAGTGTTCTCGAAGCTACGAACATGAGTTTGACCAAACTGCGGGAGGCAGTGCAAGACAGGAGTGCCTGGCGTGCTCTGGTCCATGGGGTCACGAAGAGTCGGACACGACTAAACAACTAAACAACAACAAAACAGAGCAGTGATATGGAATCATACAGCCATTGACTCAGCAGACAGGTGGTGAGGAGGATGTTCACGTGCTGTGTGGGTATTGTAAAAGTATAACAATGCAAAACCAAGTCCATTAAGCAGCCTTTTCATAGTAGTGAGAGGTAGGAGTGTGGAAGTGGATCCAGCCACTAGGCCAAATCCTGACCTCCCAAAACTCCAAATCCGGCAAGTGGGAGGAGCCATAAGTTGGCCATGTCTGGCTAATACGACCCACAGTATAGCGTCTCCAACAATAGAACACTGAGACCAGAATTGCCCCATAGCTGAGGCGACTGCAATTTGTTTCCCAGATTTCCAGAACTATTCTATTCTCCGTCTTCATTCCCTATGTTGTAAGTCTCAGGCATGCACCTTAGCCAATTGGTACATAGTACACGGATCTTGATATCCTCTGCTGGTAGCCTAGATACGATAATAATATTCAAAGTCTCCTATCCACTCCATGATCCACAGTTGGTGGGTGTGCTTTTCAGCCAAGATTGGGTCCTAAAGTGGCTTACAGATAAATCCATCAGAAGACAGAATTTAAGTAAATGGGCGAGTGTGTATGTATAGAGACTGGGAAGGAAGGTATAATAGTGCATCTCACTAGTGCTTTCTTTTTTCTAAAAAAATGTTTAGGAATAATAATAATAATAATAATAATAATAATAATAATAATAAATAATAAATAATAATAATAAATAATAATAATAATAATAATTTATTATTTATACCCCGCCCATCTGGCCGGGTTCCCCCAGCCACTCTGGGCGGCTTCCAACAAAACACAAAATTACAGAAAATTACTCTCATTTTCCTACTCATATTGAAATACTGCCCCTCAATGAGGCCAAACTTAGATTCACAAAATATTAGGGGTATGTGTGCCCCTGCACCCCCCCCCCCAGAAAAACCCACTGCATCTCACTATTCCAGTTTTGTTGACTATTGGTTTTATTAAACTTGTTATTTGTACATATGAGCTATACATAAAACAAACAGGAAACAAAATACATCAGTATCCTATCGTGTGTGTGTGTGTGTGTGTGTGTGTGTGTGTGTGTATAATTCTTGTTTATTCTTCCTATTTGTTCTTCCTATTTCCATCAAGCTAGCTCAAACCAGAGCCCCACCTGTTTCTCTGTTCTTTCTTTCTTTCTTTCTTTCTTTCTTTCTTTCTCTTTCTTTCTCTTTCTCTTTCTCTCTCTCTCTCTCTCTCTCTCTCTCTCTCTCTCTCTCTCACACACACACACACACACACACACACGGGGTGGGGAAACTATAGAAACAAAATATAGTTCATTGTTACTTATTTATGCGGCTCACACATATGGATGGGAAAGATCTTTGGATCTGCAACTAAACCACACCAGAAAGTTTCAGATTGTATAACAAGGCTTAACATTCCTGAAAGGCGTGCTACGATTAACATTTAGGGTTTCACTGGACCTAGAAACCTAGGTTTTCCAGGTGAAACAGGATTTTCCCATTGATAACGTTCTATGGTTCACCAGGATGGTGCTGGGGTGAAGGAAGATGGCGACACTCCACGTTGATGGTGGCAGCATGGACACACCTGTGGGAAACCAATGCCACCAATCTGGAACTCCACTGGCTATGTGCCTCACCCCGCCCCAGAGCACAACAGCATTCTCCAGCCCCCACCCACAACTTCTGCTATTTATTTAACAGCAATGCAGGACACCTTTAAAAGCAAACTCTCCTGAGGCATTGTACATCAAAAATATATATATATTAAAATACAACAGAACACAAGGGAAAATGATCAAACACGAATAAAACCAGCCGTAGCAAAAACACACCCTACCTGAGTTCATGTGTCTAATCAATTTATATCGACCAAGACTCACAACAAATCTTTTCCCACAACACATTTTAGAGCACTGAACTATTGGTGGGAATGCTTTTATTATTGCTCCTAAGATCTATTAAGATAAAAACACAGTTCAATTGTGTCTTTAAAAGACACATTCATGACTTTAAATAAAAGACAACTTCTTCTGGAAATAAAATAGATGCCGCATGTATATCAGGCGGCAGAAGATAAACAAACAGACTTCATGAAATCTCTGCTGCTACATGCTATTTTTTTGGGTCTACCTTATAAATGTCTATACCTGTAGATGTATATAACTGTGAAGGCAAATTTCACATAGTACAGTATTTTCACCTTTCTGTCTCTGGTATCTCTGACTGAATTAATTTGGCCAATTACCCTCCTAGCTGTTGAAACACTTGGTTTAATGTCAAGTGGTTTATTTTTAAAACTATCTTGTTCAAATGAATGGAAATTAATAGAAAACAACATTATAACCAGAAGTGAGTATCAAGTCAGAGACAGAAAGCACACATACAAAAGTAAAATAATGCCCGGCTCAAAAAGCCATAATAAAAGTGATATGATAGCCATGTTCAAATACAGTGGAACTTCAGTTTATGAACACCTCGGTTTACGAATTTTCGGTTTACGAACGCCGCGGACCCATCTGGAACGGATTAATTCACTTTCCATTACTTTCAATGGGAAAGTTCGCTTCAGTTTATGAACGCTTCAGTTTATGAACAGACTTCCGGAACCAATTGTGTTCATAAAACGAGGTACCACTGTATATAAAAGGGTGTCATATAGAGGAGGGAGAAAGGTTGTTTTCTGCTGCTCCAGAGAAGCGGACACGGAGCAATGGATTCAAACTACAGGGAAGAAGATTCCACCCAAACATTAGGAAGAACTTCCTGACAGTAAGAGCTGTTCGACAGTGGAATTTGCTACCAAGGAGTGTGGTGGAGTCTCCTTCTTTGGAGGTCTTTAAGCGGAGGCTTGACATATCTAAGAATGCTTTGATGGTGTTTCCTGCTTGGCAGGGGGTTGAACTGGATGGCCCTTGTGGTCTCTTCCAACTCTATGATTCTATGATTTTATTATTCTAATTGTGGTAAAAGAAATCGAGCCCTTAAGGCAGTGTGGAATGTAAAAACAAATACAATGACTAAGAAAAGAGCGGTGTTTCCCCCCAAAGTTTGAGTATTGTTTGAGACGTGTTCCACTGAAAGGCATAGCTTATGTGCGCCCGAATTTGCGACAGCCTACTGGAAGAAGGTTGTGCCGTCACTTTCACCTTAATTTATCCTTTACTCAGAAAAGGAAAACCATTTCTCCTATATAATGAGACAAAGGAGCTGAACAGCCCTTCAGTCTGACTTGACCTGTCAGCCATCATAAGAAGCGGCCCCTGCAAAGTACCACAAGTCCTCAGGTGTGCTGAACCTGTAAATGAGCTAACTGAACATTCAATTCTTTCAAAAAGCATTTTATAAAAAGGGGCTCCATAAATCCACTGACTTGGAAAACCTGATTTCCTTGAGATATTTAGTTGCCATGGCAATTTATAATAAGATGCTAGTACAGTAAAGAGAGAGAGAGAGAGAGAGAGATTGGGGAGGGAGGGAGGACAGGAAAACTGAGGATATTGATTAATATGCTGGCAAGTTGCATCTGAATTTAAAGTTTTCTTCCAGCCTAAGAGGCCCGTTAATATTTCAAGAACCTGAGCAACATGCTTCAATAGCAAGGTAAGTTCTATGATAAATGTGTTCTCCAATCTGTGCACCAGTCAAGCAGCTATAAAAATCAGAATAATTCATGCAAATATTTCCATTATGTTTCTAAACACAACTTATTTACATTTTAAATCACACAGCAGACAATAGGAAATATCCTTCATTTAGACAGGTGTGAATGAGAAAACAGATGCATCCATTAAAGCAGAACCAATTCAATGAATAAGAACAACAACAGTAATGATAAGGAAAGGAGGTGTGGGGAGGGGAAACTTTGCCACCTCTTGGCTTCACAGAGTTTGGGTCAATGAGCAACTTACCTGAAAAAACACAGCCATGGCTCCTATTATTCTTTTCTCTTGGACCGCTGTCCCAAAGCTGTCAAAATCATCAGGATTGTAGAAATAAATCTGCATCTGTGGAAAAATGGAAAGCATTTTATTTTGCTGCAAAATTGAGTCCAGGATGGGACAATGAATAATGCGTTGTTCGCAGACCAGGGAGGACCAAGACGAAATCTCTGGCTCAGTGATGTTTGAACCCCCAACCCCGAGGGCTGCAACAAGTTTCTAAAGCAGGGGTCAGCAAACTTTTTCAGACCTTGTGGGGGGCCGGACTATATTTTGAAAAAAGAAAGAACGAATTCCTCTGCCCCACAAATAACCCAGAGGTGCATTTTAAATAAAATTACACATTCTGCTCATGTAAAAACACCAGGCAGGCCCCACAAATAACCCTCAGATGCTGGTTGAGCAACATGAGAAATGCTCCCCAGGGGAGAGACTTGTGCTGCCTCCACTGATCCAAGTATGCAGCAGCATAGTATGGCTATGAAAATAACACCTCAAATAAGGCTCCTATTTGAAGATACCTTCCGCTTTTACAAGCACCTGATCACCGGCTCTCTGCAGATGGTTAGGCATCACGTATTTTCCTTCTGTATCTTTCATGTACACAGAAGACACACACATAAAACAACGTTGTATGTTTAAGTAAAAACTGCAACCAGCCAGATGAGTTGTCATGGAGCCACACTGCTGAGCTATGGTGATGTATTGCTTACGCAAATATGAAGGCAATCAAGAAACAGCTTTACTCCATCTGCTCTCCTGCAGGAGCCATCCTAATTTATTAAGAGAAATGCGCTGCAAATTAGAGCCATACATATAGGTGGCAACATGTGGCTGGCCTTCTGTGCTATATAGCGGTAAACTAACACCTGTGCATTGACATCCTTCTATGTTTACAAACCCTTCGAGTGTGAGCAACACCTGCAGTTCCGTACCATTCCTCTACCCACATGAGAGAGCTTCATTCATATTCCTATTCTTCTGGTACTTTGATAAGAGATGCCACACATTTTGGCAAGTTCCAGTACTAAATACCTAAATGCCCTTGTTGGTCTGCAGCAAATCTAGGCCCAAACGGGAGCAGGAGTTCAAACTCAGCTTCTTGAAAGACATGCAAAACTGGAGCACTGCAATGTTTCACAGCTGCCATATTCTATCTCAACCCTCCTTTGAAGCCTCCCCATGAAAAAAGGGGCATGTTCAGTTAACTTTAACAATCATAGCATCATTTCCAATAACCTTACCAGCACATTGTTCGCTTCCTAATATTTCAAAATAACCCACTTAATGGGTCTTAATTAGATTTTATTTCAACCATCTTCCTCAGCGTAAGGTCACATGCTGGGCTGTAACTACGAAAACCAGAGGTGTGCATTCTTTCAGCAAAGATACTCACAATTCTGAAAATGGTACTGACAGGGAATTGCTAGATAACCAAAAATTTGTGCTACATTTTTGGGCCATCTTTATATTTATATCTCCTGACAAGCACCAATGGGAATTCAGCAGAAAATACATTTGCCTGGAAGAGCTGGAGGATAAATTTTAATTGTTTTGCCTTCATATCCCCAACCTCGTAGATCCCTGGCAATCTTTTACAAATTAACAGCCTCCAGGTTTGGACAGCACTCAGTTTTCAACATGATACATTCATGCACTGATGTTCAAATTAAAAACAATTTGGTTTCAGGTTGGATTACTTGAGCTCCATTTATATGAAACAAATAAAAATCCCAAGTAACGACCATAAACTACGTTTTTGCTTCCCATTCAGAGAAAACTAAAACACAACAATTCTCAAATATGGTGTCTAAAAATATTTGTAATATTATGCAGAAGAAAACAATATGTGGAAGAAAACAATATTCACTAAGTCTGTAGTATGCCAAAAGCATTTTAGACCATCTTTGCTCATAACATTAGAAGGAAATTAATTTTTGCAATATTCTTTTGGGTAAGTGAGGAAAGGGGCATTGATCGAGAGCCAAAATTTTTTTTACCAGTGTAATATACTATGGGTTGTACGCAACCAGAATACACAGAGTAGGCCTGTTGAAATTAATCTACCTTGGTTAGTCATGGGCAGGCATCCCCAAACTTCAGCCCTCCAGATGGTCCTGTTAGCTAGGGATCATGGGAGTCGTAGGCCAAAACATCTGGAGGGCCGCAGTTTGGGGATGCCTGGTCATGGGCATGAAATCCAAAAGTTCTACTCTGAGTAGGACTGGAACTAAATACAACCCAAAGGGTTATATTTTTGGGGGTTTTAGCATTGGCCCTCATAACTGTAGATTTAAGGTTGCCATTCACTCATCCCTCCCAAGCATAGGAACGTTAAGAGGAGGTTTCAGATCCTGACTTGTAGATTGCACCAGCCCACATGAGGCTTACTTTAGCATTGGCCAGAAATGTGGAGTCGCATTGGTACGGTAAATCGTCCTCGCCTCATGGCCAGACATTCTGGACTACCAGCTCCTCATTCAAATGCTGTTGCATCACACTGAGGGGGACTGATATTGTGATAAGGTTAGAGGTGCCTGGTGGCTACGAGGCTACAGAGTTGAAGGCCTAGACAAAAACGTTGTCTCTCAACTCTTTCTGGACTTGCCATTTCTAGCGCCAGCCTTCTATCCTTGCTCAACATACCGGCAAATAAGTAATTTAATAAAAGAGCAACATAACTGTTCAGCTTTTTCTTCTCATGAGGAAACTCTAAAAGATCACCCTGGAACCTCCAAGAACTCAGGGAAGTGAGGAGAGCAAAGTGCTATACTGTGTTTTATATGCCTGCTCGCTATCTGACCAAATATGAAAACATCTACATGAAATCAGGAACTCCAATGTACTCCAGCAATAGGGAGTTTGCCATTATCACTATTACATATCCAGAGGTATCATATAATTTAAGTTTTAAAAAGCTGCAAGACTTTCTAAGACAGCCAACGTTATAATGAATCAGTCAGCTAACTGCAGAGGCAATAATTAAAGAGTTTGTTGGAAAGCCAAAATATTTTGGGAAGAATACAGGGCTAAAAAAAGGACTCCAAGTTCAGAATACTGAAGAAAGTAGTCTGAACGATTTGCTTTGATTCAGTGGAGCTAACTATTGAACAGACTAATCTTTAATTATTATTACCTCTCCCAGCTGCAATGTAGGAAGGAATTATTCTCAACCACCATTTGCTGCTGGATGTGAAATCTCTTGCTTGGAACCAAATTGTATGCAAAGCTTCTATATCCACGCAACTAATTTCTTTGTGAGGTTTTAAGCATGGCAAAAAATATTTGGGGAATTCAGAGTTTTATCACGGTGCATTTGATTACTTGTTCTTGTGAGAAAAACAAACAAACACCAGCATGACTTTGCAACCTGACTCCCATTTCTGAAATAAATTTTAAAAGGTTGCTGGAACACCCTCATCTGCCAACTGCATTAGAGGTTGTGGGATTTGCAGGCACAATCCCACAGAGTTAAGCACGCTCAAATCCACCAGCTTCTTCCCCAATGAAGTCACTGGGCAAGTGGAATGGGACCACATCCTCAGCTCTGCTCTGGGTCTTTGTCCAATCCTCCAGAGTAGATTTGGAGCATGTGGGAAGCACATGGGAGGAAGGGGAAATTCTCTTGCGTGGGTCATTCCGCTTCCACGGTTACTTTGTTGGATTTTAGCTGGACTGAAGTATATTTAGCACTGTGGTATTGTGACTTCTATTATTAGTGATAAAATGCTAAAATCTGGAGGAACAGAAACTTCAGTGGTTTGAGAAATTGGCTTGCTAATTTTTATATCCTACCAGATGTGCACAGGAAGGAGCAATGTTAAAGTTATTTCTTCTGCCCTTCTCTAGCATGTACAACACCATACTTTCACCAGGGATAGTGAGGGTCCCTAAGGCAGCAGAGTCCAGTGGAAGAAGACTGCCATCAAATCATAACTTCCAACAGCGATTGGATTGATGGTTAGGATTACCCCATCATTTATTATTCCAAAATAAGAAAATGTTTTTGTCACTCTCGTTGCTTCATTGTTTTAGTAGTTATTTTCTATACCTTTTAACGTGTTTTTATAATTAATTTACAATATTTATTACTATGTTTTGACTTTCTGCTAATGCACTCTGGACAATCTACAATTTAAAAATAATGGCATAGGTAAAAAATGAAAAATGGATAGGGAGGAAAGAAGGAAGTAAGCAAATCCTTACATAATGTTACATAATTGTAATAATGATCAGGTGGAATGGCTACTAAAGGTTGCGTTTTGGAAGCTGAGGGAGCTAAAAGGCAGTTGACATCACCTGGATTAGTAGACTAGACTTTGCTTTTTTATGGATCACCTCTGATTTACCCAGGTGGGATAGTGGAACACACTACCTGTAGTCATTGGATGGGATTTGGTCACCTGTGGGTTCAGACAAAACCTATCCTGAGCATCTTCTAAAGCAGGCACGTCCAAAAGGTAGATTGTGATCTACTGGTAGATCACTGGACATCTGTGGTAGATCACTGGTAGATCAGTGGCTCCCCCCAAAGAAGCTGAACAACTTTGGCTCCCCTTAAAAAAGCTCAACATTTTGGCCCTTCACCCCCTAAAAACGGGCCTTCCCTTCTCCCTAAAAGAAGCTCAACAAGTTTGACCTGAACACCGAAGAAACGGGCTTCCCTCTTCCCTAAAAAAAGTTCAACAACTTTGACCTGAACCCCCCAAAAGGGGGTAGATCACTGCTAGTCTTTAACTCTGTGAGTAGACTGCAGTCTCTTGGGAGTTGGCCACCCCTGTTCTAAAGGAACTTTCTTTACTCTCAGAAGGGTCGGGGCAGTATCTTGGACCAGGGCATTACATGCCACTCATACAAAATTGGTCATTCATTCCACACCAGCACCACTCATCTTGAGAATGACCATCCTGGCAATGCTGATACAGGAATGAACCAAGTTGTGGGCTCCTCTCTCATGGCCCAGTTCTTCCTATGCGATGAGAGCGTCACAGGTGGGGCAGATATTAGACCAGCTTCCGTAATGACATGTTAATGGGAGAACAAAATGTGTTCATAAGTGACTTTATATTTTGCCCTTTCCTATCATGCAGAACTGACAGATTAATTACATTGATTAATTCAAAGCTATCTGTTCTACAGGCAGGTGACAGCAGGGCGCACACTGTGATCAAGGATGGGAAAGGTGTTGCCTAGATAACCGTGGCGTGCATTGTTATACGGGGCTGGGTTTTATAATCTTTTAGTCCCCTTTCAACTCTGATGCACGCCACTGGTCTCTAGTATTGCAGCTACAGTTAAGAATTGATGGCTCGTTGTAGGATTGTGCTCCAAAACATGCTGTTACCCATATAGGGTTGCCAGACTCAATAGAGGACAGGCCTTCTGTGCCTTTAATTGCCCTGCTCTCTTTTGAGTCTGGAAACCTTCAAGAGAAACCAGCAGACCCTTTGTTTAATTTCCAAGCAAAGGGTCTGCTGGTTTCTCTTTAAGGTTTCCAGACTCAAAAGAGAGCAGGGCAATTAAAGGCACAGAGGTCCTGTCCTCTATTGAGTCTGGCAAACCTATACCCATAGGAGGAGTCAATGTGACATTCCTGGCAGTGTGTTTGAACAGTGCTGACCTTCCTGCCACCTTCTAGTAAGGAGCAGTGACCCATCTGCTAGGAGGTCAGGGAAGCACCACCGCTCCACCCCACTGTCTGCTAGCGCTTGTGAATGCCAGGGAGGCTAGGTACCAAGCACCTGAGATTGGTGTAGTCCCTGATTTTAAGGGAAATCCAGACCAAAGGGAATGACCTGTAGATGAAAGAAAGGACACGCACAGTCGCCCACTGAACACCCTGGACCAGACGATAAGCACCACAAAAGCCAGGCACACACCCCACACAGTGCCAGATTTACGTATAAGCTAAACAAGCTATAGCTTAGGGCCCCACTCTCTTGGGGGGCCTCCAAAAATGTAAAGGAAAAAAAAACCTGGATGTACAACAACAGCAGCAAGAATCTTAATAGCTAAGAATTGGAAGAACGAAGAATTACCAACGATAGATGAATGGCAGAAGATGATGATTGAATTTATGGAACCGGCAGAGCTAACCGGGAGACTCCAAGACCAGAGGGAAGAAGCGGTGGAAGAAGATTGGGGAAAAAATTAAAGTGTATTTAAGAAATAATCATATTATTGGAAAGAATTAATAGACGTTTAGGAGGTACAGAGAGGTTGTAGAAATAAAAAATGTTTAGATAAATATTGATACTGAGGTGTAGTTATAAATAAGCAATAAGTGTGAGATTGTGTGTTATGATATAAGACAAGATTAGAAAAAGAATAGTTATATGGTAAATATGGTATAAGAATAAGATTTAGAAATTACTAAAGAGGATATACAATGTAACACAGTTGGAAGGGACATGAGGAAGTCACCAATATTAGAATAGATATAAATTGAAGTTTTGGTATTTTTGACTTTTTTGCTTTTTTGCATTTTGTATGTTTTTGTTTTTGTGTCTTTGTTATAAAAATAATAAATATATTGGGGGGGGGGAACCCGGATGTACATTTCCAAAATATAAGATAAAAAACTAATAAAATAAAACCTACATACAGCAACAGTGTTTTGTGTTGTGTAGGCTCCTAATTTTGTTATGTGCAAATGGCTTTCGATACCTATCAGGACCATAAATCACCATATAGCATATATTCAACATAAAAAACAGTGACAATTTGTTGTTGACAAAGGACAGCTGGACATATAAAGGGCCCCATTAACTTCAATGGCTTAGGGCCTCATCAAACCTAAATCCGGCCCTGCCCACACATGATAATTTCTCTTATTTCCCTCCCCCCTTTCATAATTTTCAAGTGCCTAATTTTCCTCCCTCAAAAATAGGTGGAGAATGGTTTAAAAGAAAAGAAAAAATGCAGGATAAAATTTCGGCAAAACACTAGGCGAGGAAAGACTGAGTAGGAAGCTATATGAACCAAGGCATTTCTCAACTCGAGGCCGTTTATCTGTAACAAAATTGGGTCAATATCATGTCCAAGTTTGCTGGATGGAGAAATATTAAACTTCAGTCAAGACAGCTGCCCTAGTAGCCTCCGTGTAAGGACAACTTCATGCATGTGTATGCAAAAAAACTTAAGCTATAATTTTCAGCACACACAAGGTGCTGCTGTGGATTCAGTAGAAAAAAAGATGCATGTTAAATTCATTTGTATTTTGATAAGGCAACTAACTGCTAACGTGTCTATGTTTTCTATAATGTGAAACTTCTCCCCCCCACCAGCACCCCCCCCCAAATTGCTTTGTACTCAGAGTAACAACCATATGATTCACCATGAAATGAAGTCTGGAAAATCGTTTTGGATAAATGGAACTATAAATTCAATAGAATTTCCATGACAACATAGATTGCAACACTGTGCCACAAGTAAAGCCTTATAAATCATTCAAAACCAACAAGAAATCTGCAATAAGTCTTCTTTTTCAAAACATACAAGAGCTGTGAATTATAGTGTTGTGGCTATTAACTCACTGGAAATTTGCATTTTTACCCCTTCCACCACCTTTACAGGTTTTGTGTTTGTCCTACAATAGTTCTTCTAAATTCAGGCAACACTGATAGTAAAAAAACCTGTATTGCACAACCTTGCAGGACTAACAAATACGTGTTGTTGTTTTTTTTAAAAAAAGTTATTTTTGTTATTTCACTTTATAACAGAGGCGCCATTTTCTCGAGTTGATTGAGGGGGGGCTGATGCAATGTCGCAAGGAGCCGGGGGTGAAGTCAAATTCCCTCTGAATATTGAGGGGGCCTGCCCCCCTTAAAAAACAACCATGCGGGGGGCTGCCTCAGTCCCTAGGAGCTGGCGTGTATGTTTTATAATGTATATAAAACAGAGATAACAATTAGAACAGACAAAAATCTAAAGAGGAAAAAGAAAACTGCAAAATAGGTACACAGAATGAGCAGTGCCACAAAGGTTAATATAACAATGACCAAGTAAAGAATATAAACTTTATCCAATCATCGAAATTTTATTTTGTTAATAGATATAGGTTGATAATTGGTACAGAAATCTAACAGTGTATAAACTTTTGTATTCCCGGGGTCCAAATTGCTTATTGCTCCATTGCTGGGGGAAATCTGAATGATATGATAGTGGGATTAAAAGAGAAATAAAAGTGCAAGTTTAGGTTGCCAGGTTTTCCATATCCAAACAGTACAATTAGTAAATGGATTTATTGAATAGATTTTGCTTAAGGTTCTTAAACAGAAGACCTCGTGGCAAGTGATGTTAGGAAGCTTGATTTCAATTTCTACCCAGTGATTATTTGGTTCCCCCATTGATTGTATATAATAACTGTCTCAGATGATATGCAGAGTAGTAGAAATAAATTAGGTATAACTCATTTACCGGATTAAGCTCTGCGGAATAAAAAAGAATTTACTTAGTCTTATAGAGAAGGTTAAGGGGTGATATGATAGCCATGTTCAAATATATTAAAGGATGTCATATAGAGGAGGGATAAAGCTTGTTTTCTGCTGCCCCAGAGAAGCAGACACGGAGCAATGGATTCAAACTACAAGAAAGAAGATTCCACCTAAACATTAGGAAGAACTTCCTGACAGTAAGAGCTGTTCGGCAGTGGAATTTGCTACCAAGAAGTGTGGTGGAGTCTCCTTCTTTGGAGGTCTTTAAGCAGAGGCTTGACAGGCATATATCAAGAATGCTTTGATGGTGTTTCCTGCTTGGCAGGGGGTTGGACTGGATGGCCCTTGTGGTCTCTTCCAACTCTATGATTCTATATATATTGGGGTAGGTTTTCATGGGTTAGAAAAATAGGTCACCAGGTGACCTGAATTTAAACTCCACATAATTTAATGGGGAATTTAAACTAAGGCGCACTCCTTTTCTGGATACATGCATCTAACAAGACACCTGAATCTCAGCGAAGCTTCAGAAGTGGTTGCCAGACCTGTGAGAGAAGCTGCTTTCTAAACAACCATGTAAAGCCCCAGGTAAGTGTGTTTATGTAAACATCTGCACAGAATTAAAGGGCACTTTGGGCCCTGCCTGCAGCCTTCTTAGTCATATCACTTAGTCATATCTATGATTCTATGATTCTATGATTCTATGACCCATGCACTAAATTTAGGCAATAGGGGCACAGAGCATGGTGTTCTCAGTGGCTATTCCACAAGTATGGAAAGCCATGGAAATTCATGTTCCCCAGGGAATGTGATCTTGATGTGCCGTGCCCCTCAGTGTTTGAACAGGCACATTTTAGCACCTGTGTTCTCATACTTCAACCTGCCCCAACCTAGGGTTTGGTGCCACAGTCAAAATAAACAAATCATTAAGACTTGACTTCCCACAACCTCGTCTTTTCGGAAAGCAATTGTTAAAGCTACCCTCCGCAAACTTCCCAAAGCACAGTTCTCGGGCTTTGGAACTGCATGAAAGCTTTCCTGCCTGGAAACAAAATATTTTTCAGGCCAGCCAAACCCTCAAAGGATAATTGCCTTCCTGAGGAAAAGCCAGTTCATGCCACATGGCAAAGCACCGCAAGTGTTTTGATTTAAGGGAGGGAAAGCACATTGCCAAGGAGGAAGGAGGCTGGTGAACTGAAGGATTCCGAGAGGACCTGGGAGTCACAGCACTTGATAGAACTCGGCTTCGGTGTCAGAAATGTCAGCAGAAAGTGACCTGAAACTGCTCACACTCCTTTCAAACTTACATGCCAAACTTTGCTCAGCATTAAGTGGCTCGTCTTTGAAGGACACTCCTCTTCCTTAAATGTCAAAAGGGGACAAAGCACTGAAGGTTTCCTGAGACCTGCCACAGCCAAAGCCTTAAAACGCTCCTGAAAATAAAGAATTTTCCCCTTCCTTAAAAATGATATTGATATAACATAAAACAGAAGGCCTGTTAAAACCACACACTTTTGTTTTTAGCATAAACAGATAGGACACATACATACGAGAGAGAGAGAGAGAGAGAGAAAGAGAGAAAGAATATATGTTAAATACTGTATAGGTGTATAAAATACGCTGTATTTTATCTAGCATATATTTTGGAAAATGGTTTATTCTCTATGCATTTGGAAATATGGTGTCAGGGACTGGCTAGGCGAGGAGGAGGTACAAGCTAGGGAACCCCCCCCCTCCAACGGAGATCCCAGGGGAGGAAGGCTTAGAGCTCGGGGACTGGTGGTTGGACACCGAAGAGAGGTCAGAGGGGGAAGCTTGGGAAGAGATGCTGGATACTGATGGGACAAGACCATTTTATGAACAGAAGGAAACTGAGACAGGGAGCAGTTCAGACTTGGTGCTGAAGCAGAGGGTGTGTGTCAAGAGACTGCTGAAGAATCCCAGGAGTCTCCCCCTCTGGCTGCAACAAGCTCCCTTCTCCCCTGTCTCCCAAGAATGTGCACAATATACGTTAATAAATAATGTGCACAATATATGTTAATATATATGTACAGATACACATTTATAAATGATTCCTCTAATGAAATAGAAAAAGAGCACAACTGCTCCAAAGTGGGCAAGGCTGTGACCGGGTGCCAGCTCAACATGCTGTCCAGGTGCTAACTATGGGTGGCCAACTTCAACCCTTTGCTCTCTCTTCTTACGCTTCTTTATCTTTATACTAGATTCAGGACATCTGCTTTTTGGGAGAAAAGCAATGTCAAACCTAGGCAGCATCTTAAAAAGCAGAGACATCACCTTGCTGACAAAAGTCCGAATAGTTAAAGCTATGGTTTTCCCAGTAGTGATGTATGGAAGTGAGAGAGCTCATTAACCCCCATAGGGATATAGTGAGGGTTGCGACCAGGCCTGGCAGAAATTGACTGTGTGTGGGGGTGGGTGGGTTTAAGCTAATTGGGAGAAGCTGATTGGAGGGCTGATTGTCGCTGGGGAGAATTGTATGTATCCAACTTTGATTGACAGGGGGATCCTTTAAATACTCAGCGTCCCTGGGGTTCAGCTCCTTCCTGCTAGTGAATTTAATCTCCCTCCCGCCCACCTCCTTTTTTCCTTGCAGGTTTAGGTTGACCTTGCTATGGTGCCGCCTGTATTCAAGGGCCAGTAGGAATTTTTTCCATTTGGCTGATTGGCTGTTGCCATCTGGTTTTTCGCCTACTGCTTAGCAATAGTCACAACTTGTTAGGTTGGCAGGTTAGGCTTTGGTTGATGAGTTTGGGAGGGGCATCGCATGGAGGTGCATGCCCCTCAGTGGTTGCTCTTATAGAAGTATTCCGTTAAAGGAATCCTGGGGCTCTGGGGCTCTAGTCTTTACACCCCCGCATAGTGCGGGGCTGGGGCCTATACAGAGCACGAGCCTTGGGGAACATTTCTGGTGGGGGAGATTGCCTGTTGCTCAGCTATCTCCCTCCACCATGCAGTGTTTACTTGACTTTCCTATTGCAGGAAGTCAGAGCTGGTCATGTCCCACCGTGGGGCAGAAGATTAACCAAAGCCTAAGGCCAACACTCAAAATTAATTGTAATTTTAAAATAAAGTTGTGGCCAAAATTATGCCAAAAACAAAACCTAAAATAATGTGTCTGTCTGAGTTATTGGTGGGGAATTTCTGGGGGGGGGGGGGGTTCTTGGCTCGCAACTGGACCATAAAGAAGGCTGATCACGACCAACAACAACAGCAACAGATTCAGGACAGGGCAGTCCTTCAAACAGTGTTCTGCAGAGTGTTTTCCATGCAAGAAATGCCACCTTTCAATTCCTGACATCTCCAGTTGAAAAGAACAGATACCAGGTGATGGGCAAGACTGAGACTCTGTTATGCTCTGCTAACTTTTTTGTGTGTGGCAGCCACTAGCCAATATTAAATGGGCCAGATTGAAATATGTAGGGGACAGACTTGCAAATGTCTGTATGTCAACTGCATGTCATTTGAATGTTTAGTTCTCACTGGATAATTTTCACCCTTCAACACAAATCTTGCAACACATTTAACACATTTTAATGAGGAATATGCCTTTGTAGACAAGACCTTAGTTCATCTGAGGCATGATGCAGATTGCAACTCTTGTCTATGAACACTCAAGGCACACAAAAAAGGTTTTTAAGTCTATGGTCCAAGGACTTCCTGATGGTTCTCCAACTCTTGTAGAATCCCTCACTTTTCTTTTCTTTTCTTAAAAATCACAATTTGTTAGTGGCTGAGAATAAATCCTACTGGTTTTAGAAGGACTGCTCTGTTTGGCTTGGTTCTGCATTCTGTCATAAAACACTTCCAGAAACTAGGTTTTGTTGAGGGCCCTGCAGACCAAACACTTTTGAAGCAGAGAAAGTTGACAAAAATATTTTCCCGCACCGTTCTAGTTCATCAGTTCATGAAATGACATGACTCTGCACAGAGAATTCATTACAGTATAAATTATGGCTGTGACTCAACATCTGTGGAGTGTTGAGTCCCTGCCATAATCCATACTGCACAGTACACCTGGGATGAAATCTCCACGCAGAGCCATGTCATTTCATGAACTGATGAACTAGAATGGTGCAGAAAAGCTTTTCCCTCACCGCCCCCTACCCCAGCCACTGTGAAGTTAACTCGAGAAAAGCTAACTGGATGTACACCTGGAAAAAGCAAGTAGGTTGGCTGGTTCATTCTTTGAAATCAAGCATTAGGTAAAGGTAAAGGGACCCCTGACCATTAGGTCCAGTCGTGACCGACTCTGGGGTTGCGCGCCCATCTCGCATTATTGGCCGAGTGAGCCGGCATACAGCTTCCAGGTCATGTGGCCAGAATGACAAAGCCGCTTCTGGCAAACCAGAGCAGCACATGGAAACACCGTTTACCTTCCTATTTATCTACTTGCATTTTGACGTCCTTTCGAACTGCTAGGTTGGCAGGAGCTGGGACCAAGCAACGGGAGCTCACCCCGTCACAGGGATTCGAACCGCCGACCTTCTGATCAGCAAGCCCTAGGCTCAGTGGTTTAACCACAGCGCCACCTGGGTCCCTGAAATCAAGCATTACAATGCACTAAAATTCAGTTTACTCTTAGATGGTTGAGAAATGCATTATGTCTGGCCTTACATTTAAAAAAAATTATCAAAAATTCAACGGTATTGTCACATTAAGAAACAGAAAGAGCCATGGTATCCACACGGTGCCAGAATGATCCAGGAAGCATTTCCTGCTCTCGTATAGTATGTTATCCTTTGGTCCCTGCCTACTAGGCAGCAGAAGCCACTAAGGACCCTTGAGGCAAGGGAGTGAGGTCAAGTATCTACGGCTCACTTATCCCATGATGGTGGCAACTCTTCATTTGCTTTCCATTAATGCACATCATTGATGCTGCTGTGGAACACCCCCACCCCCCCCCACCCGATTGAGAGGCCAAGACAGAGAGGAAAAATACGTACCATGTGTGAAGCAACCATTCACAAAACTAAATAGAGTGCTACTTTTCCAGGTTTGACAGTTTGTTATTGTACAGATCACAAAACATTAACTGTATCAAAGAAAATTACCACTTTATGTGACTTCTATGTATTTCATGTTGCTGCTGTTTTCTTGTTGGATTATGACAGCTTTCTGAACCTATGAAACAGATTAGTATGGGAAGGCTCCATCCAGTATGCGCATGTGTATGTGTGTGTGTGTGTGTGTGTGAGAGAGAGAGAGAGAGAGAGAGAGAGAGAATGTTTTGTTGTTGTTTGTATCTTGCTGATGTTAACATGAAAATGATTAAAACAATAGCACAGAATACATTAAAATCACCATGGAATGAAAATAATGTTGTTGCTGCAAAGATAGTTGCAAATGTGTTGGGAAACACATTTTAATGCTGCTCAATGTTTGTGCCTCCTAATGTGCATGATGATGGCAGAGTTTTCCTGTACATGGTGACTGAGCACCTGTGACCCTCCCTCTCATTCATTAGTTGTTCAAAAGGGGTTCAAACAACCCAAGTATTACTTAACATGGCACAACTCCTTGGAAGTGAAAGAAGCAGCACTGCTTACCGCCCACCAGTGCTTGATGGAAGGAGGATTCAGCTTGTGCAGTAGAACCCCCTACCGCCCACCTAGAATCCTGAAACGCCACTAGTGGGTGGTAGAGACCAGGGTGACAATCCCTGGTCTAATCCAACACTACTTCTTCCACTAGAATATGTGGGACACACCCAAAAGGAAATTTGGGACAGGCCCCATAAATATATATGCTAACCACTCACCCAAACCCCAGACCTATATGTCAGTTATGTACAGTTGACATTGACCAATTTGGGGAAATGGAACACACATGGAATTTCGAGCTCTTACCAAGCAGTATAGCCCATGTGGGGATAAAAAGCAAACTCTTCTATCTGTTCAGGCCTTTTGGGTGTAATTAACAATTTCACTGATTCTATTGTTGTATAGTAGTTTGATTTTGTTTTGATACCTGGATCTGATGCAATGTTTTAGTGCTATATTTTGTATTATTAGTTACCTTGTGTTTCCACTGGGAGAAGGGTGGGATGTAAGTACAAGGAGGTAGATAAAATACCACAGAGAGCCACCATGGTCTCAAACTACAGGGCCACATCTAAGAATAGCCACAAGGTGCAAGCTAAGTCATTTATAGGCAACCCCAACCAGAAAAGGCTGAATACCACCTCCAAAATAAAAAGAAAACACTATCCATCAGAATCTCCATTTTGTCTGGACTGAACTTCAGTTTATTGACCCTCATCCAGCCCTTTACAGGGTAATCAACCTCACTTTAATTTGATGAAAAGTATACACAGAGTTGGGTCATTTCAAATCCCTAGCAGTGATGTGGGATTTCTGGAGGTGTGGGGGGAATTGGAAAATTCTTTGGAAAGCTAATTTGTGCAGGCAAATTTTCTGATGTCCTACAGAGTGATCTAATTTGGCATATTTGTTTCACACATATCCAGTAAACAAAGCTAAACATGTTGAAATCGCAAAGCTTTCCTAATATTGTATTTGCAGTTGGCATTCATTCATTGTTTCTGATGATCTTAAGAAAACAGGTTTTTGGGGAATATTTTTCACCCCACATCACTGAACCTGATATGCCCTCAACTCAGTAGTTTCGTGTAGAAGTTTAACAACATGGGGGAGTACAAACATAGCCTTGGGGCATATTATAGCATAACTGCTGTGGGGCCCAGCAACAATTTCCCAGTGCTACTTCGGATGTCAAGTTAGAAGCTAGCACATAGTATGGTTGATTCTCAATCTTGACAGCTCCTTCAGAAGGATAGCACAATCTACTGTATCAAAAGCTGCTGAGAAGTGCGGGAGAAATAATAGGATTGCCTTTCTCTCTCTTCTTTGCGTGACATAAATGAAACATCATAAGCGTACCAGGCTACTCTGATTCTGGAACGAACTGAAAGGGATCCAGAGAATTGGTGTGTTATCCAAGAATGTCTGGAGCTATGCAAAAACCACCCACTCCAGCAACTTGCCCCCAAAGGGCAAAATGTTGACTATTCTCTTGAGCAGTGCAGGACGTCTCCTTCTCGCAAGGAGGAATTATTTATTTCCTGTACTTTGACAGCTGTTCCTCTCCTGCTAAAATTTAAGGGCAAGGGTGAGAATATGAATAACAGGCTGCACTGCTCCAACCACCTTCATCATATTCTTGGACCTCAGTAACTGCGTGCATCTTTGAATTAAGCTGTAGATAAACTGGCATCCAAGTCACTATGGAAATGAAAGCTACTGACTGAAACAATCACTGCCCTGTTCACACATAAAGTTTGCCCTTCCCCATGCAAGAATTCAACTGCATGGAGGGATGTATTCTATGAATTGCCCGTTACTTCATAGTAATTCAGGGTGTTTTTTTGCTTTGTGAGTTTCATATAAGGAGCAGCATGCTGGAAGTGGAAGAAGAATCTCAAGCTTTCAAGTTCACACAGAAATAGGCAAGCTTCCAAGTTCATAAACCCCAAGGTAGGCTGTGAAGCCAAACATTGCCTATTTCTAGTTCTTTTTGTGTTCTCTGCTTTCTAGAGTCAAAGAAGAGACTCTCTCTATAGTGGGCAGAGGCATCTTTGGAAGGCTGGAGAGAATCATTTTTTTTAATATTGTTTGAGAGCAAATTTTTAAAGAGCACATACTTTTAAAGAGCACATGCTTCCTCCGGACCAATCTGTACAGCCAATATGTACTTGGCTGACTTTCATTTTTCCAGCATCCAGGCTACATGGGGGCTGAGGCAAGTGGGTCATGTGAGTTGACAGGAGCAGAAACCATAATTCAGCTCAACCCATTTCAGGAAGGTTTGTAATGGTGAGCCCAACAATGGTTTATGGCGATCAGAAACACTTCATTCGTCCTTTAAGCAATTCAAGCTGCTAAGTGCCATAAGTATTTAAGACACATGAACCTCGGAAACTCTACTCACTCACAGCCAGGTACTTTCACATCACAGAGAAAGCTTAAAGTGGGTCACATGGACCCAAGACATCCTGTTTATTGCAGAAGTCTGAAAATGGCACACATAATATCTCTCCCTGTAAACTTTGGGTATGAAGAACCAGATCCTATATAATCTCAGTGCCATGGTGGCTCATTCTAAATTGCTGCTTCTCAGGCTGTCTAAATGTAGGGATGAGGCACAACCAAAATATGGACTGGAATTATGGCTTCTGTTGGAGATGAAGTCTTGAACTTGGAAGCCATGGCTTTCTGGAAGAAGGTGGGTGGGCATAGCACAGCCAGGAATGTTCACAGTCATATTATGCCCAGCTTCCTGTCTGGAGGCCTCTAGAATGCTGAGGCCTGAGGGGCATCGATATCAGTTTGCAAGTCCTTAAGGACCAGAAAAAAGTATTTATGTATGCAACCACAGCCGCCCGGATGTTGCTGGCCCAGAAATGGAGAGAGAGAGAGGTTTGCAGAGTCCAACATTTAGAGGGCATTCCATACCCCAGTCCTAAGACGATAGTGTGGCACCATTCCTTCAAGAGAAAAACTGTTGTTGTTCCCATCCTGTCAGTTAAGTAGGAGAAGCTTCCCAGAGTTACGCCTCTGAAATTCTCCCTGGAGCATGGCTTTATGAAATGTCTGATAACAAGTGAGAAAAGATGGCTCTATTCCCTTTTTGAAGTACTAAAGTCTAGGCTGTGATATTTCTCATAATCTTTGTTACATTTGTGAGTGATTTAATAGGCCTAAAAAAAAAATCATTTCTTAAGAGCTATGTGCTATTAAACCGAGGCAATATTTAGCATTTGGTGCTGTCTCGAGAGGGTTATTACTCAAAAGCATGTATTTGAAAATTCATCTCCTCCTTGTTGTATAAATGTCTTCAGCACATGAAGTATTTAAGCACTAAGAGGCCTAGTGATGAAAGCTCCCATATTATGATATTTAACATTATTGTGCATTTCCCTTAATAACTGTTCATGTTTAAGTCCCTGCCTCCGCACCGTCTAAGTGACTCGAGGGACTGTGCTGCTCAGCACCTATTAGTGTCAGCTCTACTGATTGTGGGGAAATGAATGTGTCATGTGCCCGGTAAGCCAACAAGCATGGAAACGTCTTGAGCAGTTCGCCACAAGTTTCAAATTTTAAGAAAGCCCAAGCCTGCCTTTATATGCTGAAGTGTGACGTTGCTGAAACCTTGTTCTGGGTATGCCTTTGTGCTACAGATGGGTGGACATGACAGGAAACAAATGATTAGAGACAACAGCAACCGGTCTTCTGACCTCTCCTTGCTTTTGTTGGGAATGGACATGATCTAATGCATGTCAACACTGAACTGATATGAGGCATGCCTCAAGCTTCTTAACATTCCACAGTAAGTTGGAAATGGCTTCATACTTCTTGTGACAGGATTAATTCTCCTCTAGAAATTGTTGGGGGGGGGACTACAACTCAGTGGTACAGCATCTGCTTTGCATCTATCATCTATATCTATCTATATCTATCTATCTATCTATCTATCTATCATTGTATACCACCCTTCATCTGAAGATCACAGGGCAGTTCACAACATAAATATATGCAGAAGATACCAGGTTCAATCTTCAGGTAGACTGTGTCAACATTGCTGGGCAAGAGAGACCAAAGCTCTGGTATTTTATTTATAAAACTAGCTGGCCCTGCCATGCGTTGCTGTGGCTAATCCCTGTGACTGCCCTCTCTGTTGGAGGCGTGGTCCCCGGGGCGTGAGGGATTGTGGGAGTATGTTTGTCCATTGTTTGTTGAATGTCCACTGGAGGGCGCAATTTTTTTGACCACAAATCCAGGTTTTTACCTGTGTTCGGTGTGTCAGCTGGTCAGTGTAAGTGCATGATTACCTGCTCACATGTGACTCTGAGGTTGTGGCCAAATTTCAGGATGATCGGGTAAGTGCTTGTGGGAGAAAAGTGGGGAATAACACACATGCACCTTCACCATATATATATATATATATATATATATATATATATATATATATATATATATATTTACACACTGTCTTTCGCCTCACCTGGGTCTCAAAGTGCTATGAGACAAGCTTCCTAGTTAGAAATGCAAGGTACCCTAATTTATGCAATCTTGCACCCAATCACAAAGGATTGCAAGTGGAAAGCTTTTTGATCCAATATGAGTAGATGGGAGGAAGAGGCGATAACTTTTGCAAATGCCTCTTGCTCCCAGCACCTCTTCTCCCCAACAAACTTCTACAACATTTTGGAGGGACTTCAACACTCTGGAACAGATGGGAGGTAGAGGCTTGCAGAGGAAAGGTGGAACCAACCAAGGTCCCCTCCCATCCTTTTCACTAAGGGAAACTTCCTCTATATCAAAGAGCCTGCCACCAGCAGAGAAACAAAACTGGGGGAAACCCAAAGGGAAGTTGCTTACATTCTACTCCACCAAGCATACTATTCCACTGGCTTCAGACAGCAGTGCTAATTTTATTTGCTTATGTCGTTATTATTCATACTGGATGAGCAATAGTATGCTTCACTGGGCAGCTCACAGAGGTAAAATGATAAAAAAGCAAAAGGTGTTCCAGGGTGCTTCCAGACAGAAGCTTCATTGGCAAAGGTCCCTGAGATATCACAAATGGGTTGATGGCAACATGTTTTTTTGTTTGTTTACTTAACAGATTCTACTTTGAAATGGTGTGTGTGTGTGTGTGCGCGCGCGCTGGCATTTTGATGCCAACAATGCTGTGTTTAAAAAGCAACCTTCCATGTATGAAAAACACCCGTCCCACAATACACACATGCCTGGAAGCACTCTCAGCCAGTTTCTTGCACTTCTGGTTCCATGCATGGTCACTGAGCCCATAGCCCCCAAAGTCTTTGCACAGATGCATCTTTACCAAAGGCTAAATACTTCTGCCAAAGGCATATGGGAACCTCATTGATATTGCTTTTGATGTCAGCCTGTGAGTGTGGGTCATCTGACTACAGCCACAAAGTTTCTGGGAACAAATGAAGCAGATGATTTTTTCTGGTGTCTTTCCCAACAAGAAGCAACTATGGGGAGATCTTTATAATATGAGAATACAGTTTTATGCCAGCAGAACAGTGTTAGGTGTAACATGAGGGGTGGGGTGGGGCAGAAAATAACCTCTCTCTGACAAGGACACCCCCCATTTGGGAAAGCAAGACTCCTAGCTGGAAATGCTTTCAGAGCATTGTGCTAAGTGGATTAGAGGCCTGGAGGAAGTCCAGGGACAGCAGGGAAATTAGCATGGATTCACAGGACTCTGTGTTTTTTATTTGTTTCTTTGGTCGCCTGGTGACTTGAAATCACCTTTAACTTGGATGCACATTAATCACAGGGACGAGATGGTAAAACGTTGTCATCACCTTATTACTAAATACGGGGGAGCTTGGAGATGTATGGGACTGATATTGCTATTAGAACCAACAACAAAAAGGAGCTGAAAAACTATGTAGCTGCAATTACAGACTACTGCCAGCTGTATAGAATTCTTGGCTGCATCTCTCTTTTCTGGTTCGAGTCCTTTTGGCAGGAATCATTGCTGACTATCTAATTTGGAGAGGACCCGGTGAGCCTGTTGACGCCGAAATTGACACATGCATAGAGTCCACAGTCCACCCTTTGAGGAGCTCAACAATTCATGATAATAGCCCTCTGAATGAGCAAATGGCAGAAGGAAAGAAGGAGACATGATCCAGAGTAGGAAGAGCAGGAGCCAAGTGGCAAAGGCGCACAGACATACAAAACCCAGCCCCATGCCATATATAGCAGGTGTTGTTGCTCATGATGTCTGCTGAACGACCTCATGGATGCCCTTTTAGGATGCTAGAGCTGTCTAGAACTCCAAATGCCAGGCTGGTTCGTTGTTGTTTAGTCGTGTCTGACTCTTCGTGACCCCATGGACCATAGCACGCCAGGCACTCCTGTCTTCCACTGCCTCCCGCAGTTTGGTCAGACTCATGTTGGTGGCTTCGAGAACACTGTCCAACCATCTCGTCCCCTGCGTCCCCTTCTCCTTGTGCCCTCCATCTTTCCCAACATCAGGGTCTTTTCCAGGGAGTCTTCTCTTCTCATGAGGTGGCCAAAGTATTGGAGCCTCAGCTACAGGATCTGTCCTTCCAGTGAGCGCTCAGGGCTGATTTCCTTCAGAATGGATAGGTTTGATCTTCTTGCAGTCCATGGGACTCTCAAGAGTCTCCTCCAGCATCAATTCTTCGGCGATCAGCCTTCTTTATGGTCCAGCTCTCACTTCCATACATCACTACTGGGAAAACCATAGCTTTAACTATACGGACCTTTGTCGGCAAGGTGATGTCTCTGCCTTTTAAGATGCTGTCTAGGTTTTCCCATTGCTTTTCTCCCAAGGAGCAGGCGGCTTTTGGGAGAAAAGCAATGACAAACCTAGCTTGTTAATTGTTGTTGTTGTTTAGTCGTTTAGTCGTGTCCGACTCTTCGTGACCCCATGGACCAGAGCACGCCAGGCACTCCTGTCTTCCACTGCCTCCCGCAGTTTGGTCAAACTCATGTTCGTAGCTTCGAGAACACTGTCCAACCATCTTGTCCTCTGTCGTCCCCTTCTCCTAGTGCCCTCAATCTTTCCCATCATCAGGGTCTTTCCCAAGGATTCTTCTCTTCTCATGAGGTGGCCAAAGTATTGGAGCCTCAGCTTCACGATCTGTCCTTCCAGGGAGCACTCAGGGCTGATTTCCTTAAGAATGGATAGGTTTGATCTTCTTGCAGTCCATGGGACTCTCAGGAGTCTCCTCCAGCACCATAATTCAAAAGCATCAATTCTTCGGCGATCAGCCTTCTTTATGGTCCAGCTCTCACTTCCATAAATCACTACTGGGAAAACCATAGCTTTAACTATACGGACCTTTGTCGGCAAGGTGATGTCTCTGTTAATTGTTAATTGTTAATTAAGCACCCTTTATTTTGTTTTTTGTTTTTTACTGGGGAAACACAAAAAGATTCAGGAAGAGGAAATAGTTTGCTGTGCATACCCTAAATATAAGATCCCCTATTGGTCTTACCTTTATGACTGGGATGGGGAACGTAGCACTCTCCAGACAGTCAGCTGCCTTATATGGTCCATCTTGCTCGTTGCCCTCTACACTGACTGGCAACAACTCTCCACCTGGATCCTACCTGGAAATGCTGGGGGTTGAACTTGGCATCTTCTTCATGCAAGGGAAATGCTCTCCCACTGAACTATGGACCTTCTGTTGCTGTATTCAAAGTTCCATCAGCCTCAGCCAGCATGGCCAGTGGTTAGGGATGTGGGTAGTTGTTTGTTGCTCCTGCAACATCTTTAGGGTTCACTCCCTACTTTACGGCATAAAGATAAGTCATGATCTAGTTGGGATTTACTTATTTCCTCTCCTATTCCCTACCTCATGTTTCCCAAATAAAAACCTCGAGTTTTTAAATGGTGTTTTAATTCTCTCCCCCGCCCCATTTTTACTATTTTACACTGCTTTTTTCAAAAGCCAGATAACTATTCTGAGACGTCTATCTAGAAATGTTTAATAAACAAACAAACAAATCTATGGAAATGCAGTTGAAAAGGAGCTTTTTTTTTAAAAAAAAACCCAAACCACCAACTTTGATATCAAATACACATTCTCACACTTTCCGAAGAACCTGGCAATATGTTAGCCATTACCTGCGTTGTGAACTTCGGTGCCAGGCTTTTAATGCATTTCAGGCTTTCCTGAACTACAGTTCAATTTGTATGCAGCAGACATGAATTTTGCTTGCTGTAATCTCAAGAGGAGATAAGCATGACATCTGGTTCACACCTGTGGTTTTAGGGATAAGAGCGTAGCTGCTTTATGTATTATTCAGGGCACTCTGTTGACACCTCAGGAGTTTGGCTCCTCGGGGCCCTTGATCCTTTTTCTTTTTGTACTTGTCCAAAGTAAACATGAAATGCAGCAGCTTCCCCTTGGTAGACATTATAGGCTGAGTGTAAGCAGCTTCAGATGCTGAAAGGACTGGCGATTAGGTATGCAAGCTGCTTTCCCTGATTACTCCGATAAAGTAGGTTCTGGTTGCGTGAGGCATGTTGGAAGAAAGTTCAAGCTAGGTATATCGTTTCTGCAGTCATTAGCGCTGAGCCAAAGCAAACATTTCAGCTAGGCTGAGCTTTCCGTTATTAGATGCACAAAGTTAGTTGTGCGTAGAAAACCTAGAGAGTGACCTGGAAGGTAAAAGCAAACTCCGAAATAAAACTTCCCCTCTGTCATGTAGAACTTGGCTACCTTTGTAGCCATTTTTCTACCTATAGCCAAGGCCAAAGCGATAGGCTTCTTTATGATTTTCCACAGAGAGCCTTTAAATTAAGCGCTGCTCCGCGAGGTACAAAAGCCAAGCACAAAACAGACTTGTGCATTTGAATCATGCCTGTGTGCATTTTATGCCAGTTTCCCCTTTAATACTTTGGGAACAAATTGTTTCAAAGACACGCACATGAATATTCCCCAACGCGTATATTTATTTGCCTTTATATTCCACAAGATTTATATACTGCTTGATTGTAATAAAGCCTCAGAGGAATTTACAAAAAGAACAGTGACCTTCTCAGCTAGAAACTATTTTAAACATTCAAAAAATAAAAATAAAATCGGCAGTAAGCTAAAAACCAGATTAAGTCACCTGTCAGCATTCTACACACATAGCCTAAACCAGGGATAGGCAAACTCCGGCCCTCCAGATGTTTGGGACTACAATTCCCATCATCCCTGGCCACTGGTCCTGTTAGTTAGGGATGATGGGAATTGTAGTCCCACACATTTGGAGGGTAGGAGTTTGCCTATGGCTGGGCTAAACTCATATACAGTGGTGCCTCGACTTATTAATTTAATCCGTTCCGAAGACACCTTCGTAGGTCGAAAAATTCATAAGTCGAAAAGCTCCATTGGAAACACGATTTCCCATAGGAATGCATTGGAAACGGAAAAATTCGTAAGTCGAAGCAACCCCATCTAAAAATTCGTAAAATATCTAAAACCGCCACAGTTTCCGTTCGGATGTCGAGAAATTCGTAAGCGTGCAGCCATTTGCCCCATTCGTAAGTCGAAAAATTTGGTTGTTGATTCGTTCGTAAGTTGAGGTACCACTGTACACATGAGGCACAACACGGAGGTTTCATGGTTCACCCAACCTCTCTCCAAGTGCTTCCAGGAAAAGGAGATGGGAGATATTCTTACCTTTCAACGGAAATATTCCTACCTGGTATTCCTGTCAGCTATGTGGTCTTTCAGTACACTCAGCTCCACACCCCCACCCCACGTTTCCCCATATTTATTTTCCAACTTAATATTCTGTGACTACTCATCATGCCCAATCCACATGGGCTGCTCTGAGGGTTTTTGCACTGCTTCAAACCTCAGGCTTTTGACCTATAAAGCCTTAAAACGGCTCAGGACCGCAGTACCCCTGTATAAACTGACCCGGACTCCGCATTCATCCTCTGAGGCCCTTTGGTTCGGAGGATGGCAACATGAGAATGGGCCTTTTCTGCAGTGGTTCCCATCTGTCAAATGGTCTGGCGCCTTCTTTATACATCTTTTGGCAATAACTTTCCCCTTCAACCAGGCTTTGGGCTGATTAATATTCTACAGCCTTTTAAAATGTGTTTGGGTGGGGTGGGGTGGTGGTTTTTTTTTTACTGTTCTGCTTCGCTTTTGTTCTAACTATTCATTTGTGCATTTATCTTGTGTCTTTATCTTATGAACCGCCCTGAGATCTTTCAATGAAGGGTGGCAAAGAAATATAAATAAATAAAATAAACAAAACAAAACATGTGGATGGCTTCTCTTTTTTTCTTCTGGCTCCATTTCCGCAGGAATTCATCACCTGTGCTTGCTATTTAGAGGGAGTGATCAGCCCTGAGATGCCTAAACGTGTTTATGTGTTGCGGCGCTGCGGCAGCAGAGCATAAAAATTAGTTTTTCGGGATCAGGGCAGGTGCAGGAAGAGAAGATGGAATGGTGCTTTGAACCTCAACCTAAGGCAATTATTTTTTTTCTCAAAAAATAAAATAAACGGTTACATTCTGAATTGAGCAAGGGTGTGTGGGATCAGTAACGTTGGTTCTGCCTACTGAATCCTACCTTGCTCCACAAAGAAAGCATTTCAAATGGTGAGCGGGTTGTGGCTTGCAGTGATTATTATTGCTGTTATTAATTATCTGCCCTTCACCCTAAGGTCCCAGAGCAGATTACAACAATTAAAACACACACACACACATTAAGAACAGGTAGGTAGCCGTGTTGGTCTGGGTGGAAGTAAAATAAAAAAATTCCTTCAGTAGCACCTTAAAGACCAACTAAGTTTTTATTTTGGTATGAGCTTTCGTGTGCATCTGAAGAAGTGTGCATGCACACGAAAGCTCATACCAAAATAAAAACTTAGTTGGTCTTTAAGGTGCTACTGAAGGAATTTTTTAATTTTACATTAAGAACAGTTTAAAACAAATGAAAATCAGAAAAGTCGGGTGGAGGTCCTAAAACTATACAAAATAAGAGCTGGTTACTTGTAGTCTTGGGGATTGCAAGGAAGGAAGACCAAAGAACTAGATAATAATAATAATAATAATAATAATAATAATAATAATAATAATAATTATTTATACCCTGCCCATCTGGCTGAGTTCCCCCAGCCACTCTGGATGGCTCCCAATCAAGTGTTAAAAACAATACAGCATTAAATATTGAAAACTTCCCTAAACAGATATTTGACCTTTCATTTCTTCCAGGGCATTTATTTATTTCTAAATGCTCAAAGCCTTTCCTGTCCCACCAACTTTTATATTTCTGCCCCGTACTGGTCCCTTCCAACTCTACTATCCTATGATTCTATTTGAATTCAGGTAAGGTCTGCAAACATTTCTGTCAATTTACTGTTTTCTGGCCATTCAGCTCTCTGCAGCTATGACAAAGAAGTCCCTCCCATGTTTCTCAAAGCAGAAAAACTATGCAAATTATCAAGTTAGTCCCTGCAGGAAAGTGCTTCATGCCGTTGTCGTGTGAGGCCTGTCGAGCACAGCCACTCATAGCAGATATGAGAGGAGTCAGGACTGCTTCAGAAACAGCCCGTTGTCCTTGTATTAGCCTATCATACTAATGTACTGGTTCTGAGCAGGGCAAAGCTGTTCCTCTGAAGCCCAAAGAAGCAACAGGGTGTTTTGAACTCTGCACATCAGCAAATATTATTACTTCACATTTTTTAGAACTGAGCCATACCTTGCAAATATGTTCCGACTGCAAACTTCTCTCTCTCTTTTTGGTCTATTGATTGGAATACTTTGTTTTTTTTAACTTCAAGAAAAAAATGTTTCGGATAACAAAGAGTTCAATTGATTTTGCAGGAGACAAAAACGACATGCAACGGAAGCAAGTTGTCCTCACATTTTGAAAGATCTTGTGTGTGCGTAGGGTGGGGTTTTTTTCATAATGGATGTGCAGGCACAACGAATGTATAAATTCAAAAACGTTATGTCATGTGGGAAGGCTTGCTTTCTAAATAAGAGTTTTGAGATTTTGATGTACGGAGAATAATGGATAATCGGGGGTGGGGGTGGAAGGGGAGGTGGAAAGGATGATACCATTGTTAGGGTTAAAAGCAAAATCAGCAGAAACTGGTTGAGGAACTTACACATAGAGACCAAGACTTAAACAAATGCTTGGTTTAATGGAGAAAGTAAATTTAACAAAAATTAAATCAGGCTTATACAAAATACCCACACAACCAAACCACCCACCAAGAGCACACTGGGAAAATGCCCAGCACAGAGGCAACACACAACACCCCTGATATACCCTGCATCATTAACTTCACAGCAACACCTGTAGAGCTGCTCCACAGCTGCAGAACTCCAATCATTAAATCTTTCCTGACTCTTAAAGATACAGTGAAACAATAATGACACTTTTACACAATCATTCAACATATCCCCTGCAGTTCATTATTGTGAAACAGAGACAAACTTTGTACATGTCTTTCATGCGCAGCTTTTGGAAGTGCTTTAGTAAAGATGTCTGCAACTTGTCTGTCACCGGGGACATATTCAAAAACAATTGTTTTGTCAGCAATCAAATTCTTTACAAATTGTAAACGTAATCTCAACACTCTAGTGCGCTGTGTGTTGGTTTCTGAGCACAGGATAGCAAGTCCACTCTGGGAATCGAGATAAACTTTTACTGGGAGTGATACTGGCATCTTTAAGTCTTCAAATATTTGTAAATACCACTCTATATCACGAATGGCCTGAGTACAGGCATATAACTCACTTTCAGTTGAAGAAAGACAATTAATCCTTTGATTCTGTGCTTTCCATTCAAAAGGACACCCATTATAAAAATAAACCATACCAGATGTACCTTTGTAATTATTCTGCTCTACAGCATGAGATGCATCACAATATATTTCAAAACCTTTGTCAATAGATGGTGTAAATTCCAACCTATAATGTTTTGTGTGTTTGAGGTACATCACCACTCTCTTAAGAGCTTTGAAGCATTGGGTAGTGGGTTTTTCTACAAATTTTGCCAGAAAATGAAAAGCATAAGTTACATCTGGCCTTGAAACTCTTTGAATAAAATTGAGCTTGCCTATGGCAGAGCGATACAAAGTTTTGTCAGAGAACATGTTATTGCCATCTGTAAAAGTAAAACCACATACCATAGGCGTTTCTTTCCCATTTGCATTCTTTAAACATAACATTTCAACAAGATCATCTATTTTTGCATTTTGATGAATCAGATAAGAACCATTTTTGCCTTCTTCAATTTGCATGGATATATAGTTTTTAGCTTTGCCTAATTCTACCACATCAAATTTTTCTTGTAACAGTGACACTATCTGTGTATATTCATGTTTAGTTCTTGTAGAAATTAGTATATCATCTACAAACACACATAATTTGGTCACAGAATTTCCATTTTCTTTTGTAAATACACAGTTATCTGCCTTGCCTTGTGTAAAACCAAAATTCAGCAATTCCTTCACTAAAGTCTGATGCCAGTTTTTACCACTCTGATGCAAACCATAAAGAGATTTATTTAGTTTGCACACTACTCCTTTAGTGGCGATTACGCCATCAGGGACACGCATAAAAATTTGTTCTTCTAAATCTGCAAACAAATAGGCAGTTTTTATATCTACATGATAGACAGCATGTCCACGCTGGGATGCATCTTTTAACAAAAGCTTAACAGATTCATATTTTACGCTTGGTGAGTAACACAAATCATAGTCTTCACCCGGGATTTGCTGGAAACCTCTGGCTACTAACCTAGCCTTGTACCTTACAACTTCGTTTTTATCATTCATTTTCACTTTATAAACCCATTTTGAATCAATAACTCTCATGTCTGGGGTTTGTGGTACAAGAGACCAAGTGTTATGCTCTTTTAAAGAAGCTATTTCAGCATCCATAGCTTTGTACCAATTTACAGCTTCATGCAAAGGTAATTTTTGAACATCGTTGTAGCATTTTGGCTCAAAAACTACTTTATTGGCATACACAGTGTATAACTGCTCTTTTGAAAACCGTCTTGGTTCCTGTCTCTTTCTGTCTGAACGTCTTAGTCCTGAAGAAGAGCTAGGCTCTTCAGAATCAGTAGAACTATTTGGACTTCTAGCTTCAGACTGTAAATTGCTATCAGACTGATGAGACTCTTGTGGGCTTTTCTTACTTTCAGAAAACTCAGAAGAACTTAACCTTTCTTTAGGTGTCTGTGTCTTTAAATTTTCAAACAAATCACCAGACACAACAGGCTTTTCATCTTCAGATCCACTAGTATCCCCTGCTCCAGCTTCTCCCTCTTCTACTTCTACTTCCTCCTCATCAGCATTATCTAAACCATCACTATCTTGAAAAATAGCAACTCTATTCCAATTTACAGTTTCAATCATGCTTCTGGTAATATGAAATTTACCAGTTGCTGGTACATAAACTCTGTACGCCCCCTGCTGGTAGCCCATAAACTTTCCTTGAACACTACACTCATCCAACTTGTGTCTAGCAGGGTAGTGAATAATAACGTCTGAACCCCAAATTCGCAGGTATTTTAAATTAGGGCGTTTTTTAAACAACATTTCATAGGGTGTAACATTTAAACTAGAATGATAGGATCTGTTTTTAACAAAAAGATAGGCATGAAGAGATTCCGCCCAATATTCTTTCCCCAAATTAGCATCATGCAAGTAAGTTTTAACACCTGCCTGCAAATCACGTTGCACTACTTCTACAATCCCATTCTGCCAAGGACTTCTAGGGCAGGACAACTCGTGAACAGTCCCCTGCGCTTCCAGGAAATGTGAAAATTCTTCAGAAACAAATTCTCCCCCCTGTCAGAAAACAAATGCTTAATAGGTTTGTAAAAGTGGGTTTTTACCCAGTTGCAAAAAATCTTGTACTTCTCAAGTGCTTGTGACTTTTCAGCAATGGTGTAAACAAAACAATATCTGCTGTACTGATCAATAAGAGTAAGCCAATATTTTGAATTTCCTAAAGAAGGAGGGAGTGGCCCTACTAAATCACAATGCACACGTTCAAATGGCTCTGTTACTTTCCTGCCTGAGCATTTACCCTTTCTTGCAACTTTTATCTTATTCTTACAACAAGATACACATTGCATATAGTATTTACATGGCTTTAAGTTTAGTCCATCAACAATCTTCTCTGTCTTTATCACATCTGTGAAATTTAAATGTCCCAAAAGTCTATGCGCCTCATGAATACATCCGGAGTGAGGTTTTACATTTCTCAGCCCCTGACTTTTTCTCAACCCTTGACTTGGCTGGGTTACTCTACAGTTCACAGGTGGCTGTGAATGCTTTTTAAAATATAGTCTATATAAACCTTCAGACTCTCTGGCATACAATACACGCTTTCCCCCTTTGTAGAACTCACATAGTGATTTTGTGAAGCACACAGTTACTCCTTGGCGTGCAAAGCAACTTACTGATAATAAATTGTCCACTGATGGGCAGTAAGTGCAATTTGCTATTGTGATGTTCAAGGAGTCAAGTTTCACAGTACCTCTGCCAAGCGACTGTAGAACGTCGGAGTTGGCCAGATGAATGGTGCCAATTTCCTCTTCGAAAGAAACAAACAGACTTCGGTCGTTACAAAGATGAATTGACGCCCCGGAATCTACTACAAACGATTTCCACGTGTCATCTTTAATTACTTTACGACCTAATTCACGAACATGGAATGCTCGCGGCTCACGTCCATCTTTACGATGTGCTGCCGACTGCTGGGTTGCTGTCTGTGATTTACGAAATGTAACGGACCCTGAAGCATTTTGCTTTTTAAATCTGCAGTCCCTCGCAAGGTGCCCCTGCTTTTTACAAAACCAGCAATGCTTGGATGTTTTGAAAGCAGATGAATCACCACAGACTTGCATACGGCGTTCCTCATTATTTTTAGAAATAGGAGTGCTAATCCCACAAGCCTCCCTTCTGTCCAGCTCGCCCATCAATCTTGCTGTTACCCCTTCCACAGTTAATTTTGCTGGAGGTACAGCAGATATCTGGCTAGCTATGGCAGACGCTGACTCCTTTCTAACGTGCACTGCCGCAAGACTGTCCCACATTTCTTTGGCAGTCTTCTTATTTCTTATATACACAACTTGCTGATCACTAACAGACAGGTTAATTAATGCCCTTGCTTTAGCATCACCTTTCGACCAGGCATCGGTCACAGGAGCAGGAGGGTCCTCGGTCACGTACTTCCACTCATCACGGGAAGTTAGAAGTGCTTCCATTCGAAAGGACCATAGACTGTAGTTCTCGGCCGTTAGTTGCGGGAATGTTAAAGCCTTCTCAGCCTCAGCAACACAGTCTGCCATGCTGGAACTTTTCAACCACCAGCCCACAAAACCGTTGCAGCAGAAAAGAGGGAAAAAACCTTTCTAAACCTTTCTCCAAAAACTAACATGTGTAGTTCCACACTCAACCACTGGGCCCATAACCAAGATGTTAGGGTTAAAAGCAAAATCAGCAGAAACTGGTTGAGGAACTTACACATAGAGACCAAGACTTAAACAAATGCTTGGTTTAATGGAGAAAGTAAATTTAACAAAAATTAAATCAGGCTTATACAAAATACCCACACAACCAAACCACCCACCAAGAGCACACTGGGAAAATGCCCAGCACAGAGGCAACACACAACACCCCTGATATACCCTGCATCATTAACTTCACAGCAACACCTGTAGAGCTGCTCCACAGCTGCAGAACTCCAATCATTAAATCTTTCCTGACTCTTAAAGATACAGTGAAACAATAATGATACTTTTACACAATCATTCAACAACCATGGCACTCTGCACACGGGACACTTTCCTAAATAAGTGCTGTACTAATCCTATTGTGATAAAAGCAGCAAGATTTAAAATGGCAGCCAATTAACAGTTTTACCAAATAAAAATGTTACCAACCGCTGTGCAGAAGTGGGTGTGGGACTGCGTCGTATCTATGGGCTGTTGGCTTGTGCAATAAAAGTGACAACTTTACATTTATCAGCTCTCCAATCTCTTGGAATAAACATGGCTATGTGATCAGTAGGAGTAATGTTGCATTTCCCCTGCTACATAAAAGAACTGGAATACTATAATTCTATCAGATCCAAATATAAATTGCGTAATAAAAGCCCAGGAGCCCTTTTATCCTGGTTAATGAAAAATGAATTGTTAGATTTATTCAATGTAGCCCTTCCAACTGGATCCCAAAACCATGCCATAGTTGATAATAAAAACATGCTTTCAGAAATAAAGAGGACTACGACACAATAGTACATTTTAGTAGTTGTGTTTACCATATTTTTCTGTGTATAAGACAATGCTTTTTTGCTTTAAAATTTTAGTCAAAAATTGGGGGTCATCTTATAAACATATGGGGTTCAGGCCTGGGCCCAGGCTATGGTGGCCCATATGACAATCCTAATATGGGCAACCTCCCCCCCCCAAAAAAAAGCTCAAATGTTTGATGATTTCTTAATTTTGGGTTCAAAAAAATAGCGGTCATCTTATACATGGCTCCTGCCAACCTAGCAGTTCGAAAGCACGTCAAAATGCAAGTAGATAAATAGGAACCGCTACAGTGGGAAGGTAAACGCTGTTTCCATGTGCTGCTCTGGTTTGCCAGAAGCGGCTTTGTCATGCTGGCCACATGACCTGGAAGCTGTACGCCGGCTCCCTTGGCCAATAATGCGAGATGAGCGCGCAACCCCAGAGTCTGTCACGACTGGACCTAATGGTCAGGGGTCCCTTTACCTTTACCTTTTATACATGGGGCATCTTAAACATGGAAATACAGTATATAACCAACTCCAGAAGCAAGTTTCTACAATTTTGGAGAATACTGCAGCCCCAGCCCTAGGCCCAATCTACCCCCCCCCCAGTTTCACACCAGTATAAAACCCCCACTCCCCTTCAATTAATTAGCCAGACAGGTAATGATGGATGTGGGGAAATGGCCCCAAATTATCATTACCCACACTAGAGGCCACTAGAGTCTCAAAACCAGGTCTGAGCCCATGCTGGATTAGGTCTGGGACTAGGTAATCATTTTCTTTCAAGAATAGCTGCAGCTGCTCCACCATCAACCTCTGAATCAACCAATAGTGTGTTTGCAACCAGATGGCAGATATCACAGGCTTATTGGTCCTGGGGGAGGGGGTCCTTTAGCAGTGGCCACACAACTGCCTCTTTCAGGGTACTGGGCACCACTGCTTGTGCAATACATTAACCACACCCTGGACCCACCTGGTCAAGCCCTAGAATCCTAGATTTTATTAACCATGAGGAGCAGGGGTTCTGGAGGGGAAGCTGTTGTTGTTGTTTAGTCGTTTAGTTGTGTCCGACTCTTTGTGACCCCATGGACCATAGCACGCCAGGCACTCCTGTCTTCCACTGCCTCCCGCAGTTTGGGCAGACTCATGTTCGTAGCTTCGAGAACACTGTCCAACCATCTCATCCTCTGTCGTCCCCTTCTCCTTGTGCCCTCCATCTTTCCCAGGAGTCTTCTCTTCTCATGAGGGTGGCAAAATGGCAAGCGCTCTTCCTGCATTCAGCTCCCCACTCCTGGGTAAACTCTTCTTGATGCTTTTAAAAACAGTGGCCCGGCACTTACTCCTGCACAACAAGATTCAAAACCTCATCCTGCTGGAAAACAACCAATTCTGTTCTCATTGTGTGTGAAAACAGGGGTGTTGTGTGGGAAAACATCTGCACCTCTGGAAACAAGGCCCTTAGACATTGAAATGAGTTTCTTGGGGGGGGGGCATCTGAGGCAGAATGGTGGCAACAGTACCCATGTATATGATGTAGGACACTTTTCCTCCGACATCCTGGCATAGAAATGATGGCTGGCACTTGTGTTTGACTTCCCCGCAAAGCCTGGAACTTGGACATGGAGCAAAAGACCAGCGGCACATGCCCCAGAGCACCAGCAAATGGCACCCCTGGTAGTGTACCTTTGGCTGGGTGAAGGTGTCCCACCACCAGCATGCTAAAAGGCTAGGCACAAAGGAAGGAGTTCCAGCCTTTAGTGTTCACTGTGAACTTGACCTTGAAAGTTCAGCCTTTTGACAATGGGGAAATCAGTCTGGTACTCTCTCTTTTCATCACAGAATTAAGTACTTCTGCATACCTTTGGCAATACACATACACACACAACTTTATTTTGGGTGGTTAAATTGCAGACTCAACTACCCAAGCTCACCACTGGAGGGAATGATAAGAATGATTAAACAAGGACTGCAAAATTTAAGCAGCCGAGTGCTTTTTCAGTGCACAAATCCTGGGTGAGGGATGGGGGTGGGGAAGACAAAGGAAAACTGAACAAATCAACAGCAGTTAATAACCTTTCTTCCCTTACCAGGGAAGAAAGCTTCCCGCCAGGCCCTTCTGCCTTCTACAGCTCAATGTGTAGCTACCCGAATTGACAGTAGTGTCGGAACCCACAAGTTGTGGACTCATTTAAATTTTCTTTACATGAGTGATTTCCCAATTGAGAAAACGCTATACATTTTTTAAAAAAATGGAATGGAATAACATTAATTGGTTGAGATGGGGAGTAAGTTCTGAATTAAGCACTGCATAAGTAATTCACATCTTTCCATCTGGCAAGCCTCCTCCAGAACTGAGGGGCAAAACAATACAAAACTCTAAACCAAAATGTAACGGAGAGTAGCCCTGTTCAGTGGTTAAGCATGATTAAGAAATGCCAATGAGAGTAGGGAGAATATTTACTGGCCCAATCCTGACACTCCCGGTGGATGCCCAGTAACAACATCGTGGACGCCTCTACACACTTTCAGCTGAATGTCCTTAGTTGGCCCCTTCAGATTTTCCTACTCTGTTTCTTTCTTTCTTTCTTTTTCTTTCTTTCTTTCTTTCTTTCTTTCTTTCTTTCTTTCTTTCTTTCTTTCTTTCTTTCTTTCTTTAATATCAGGGGCTGCCCACCTTCTGGGCCCAATGTGGAAACTGGAACAAAACTGTTATAGGCATGGCATACCCTGCAACCAAGCAGTCACAACTCATTTTGACGGCTACAATAAAATACTCCTTTCAAGCCAAATTTCACCAAAGGGAGGGGACGCTGTGGGTACCAGGGAATTCCCCTACAGACACTGTTTTGATGACATATACTGGTTTATATAAAGGTAAAGGTAAAGGGATCCCTGATCATATGATCAGGACAAACAACTACATTTAAGTATTTAAAAAAGACATATGGAACCTCCTTTCTGGGATCTACCATTTAAGTGTGAAATTAGGGGCAATGTATAGACCTTCTCTGCGACAAAACAAAACAAAAGCATTCTCTGCACTGGAAAGCGGAAACGTCAAAGCTAACTGAAAGTAAGAATGTTTATTATGCTTACTGGGAAGAGATACCGTAGTCTCTGAAGTGGTAGAAGGGACTATAAATTGGAACAGCCAACCAAATTCATTGTAAATACTTCTGGCTGAACTCTAATCCAACTTAACTTCTCCCAGAGTAACTACACTCAATCAATCTGTCTCAGAATCCTTTGGCTCTGAGGCCAATAAACAATTTCATGTTCCCCATAAAAAAACGAGGATACTTTTCTGTTTCTAATACCTCTGTGCTAACACAAAGGGCCACTGCTTGTGTCCCCAAGAGAAAGGGGACAAAATTCTGCCCCTGGACTTTCTCTCCACAGGAGAGTTTTCTAAATTTTCACAAGACAGCAAATTATTAATTAACCCATTTATCTAATTATGCTCACAATAATCCTGTGGTGAATGTTAGGCTGAGAGCGATGCACCAAGTAACCTCTGTGGCTGAGTGGTGATTTGAACCTGGGCCTTCCGGCTCTTAATCTAACCATTACAGCACACTGCCATACAGTTATGCTCTTCTTTTAGGGCACAGGTCAAGCCAGAGGATTATGAAACACACTAGTCCACTTCCCTCCCATCAGGTCTTCTTTATATCTGAAGGAGGACCTGAAACCCCAAGAGCTGCAGTGCTTAGTCACAACATTTATGGTATTATAGAAGGCTTTGCCAGCATCTCTCCAAAAAGCAAAACTAGGACACTGTTTTACAAAGGACCAGGGACAGGCCCTGCAAATAGGGCCTGCTAAAGACCATAAAGAAGGCTGATCGCCGAAGAATTGATGCTTTTGAATTATGGTGCTGGAGGAGACTCTTGAGAGTCCCATGGACTGCAAGAAGATCAAACCTATCCATTCTGAAGGAAATCAGCCCTGAGTGCTCACTAGAAGGACAGATCGTGAAGCTGAGGCTCCAATACTTTGGCCACCTCACGAGAAGAGAAGACTCCCTGGAAAAGACCCTGATGCTGGGAAAGATGGAGGGCACTAGGAGAAGGGGACGACAGAGGACGAGATGGTTGGACAGTGTTCTCGAAGCTACAAACATGAGTTTGACCAAACTGCGGGAGGCAGTGGAAGACAGGAGTGCCTGGCGTGCTATGGTCCATGGGGTCATGAAGAGTCGGACACGACTAAACGACTAAACGACAACAACAAAGTCCCTATATTGCAATCCAGGAAATGCAGTCCAACAAATTTTGGCAGAAACTAATTTATAGTGTGTTTTTCTATGACCTTAGTTACCAGCAGTGAAGCTGAAGTGGCCAAACTGCATTCCAGTCCTGGCATGGCACAGTAAGTGGAAGGGCAGAAGCTCCTCAAAAGAACTCCAATTGGTTTGCAGTATGTATGTAAAAGCATACTCCATTAGGGGGGGAAGGTAAAGGTAAAGGGACCCTTGACCGTTAGGTCCAGTCGCAGACGACTCTGGGGTTGCGACGCTCATCTCACTTTACTGGATGAGGGAGCCAGCGTACGGCTTCCGGGTCATGTGGCCAGCATGACTAAGCCGTTTCTGGCGAACCAGAGCAGTGCACGGAAACACCATTTACCCTCCCGCTGGAGTGGTACCTATTTATCTACTTGCACTTTGATGTGCTTTTGAACTGCTAGGTTGGCAGGAGCAGGGAGAGAGCAACGGGAGTTCACCCCGTCACAGGGATTCAAACCACCGACCTTCTGGTCGACAAGCCCTAGACTCTGTGGTTCACAGGGGTCACAAGTTTGTGTAGCTCGGGAGGGACTCACCATTGGCGTGTTACAGCTCCTCTCATTCCTTACCTATGGCCATGCCGGCTGGGTCTAATGAGAGTTGAAAGCCACCATGTTGTAGCTGCTGCTGAAAACTTGCTACTGAGATAATGTGGCTCCTTCCTACTATCTCATTCTCCCTGTTTTTCCTGGGAATAACATGGATGCCGATCATCACACTTAAAGAGTTTTCTCCAATAAAGTGGAGTGGGAGGGAGGCTTGGAGTGAGTCGATGACATGCTGCCCATTTTATATTTCTAGGCTATGTGAGAGAGAATGAACAAGACGACACAGGGGTGCTGTTTTTGGTAGCAGGCACTCCTCCTCCTCCTCCTCCTCCTCCTCCTCCTCCTCCACAATGTCTAGTTTCACGCAAAGGTTTTATTAAAAAGGGGGAGGGAGGAATGCAAAGAATAAATCGGACGCAGTTTCACTCCATCTGCAATACTATTACTATATATATATATATATGGAAGAATATATTATGCTTGCTTGTGTTCTCTCGTCTTTTTTTTTCCCTTTCCATTTTTTACTGGATCAAATTAAACAGACAATGGAAATGAGTTCTGCTGTCTCACTATGCCTCCTGGATATCAAGTGGTAAGTTCGGAACTGAGGACTGTTGCCTACACTTTTTAAATGCAGAGTCTAAAATAAACAATCCCAGGCTTTTAAAAGAAAGGAAGAAAACCCACCCTATTTATCTCTCTGCAAAATGAGCTGCCAGCGCCAATAGCCATTGCGCAGAGACTGGGAGCAGTGCTGGAACAACAGACCTGAGGAGGAAATCATTCAACTGCAACAATTCAACTGGAGTTGCAGAGTATGTTCCTCCGATTCAGTTCCATCTAATTTCTGAAGTCTCTTGAGGTTGGGAAGCTGGGTCGTCTTGTGCCTCAACACCTAGGATGCCTTCATTTACTTATTTATTTCTTTTAGGGAATTAGATCTTTTCCTCAATACAAATTCACATGGTGCCTTTCAAAATTCCAAAACAAATTGAAAAATTATATCTAGTTGGGGCAACACTAGGTATCATGAAAGCAGATTCCCTATGTGTAAACACACACCTGCCCTAATCATGTAGATAGAAAGTGGTAGTCAACCCTCAATGGCAAAAAGGACACCTGGTTGAAAACTGCAGAGACTTCTCCAAAGATTAAAGGTAAAGTTAAAAGGACCCCTGACCATTAGGTCCAGTCCTGACCGACTCTGGGGTTGCGGCACTCAGCTCGCTCTATTGGCCGAGGGAGCCGGTGTACAGCTTCCAGGTCATGTGGCCAGCATGACAAAGCCACTTCTGGCGAACCAGAGCAGCACACGGAAATTCTGTTTACCTTCCCGCTGTAGCGTTACCTATTTATCTACTTGCACTTTGACGTGCTTTCGAACTGCTAGGTTCCAAAGATTACTTTCCCACAAATGCTGATATAAAAAAAGCTGTAAAACAAATGTGTGCTCCCTGGAACAGAATACTTCGGAAGAGGGCTGTAAGATGGTAAATTGCAATTCTGACCCACGTGTTTCTTTTATTTCTTAAAAGAGACCACATACCCCTCCTATTTTCTGCTTGATTGGCGCAGATCTGACCTGCCTCTGTTACATCTAGTATGGCCCAGATTATATAAATCCTATCCTAAAATCTTGCAACTCACCCACTCCCTGTCTGCTTTTTGAATTTGTCTTTTGTGTTGTATGCTGAATGCATTTTACATTTTTACTGGAGTTTTTATGTAAACTGCCCTGGGATTTTATTTTTTTTAATGAAGGGTGGCACTGAAATCCCATAACTAACTACATACTGTATGAATTAGTCCAGGCACCCCCCAAAGTGTGGCCCTCCAGATGTTTTGGCCTACAACTCCCATGATCCCTAGCTAACAGGGCCAGTGGTTGGGGAAGATGGGAATTGTAGTCCAAAACATCTGGAGGGCCGAAGTTTGGGGATGCCTGAATTAGTCCGTAGTTCTCCCTGCTCCCAAAAACCCAGTCAAACACTTCTTTAGGTTATAAATCTATGTACACTTATATAGGAGGAAGCCCCTCTGGAGTAAGGGGAACTGTATGTTTAACAAACTATTGTATTTTAATATTTTGTTGGAAGCCACCAAGAGTGGCTGGGGAAACCCAGCCAGATGGGCGGGGTATAAATAAATTATTATTATTAGTAGTAGTAGTAGTAGTAGTAGTATTACTAGGCAACTGTCAACATAGTTGCACACTTAATGAGAGTTCTTGTTATAGTCTGTTCCTGCAGGATGGGTAGAATGCAATGTTTTCAAATGGGAGCAAAAGTGACGGTTCTTCCTACTAAATGACTCCATCTTGGACATGTGCATTAATCAGGACCTAAGGAGATTCGTTTGCCTAGACAACATGCACATGGACAAGCGTGTGACTGGAAGCAGCTCCTCTCCGACTGCATCCCTTCCCTATTTGTCTTTGTCTATTCAACTGCAAGCCTGCACATAGGACTGTCCCTAATCTTAAGTACCGCACCATACTTTGTTTTAAAAACACCATGGAATTAATCATAATTTTTAGGGGGAAGGGTGCTGGTACGCACCGTGAAGTTGTTACAGCAAGGGCCACACTTCTGAAATTGGGGGGTGGGAAGGTGTCAGTACTGCGCACCCTTGAGTACCCCCACTGATAATAATACAGTGGTACCTTGGGGACCCAGGTGGTGCTGTGGGTTAAACCACCATGTCTACGGCTTGCTGATCAGAAGGTCGGCGGTTCGAATCCCCGCGACGGGGTGAGCTCCCGTTGCTCGGTCCCAGCTCCTGCCAACCTAGCAGTTCGAAAGTACGTCAAAATGCAAGTAGATAAATAGGAACCGCTACAGCGGGAAGGTAAACGTAGTTTCTGTGTGCTGCTCTGGTTCGCCAGAAGTGGCTTTGTCATGCTGGCCACATGACCTGGAAGCTATACGCCGGCTCTCTCGGCCAATAATGCAAGATGAGCGCGCAACCCTAGAGTCGGTCACGACTGGACCTAATGGTCAGGGGTCCCTTTACCTTTACCTTTTTACCTTGGGTTACAAACACCTTGGGTTACAGACTCTGCTAACCCGGAAGTAGTACCTCGGGTTAAGAACTTTACCTCAGGATGAGAACAGAAATTGTGTGGCAGCGGTGGGGTGGCCCCATTAGCTAAAGTGGTACCTCAGGTTAAAAACGGTTTCAGGTTAAAAACGAACCTCCAGAACGAATTAAGTTCGTAACCAGAGGTGCCACTTTATTGGGCTTTATCCAGCACTGGACAAATGGGGTTCCACTCACATTACAGGACATTCTTCCTCCTCTCCCCATATACCCCCAAAATCTTTTTTGGAGGATCCCCCAATCCTCTGGGGCAAAGGGGCATAGTGGGGTGGGCAGCTGCAGGGGATAAGGGAGAAGTTCTATTGTGCAGGCAGAAGTGGAATACTTATTATTATTATTATTATTATTATTATTATTACGGTATTATTATTATTACTACTACTACTACAACAATTACACACATGCTTTCACACATGCACACTAGTATTATAGCATAGAAATGGGAACAAAAGTATCTGAAGTAATAATCTGGCAAGGTTTTAATGCCCTACACCAGTGGTTCCCAACAGGTGGTCCGGGGACCCCCAGGGGTCCGCGAGCTATGCCAGAGGGGTCCGCAAGATGCTATTAGAATAAAAAATATATTAAATATATTTCGTATGATAACAGATTTTTTGTTTTGGCCGCTTCCTGCATGAGCAGAGTCTAGCGCAAAACTAGAATTAGATAGAGGCAGTAGTTCTGCTGTATGCCGCAAGGACTACAAGAAACTTGGAGATAAGGCAATGAAAAAGATCCTTCCATTTGCAACCACATATCGGTGTGAGCAAGCATTTTCTTCCATGTGTTTCATGAAAAACAAATATAGGAATCGGCTCGACATGGGGTCGGATTTCAGAGTGAAAGTTTCAAGTTTGGAACCTAATATTTCAGAAATAATGGACTCAAAGGACAGATTTAACTCATCTCATTAAGAACTGAAAATTAAAACTAACTGTATACTGATGGAGTACTCTGTTGTAACTGTAAAAATCGTATAAATATAAAATATAAAAAGACTCTTAATTTGGCTCTCACTTTTTAATTTTAGGATTAGGAATTAATGGGGGTCCTTGTCACAATAGCGGCTCGATGAGGGGTCCTCGAGAAAATTTTGTTGGGAACCCCTGCCCTACACAAATGTAAGTGTAAGCAAAATAGTGAAAAATCTTGCTGACACAATAAAGACTTATTATGTGGCATTTTCTTCTAGCTTTCTTACTTATTGTTTTAGCTGGGTGGGTGGAGGTGCCCCTCAGTTCTACCACCTGCTTCCCTCCAAACAATACGATACGCTGAAGACAATCCTCGTGTGTCCCAGCTGTCTAGCTATTTTTCCCTCTGAATTCTGCATTTTATCAGGCATGTCTGCTGGCAGATACACCAAATTAAAAGGAGATTCTGAATCTGAATAAACATCAGGAAGAACTTCAGTTGAGATCCCTGCATTGCAAAGGGTTTGACTTAATGAACCTTGGAATACCTTTCAACCCTACAATTCTATGATCCTATGATTCTAAAGGATCCTTACACATAAAGGACACATTTGGGAGTGTAGCACAATCCTAAATATGTTTATTCAGAAATAAGTATCATGAGGTTCAGTCATGCTTACTCCTTAGTAAATGTGCACAGGACTTTAGCCTAAAAGGCTTCTTTGAAGCAGACCCACTGAAATCCATCCTGTTAGTCATGACAATCTTACATAGAACATGCCAAGCAACAAACCCTCAGAGATGTACCTTAATCTAGGAAGGATAATAATAATAATAATAATAATAATAATTTATTTATTTATTTATTTATACCCTGCCCATCTGACTGGGTTTCCCCAGCCACTCTGGGCGGCTTCCAACAAAATATTAAAATACAATAGTCCATCAAACATTAAAAGCTTCCCTAAACAGGGATGATGTAGATACCTAAATTAGTCATCTTTCATCACACTAAACACAGTATTGGTTTTCTGATGTTCATAATATCAAAGGGTCTACTTGTAAGTATGACTTAGTTGGCTATCACCCATTCAAGTGATAGAAAAGCCACAGCTGTATTCCATTAATCTGTCTCCACAGTTCTCTTCAGACACAGAAAAATCTTCCATATTTTGAAGAGCCCAGTGGCAATTCTTAACAGTTTCCTTTCACTAGCATGATTTCTGGATGCTCCTCGATAGTAGAAGTAATGGAGATAAAAATGTGCTATCTAACCTCACTCTGAATCAATCAAATGTTATCCACAGTGATTCTACAAAGATGCACCAGGACTCATGCAAGCATTATCAGTGGTTCATCTGGGTGTCAAGGACAAAGGAGGGCTTTATGTTGACTAAAGGGACAGCAAGTGATAAATCACTTTGAGAAAACATGTACAGTATAGAACCCTATACCAATGTAAGTAAGAGTAAGTCTCACTATTCCTGCATAGGCATGTATATGATTACTGTGTGAATTTGTAAGCTATCCCCTTTGTTGAAAAACCAATACCATATGTTGTTTTTGGTTGTTGTTGCTGTTGTTCATTCAGCTGCCACTGACTAGGTGTGAGATTTTAGAAATCAGCTTTCTCTTTGTATATTTCAATGTACATATCACCATAAATTTTACATAGTAAAAGAGGACAGATTTTGCAGTCTAGAAATCAGGACAGAGGAGACAAAAGCAACAGTTGTAAGTTGTAAGTAGGATTGAAACAGGGGGAGAACACACTTTATTTAAATTACACAAATTCAACCATTAGCTACAGTAGGTATAATTAATGCATTGCTTAATTCCAAAAACAAACCTAGAAATTCCATAGCTGCCAAGTTTTCCCCTTTCTCGTGAGGAAGCCTATTCAGCATAAGGGAAAATCCCTTTAAAAAAGGGATAACTTGGCAGCTATGCCTAGAAAGCATCTTAAAAAGCAGACACATCACCTTGCCGACTGATCACCAAAGAATTGATGCTTTTGAATTATGATGCTGGAGGAGACTCTTGAGAGTCCCATGGACTGCAAGAAGATCAAACCTATCCATTCTGAATGAAATCAGCCCTGAGTGCTCACTGGAAGGACAGATCCTGAAGCTGAGGCTCCAATACTTTGGCCACCTCATGAGAAGAGAAGACTCCCTGGAAAAGACCCTGATGTTGGGAAAGACTGAGGGCACTAGGAGACGGGGACGACAGAGAATGAGATGGTTGGACAGTGTTCTCAAAGCTACGAACATGACCAAACTGTGGGAGGCAGTGCAAGACAGGAGTGCCTGGCGTGCTCTGGTCCATGGGGTCACGAAGAGTCGGACATGACTAAACAACAACAACAACAAACAACAACAACAATTCCAAAATAGGCTTCTAAGCAGTTTACAAGTACAAAAACTAATGACACATACTTTAAACTATAAACATCCATGATTAAAACACACACTAAAACAACCTGATTAAAACATAAAAATATAAACATCCATATTTAAAATATGCACTAAAATAGTCCCATGAAAACAGCACAGGTATGGGGACTTTGTGGTTATTTCAAAGACAGCACTTTAAAAAACACGCTTGAAAAATGGGCTTTGGGGATGGATTTGAAAATAAGTAAGAGAGGTGGCCTCAAACAGATGTTCTGGGAGGCAATTCCAGGGATAAGAGGCAGCAAAGAATAAAGGGTGAAGTTATTTACATACACAACACGTAATGTCTTTACATAATGCATGATGGCATTTTTATGCTACTGGGATCTTAAATCTTAAAATATTTCAAAAGCACTCATTCACAGTCGAGAGTAGTGCAAATGAATACACCCATTTCTGTCCCATGGTTGACCTAAGACAGTTCTTTCTGTGTTTCAAGTATGAAAGAAAGTGGTCCTCTTTACCATTTGTTTCAAAAATGGCAAGATAACATGCAAAAAGCAATGCTGACATTTGGAAAGCATGCTACCAACTTGACCATTATTTGGGTAATGATCATTTTGGCCATAGATTTCCTGCCTGCATATATACACGTTAGAATAATATGAAAAAGCATGTTTGAAAGCTGATGGAGAGGCAGAGCTATTTTTCTAGAAAAAGAGGTGCTGGAACCCACCATGAATGCCTCCCTTGTTCTCTTATAATGGCAATGGCACCCACCTGAGAGGTGCTGGGACTGAGTTCTAGTGAGTTCTGGCTGAAAAACAACCCTGTGGATAGGGTAAAGGGACCCCTGACCATTAGGTCCAGTCGTGACCGACTCCGGGGGTTGCGGTGCTCATCTCGCGTTATTGGCCAAGGGAGCCGGCGTACAGCTTCCAGGTCATGCGGCCAGCATGACCAAGCCGCTTCTGGCGAACCAGAGCAGTGCATGGAAACGCCGTTTACCTTCCCGCTGGAGCGGTACCTATTTATCTTCTTGCACTTTGACGTGCTTTCGAACTGCTAGGTTGGCAGGAGCAGGGACTAAGCAACGGGAGCTCACCCCGTCGCAGGGATTCAAACCACCGACCTTCTGATCGGTAAGCCCTAGGCTCAGTGGTCACTTAATCACTGGGCATGGACTTATCCAAAGGAAGACCTTCAGTGTAAGCTGCTTCCTGTCTATGATAAATTAATCCACTGGCACTCAAATCCAAGATAGGGTTATCCTTGCCAACTTCATTTTAAAAGGGAGTGGGGTTTCTCAGTTGTTTATGTTGTGAGATCACTGGTTTTCCACTGGCAGGTCAGGGCCCATTAGTGGGTCAGGGCCTGATCCAAGGTGAGCCAAAACAGCAGCACTCCCACCATGTTTCGGTTAAAAGTGGGTCCTGGATCTGAAAAGGCTGAAGATACCTGTTGTAATTGGATGGTGTATGTACTTTGTCATGGCCTCCAATACATGAAATTTATTCCGGGTGCTACTAAACTGTGATAAAAACACCATTATACAAATTAATGACAGAGCACACAGCTCAGTTCCAGCCTCCTCTAGATCTTTATTTACAATATTGGAGCGTGACATGCCAAATGACACCCACCAACACTGTCTTAAACTGGTCAAGCTTCTTAATTAGTGATTTTGCCCCATGTAGCTGTCAATCACTTTCAGCTTGATCTCTGGGGCTATACTGTCATGTATGAAAATGAATTTTCCTTAATTATCCAGCCCTGTCATCTCGAGATGACAGAACCAACTCTGCTGGTGCAACAGAATCTCCAGGTTGCAGCAATGACCAATCATGTTGTTCACCAAATCATCTGGAGAGAAAGCTATGACTGCCTTTGGATCATGAGTGAGCAAACTCCATGCTTTTACCAAAGGCTAGACCAGGCATCCCCAAACTGCAGCCCTCCAGATGTTTTGGCCTACAACTCCCATGATCCCTAGCTAACAGGACCAGTGGTCAGGGATGATGGGAATTGTAGTCCAAAACATCTGGAGGGCCAAAGTTTGGGGATGCCTGGGCTAGACCAAACAAATCAGATGCTTTTAAATTAGTGGCCTTTCCATGTTACTGTAATGGGGTACCAAAGATTCATCTATAAAGTACATAGCAGTACCAGAGTCAAGACCGGACGAAATTCCTAAATGCAAATACTCAGTGATTTCAGAGACATAGTAGTGAGTCTAAATAAATCACTATACACTTAAAGGTGCAAAAAGCACAGCATGTGAAAAAAATAGCATGCCTTGATTGATGATCTGTTTCACAGGGGAGTGACACAAAGAGATGTCAGACATTTCTTTAGAGTGCTAAATGTCTTCAGCTCCATTGCCAATGCTCTCTCTTATCACTTTTAGCTACCCTTACCCCATAGGATATTTAGTATACTTCAGTGTACTGGCACATCCTCACAACTGAAATATCTGAGCTATATATTTCTATGCTTGATTTTTTAAAAACATTTTAAAATGTGTCCACGAAATAAAATAAAGAGTTAACAGTCTACCAATCGCCACCTGAAAGGCGAAGCACACTCTGTTCAGTCTTGCAGGTGATGTACGCAAGTTCAAGGTCAACATTTAATTCATGCCACCTGATCCAGAATCCCCCTGAGCTATTTTACCACACTTCTGTACTATGCAAAACCATGTTTCAGAATTTGGCAGGCAAGCTGTTCTGTCTATCCGAATAATTTACAGATGGTGTCTATGTGACACAACATATTTATTGTGCAATATTCTTAGGCTATGTAATTTTCCCTGCGGCTAACGTTGCCTGTTTGTTTGGCAAAAGGTAGATGAAATTACTTGCACTTCCAAAACTATTCATTCACAAAATTGCTTCTTGGGGGGGGGAACCCAACAGACTAAAGAATAATAATAAAGACAGGTAGAAACACTGTTTCCAGTATAACACACAAGACAAAACACACTGAATTGGATCTTTGATCGCAGGTGCTATTTTTGACCTTCCATTTTGCTGGTGATGTTCCTTGCCTTCCTTTCAGTCCACAGTTTTTCTTTCCTCCTCCTTCAATCACACAGTTGCATTTGGGCTTCTGCTTATTTATTACCCTGTTTCTGGACCAAGAACTCAATAAAATGCTTTAGGGGGATTTTTATCTTTATTTTTCCCAGGTAGTTGCATACATAAGTGAACCATTATAATGGAATCAGTTCATTGAATCAAGCGAATGACAAAGTAAAATGAGTAAAAATGCATCCCAAAGCAGCAAGCAGATTACTTATTTTCTACCATGCCTTCTTGGTGGTATTTCTATCATTCCTAGGTTTTCTGACGGAGCAGAGAAGTGCCGTACCCAGAGGCCATGATTCAGAGATGTCACAAGCATTTCCCTTCTGAAAACTTAAAAGGTAGCTTTAAAAACTTATTATGCAGTGCAGGTCCGACCTAGAAGGTTCTTGGCTACTGCTCGTGATTAATGAGGAGAGCTCAACCAGGAGTCTGGGTTCCAATGACACTCTAAGCCAAACCTTGGCTTAGCTCGGCAAAGCAGAGTGGAAAAAAGGGCCAGGGAGGAGCAAACTGGCTATGAGCTCCTCTCTGAGAGCCAGGCCCATTTGTGCTGTCTCAGTGAACCACAGTCCAGCCTACTGCACCATGAATGAGTACCAGGCCATAGTTTTAGACCCAGACTATGTTAACAGAAATCAATGGGACTGAAATTAGCTACGACTAACACGTAGCTAATGGGTTCGAATCCCCGTGACGGGGTAAGCTCCCGTTGCTCGCTCCCTGCTCCTGCCAACCTAGCAGTTCGAAAGCATGTCAAAGTGCAAGTAGATAAATAGGTACCGCTCCAGTGGGAAGGTAAACGGCGTTTCCGTGTGCTGCTCTGGTTCGCCAGAAGCGGCTTTGTCATGCTGGCCACATGACCTGGAAGCTGTACGCCGGCTCCCTCTGCCAATAACGTGAGATGAGCGCCGCAACCCCAGAGTCGGTCACGACTGGACCTAATGGTCAGGGGTCCCTTTACCTTTTTAACTTGCCCCATTAGTTTCAGTGTTAGCAAAATTCACATAGGAAAATCAAACCTGAGATAACTCACCACAGGCCTTCCACTTCCTGAAGGCTAATTTTACCAGTGAAGTAAACATATGAAGATATAAAGCTAGCCTTCCATTTTTGTATGATTTCAGGCCCTCCAAGTGCCCCTATACAGTCCCAGGTTTACAGAAGCCGTCGTGGTTTCTGGTGTGATCCCAGAACGTCCTGCTTTTCCTTAAGGTGTCCCTATTTTCATTGGAGAAATTTTTGAGGGTATGGAGTTATGTGACCCCCCCCCCCGATAGGGTTGCCAGACTCAAAAGAGTACCCCCAGAGCCAAGGGGATAAGTAACTATACAACCTTTAGAAGACATCTGAAGGCAGTCCTGTATGGGGAGGTTTTTAAATGTTCAATGTTTTATTATGTTTTTATATATGTTGGAAACCACCCAGAGTGGTTGGGGGAACCCAGTCAGATGGATGGGGTATTATTATTATTATTATTGACATCCCTATTGTCATAGGAGAAATGTTGGAGGGTATATGATCATCATCTACTGCAGAAGGCCAGAGAGTGTTACCATGGCTACCATCTCTGCAGAGGAGTCAATAAGCTAATAGGGTTCCACTTGGTCCTCCTATGAAGCTTCAGACTACGGCCTGATTCCTTAGGCCAAGCTGCGCTCAAAACTTCCCAACCCGTTCGTTCACTTGCTGAATGGCTTGGTGACCTGCCTGCTTTCATACTCAACTACTTTATGGGTGGGCCTTCGTTCCCACCAGATATGCAACTGACTATTCACATAATTACATAGATGCAAGCATTTCTCCTGCTTCTTTACAAGCATCCCAAGAATACACAAAAGAAGCAACCCAGCTGTGAGAAGCAGCCCACCATCACTGGAAGAACTGTTGCCCAAGGCAGAGCAGCAAACTGGGTCCCCACCATACCTGCCAAGTTCCGACCTGAGAAATAAGGGACTGGACCGGAAGTAGCAGACCGGAAGTAGCACTGCCGCCATTTTGGAACTGGGCGGAGCATGCTCAGAAGCGACTTTTGATGCTGCTCTGCCCTGTTCCAAAATGGCCGTCGCACCAGAAGTCGCACTGCAGCCATTTTGGAACTGGGCAAAGCAGCATCAAAAGTCGCTTCTGAGCATGCTCCGCCCAGTTCCAAAATGGTGGCAGTGCTACTTCCGGTCTGCTACTTCCGGTCCAGAAAATACCACCACAATAAATTAAACAGTGAACCATTTGCTTCCCTTTTGTGACACTGAAAATTAACTACTTGAGTGCCTTCTGGCAAATGGAAAGGCAGACCTCAGTCATTTATGTAAAATAATTACAAGGTGTAATTTAACATAGGACGTCGTAGGGCAGCAAGGCAGTGTGCCCCATGTTCAGCCACCTTTGTTAAGGTGGCATCAATTTTATATGATGGAAAAGTGAGGCATGCTTTTCTTGTGAAAACAGACCTGCAGTTAACATTAAGCTAATAAATGAAAGTTGAGATTTCTATTGCAGAAAATGCGTGAGCCAACATTCAGTCCAGAAGCTACTAATGCTTCTATTATAAAATGATAAATGTCACAGTCATAATCGGAATTTTTCAAGGGTTTCGGTGCGTTTGTTTTTACACTGAAAGCCAATGCATTAATAAAGCAATTGAAGGAGTAGGCATTTAAGTCTATGAATGTCAGTTGCAAGGTTTCACATATGTCATTCTGCAGTAATAAAAGACTTCATATATAGTGGTAGGGCCAAACATCGCTATTTTTATTTTTTATTAGGAAGCCGTCAGGACAAGAATGCAAGCAAATGGAAGAGAAAAATGAAGGCAATGCCAATTAATCAGTTCCCCCGGTGACATTTTAATGCATTATTGGTACAATTATTCCAAAATGTCCTCAAAGGATCATCACACCTGCCTTTTTCAGAGTTCATTTTTCACTGCGTTTAACAAGCGACCTTTCTGATTGGCTTTCATCTCCCAAGGTACTGTACCCTTTTATTCCTCTCCTTCTAATGTAGAGCAGAAGAAGTTACTGTAAATATCAGGTACACTGAAAAACAGTATCTTTATACTGTGCTTCCCTTCATGGCCACTTACGCTTTATCCTTTCACTGAGTGGGTTCACTTTCATACTAAGAGCATATTTCCATATATTTTGGTATGTTCACCCCACCCAAGACTTTTAATGTGGGGACATTGTCCATGAAAGGGCAGGGGTGGAAGGCTAAGGAAGGAAGGGAACAAGGTGGGAAACAGGAGCTCCACCTACCGGAGCAGCCTGCTGCCCTAGGCGCCTGGTTCCCTTGAGGGAGGCCTTCTCAGCTGGAACAATTTGCTTGCGAATGAGGGCCTAGTCAGGGGTGGAAGAAAGGCAACAGGCAGCATGCATGGCTGGAGCTAAGAAGGAGGGTGCAAGCAGCCCCTTTACTCTGCCTTATTTTATTTGTGTGTGTTTATTTAACGACGAAAGCGAAAGGCCACTAAGCAGTTCGCGAAAGACAAAACTAAAATATTCATTTAAAACAAACTGCCTAGGAAGAAGAAGAAGAAGATGAAGATGGAGGAGGAGGAGGCAGGCCCGGCTCGTCGTAGACCCCCGGTGGCGCAGTGCACCATGGCGCGGGGCTGGTAAGCTGGGCGCCGGCCTGGGAAGGAGGGCGCCGCGCGGCGAAGCCGTGTGAAAACCAATTGTGCCCTGCGAGGGCGGGGCGGGCGGCGGAGCGATCTCCGCCCCTCAGCACCAGGGCGCGTGATCTGCTCAAGACGGCCCTGGGAGGAGGAGGAGGAGGAGGAGGAGGAGGAGGAGGAGGAGGAGGAGGAGGAGGAAGAAGAGAAGAAGAAGAAGAAGAAGAAGAAGAAGAAGAAGAAGAAGAAGAAGAAGAAGAAGAAGAGTAGGAGTTTGGATTTGATATCCCACTTTATCACTATCCGAAGGAGTCTCAAAGCGGCTAACATTCTCCTTTCCCTTCCTCCCCCACAACAAACCCTCTGTGAGGTGGGTGGGGCTGAGAGACGTCAGAGAAGTGTGATAAGAAAACTGTTAAATATGATTCAAAAATGAAAATCAGACAGAGGGGAGATCGGGGAAGCCCACATAAAAACAATGTTTATGAAAAATGATTAGCTAATAATATTTTTATTTTCTCTTTCTCTTTCTTTTTTCTTTCTATTTTTTTCCTTTCTTTTTCCTTTTTTTTCTTTTTCGAGTGTGTATTAAGATTGGATAGATGGTTGGATGGATACCCACTTGCGTCTCTCCTGCCAACCTGGAGCCTCTTGGTGGCAGGGGGGGGGTTCCTGGGGTGGGAAGGAGGAGTGGGGAGAAATTCAATCATAAAATGAACCACTGTCGACTGCCCGTTTTTCGGGGGATCCTCTTGTGGGAGGAGAGGGCTCTTGGAGGGTGGACAGAAGTAGGTGGAAAATATGTTATGTATGGTTATGTATGTTCTTTTTACTATGCAAAAATCAATAAAATATTTTTTTTTTTTTAAAAAAGAGAGACGTCAGAGAAGTGTGACTGGCCCAAGATCACCCACCAGCTGCATGTGGAGGAGCGGGGACGCGAACCCGGTTCACCAAATTACGAGTCTACCACTCTTAACCACTACACCACACTGCAGCCAACTAACTGTTGCTCAGTCAAGGGATCTAAATGAGTCAGGTCTATTCATTTCAATGGGTCTACTGTGAAATATGGAACAGACTCCCACGAGAGGTGGTGGACTCTCCTTCCTTGGAGGTGTTTAAGCAGATGTTGGATGGCCATCTGTCATGGATGCTTTAGCTGGGATTCCTGCATTGCAGGGGGTTGGACTAGATGACCCTTGAGTCCCTTTCAACTCTAAGATGAATAAACACACACATAATACTGGTGAAATGTTGCTACTGGCACTATATGTGGGGCAATACGGGTAGCGCAGTATTATCGCTGCAATCGTTCAGCACGCTGCTTGCACTGCCTTGCCTGCCCTTCCATTTCTATCTGAAACATCCATTAAGTTTCTTATTAACAATGGGGGTTTAATGAAAACCATACATTTCGCAATGAGCGCCTGGCGATGCATGGCATTTGTTTGGAAAGGGGATTACTCCTCTCTAGGAAAATGATGGGAGATTAAACCATTAAAAATGTATGGAGTGTAATTAGTTTATCACTGACAGAATTTGGGGAGCGGGAGGGAGCACTCCTAACAAACCACACAAGACACTAGCAAGGGATCACTTGGAAAGATCAATGCTGGTTCTAACAACTAGGAGAGGGAATTTAGGCATCCGCCTTCAATGCAATGGTTCGGCTTTGATATGAAACTTTGATATGAAAGATTGAGGGCACTAGGAGAAGGGGACGACAGAGGACGAGATGGTTGGACAGTGTTCTCGAAGCTACGAACATGAGTTTGACCAAACTGCGGGAGGCAGTGCAAGACAGGAGTGCCTGGCATGCTATGGTCCATGGGGTCACGAAGAGTCGGACACGACTAAACGACTAGACAACAACAATGAAACTTCTCAGCACCGGGGGTTCCTCTCTGATGGGCTACTTCTGCAGGCCACTGATGTTATCTGTCAAACCCCCTTTCACTATCATCAAAAATGGAGGCTAGGTTCCCCCCCCTCAGTAGGCTACATTAATATTGCATAAAATATGCAAGGACATCAGGATATTATGCAACAGCATCTTTGATACCCTCAGCATTTATTCCCAATGGCTGTTTCCAGGGGAATGAATCACAAGGAGCAGAAAATGAACGGCAACTCCTCTTCCAACCACCGGGGGCATGTTCATAACACACAGGCCACATTCACACGTAACACTAAGCCAAATTATCGCTTGAAGCAAATGTGCTAGCTCCCAGGGAGGAAATATCACCTGCATTGTGCTGTCCAGTACTTTAGCTCCATACAGCATGGCAGCTAAGCCAAGGTTCGACTTAGTGTGTCATTTGAACCCAATATAGTGATTAAGTGGTCATTCCTCCTTAACCACAATCTGTAGCCAAGGCTTCTTTCATATTCTACCTTCCCATGATGTGCAAATCAGGCCACAGTGCAATACAATTTCTCTTACAATCATTAAAGCAGGTCTAGGTACCGGTATAGTCCTTATTCCAGAAATGTATTCCACATACATTACTATGGAAACAGTCACAATAGAATGTCATTCGAGAAATAAGATTCAAATCAATTTTAAAAACGTTGTTGTGATTGTTGTTTATATTTATCAGTTGCCTTATGTGATATAAAGTTCTAGGTGATGTGCAATGAGGTACCAAGCAAAAGATCACAGCACATCAAAATACAAATAATAAGCAACAGACTGGTGTTTTCATATGATTTTCAATCATATAATTAAAGAAAACAAGCTTTACCTTTACCTCCAGCCTCTGAAAAGGCAGCTGCAATATTTTCTCAAGAAATCAAAGACAGATAGAAAATGAAAAAAAGAGAGGCAGATTGAATCTTTTAGTATGTGCTGTGGAAGCTCAGTCAAGCAGTTAAGCTCACCACAGAAAACAGCTGTTTAGCAGAGCTGTCTTTACTAGGACTACACCAACATACACACGTACATATACACACACTTTACATATGTTACAAGTGGTCTTCTCTCTCTGAACCCAGAGAGGATTATTTGCTTCAAAGTCATTGCTGTGTTTAAAGTCCACAGCCAAGTCCCTAGTTCAATTCCTTGCAGAATCCTACAAGTGATATAGAGTCCTCTGGCAATTTCCCAACTTCTTCCTCAGATGACCTCTTCAAAAAGCCTTCACTTGAATCCATAATTCCCACACATAGCCTTCACAAAGTCCTGAAATCTCCTATCACTATCCACACAGTATACTGTAACTTGAGCCCTTTTATGCCAAAGCTGCCCATAGCCATTTCTGATACCTTGAAAAGAAAGAGTTTATTTAGGAAACGCTAAAGTCTATCCTAGCTGACCAATCAAATATTTATTCAACTCCTTTTTAGAACAGTTTCCTCTTCTTCCTTAACAAAGACTGTTCCAGAATTCTTCTCATCAGAACACAAACTAATATCAACATTATACTGCCACATTCAGGGCTGCTGTGTGAACACTCTGATATTACAGAAACCTGGGTGGCAGCATCATTGATCTGCTTCAATGACATTTTTAGGACGTTGGTTAATTTTTTTGGTCCTCAGTCCTCCAGGTTTTGAGATAGCACTTGAGATATGAATTTTATTCCTAATTTAGCAACTATTTTAGTCTTTAAAATAATGTTGTTTCGTATTGTTTGGTTTACAAGCAGACCATCTAATGGGGAAGTTGCCATGATGATGATGTAAATGAATTTACTGTTAAATTTGTAGGCTGCTTTTCAATAATAATAATAATAATAATAATAATAATAATAATAATAATAATAATTTAGCAACTTCCCCCATTAGATGGTCTGCTTGTAAACCAAACAATACAAAACAACATTGTTTTAAAGACTAAAATAGTTGCTTCATGTTGTGAATGTTCATAAATATTCTAACAGCTCAGTAGCAAATTGTCAGCACAAAAATGGAATGTGATGCTGTAGTGAAACAAGAAAACTGAGTATCCAGAGTGCAACTTTGTTTGGAACAGCACTTTGATGTATATGCTTGTTTGTGGTGGTAACAATACCACCCAAACAAAACAATCACCTAATGCAAATAACCACCACCTCCAAGGGCAATGCATATTGCGGAATCTGTTTTCACTGCTAGAGTTCAAACCTGGATAAGATGAACTAACAAAGAAGACCGTGCTTCCAAATTTATGGGATTAGGGGCAAGTGAACCCAAAATGGATGAGAACACACCTGCCTGTATCGGAAGGAGTTCGTTAATAATGTTTGTGATGTACACACTGTGCTCTTCAGATCTTTCCTAGCAATGCAACATATTCTATTACAATTAGGCAGAGCTGCTATTATACAGCACCTTTTGTATGGTGTCAGGCAGTAATTAACTTGCTCGAGATAAAACAGTAGGCAACTGTGAAAATATTTAAGCACCATTTTTCCCCTGACCTAAGTGCCACATGCACAAAAGAATGTGAATCCCACCTGGCACGCAGGTAGTTGTTACCAGCTGAATAATATTCGGGACTCACACTTTTCCCTTACTTAAATACCAATGTTTCCATTGCTAGGCTCTCTGTCTCACACGCTCTGTGTCTGTATGAGCTTTATGCACTAGCAAATGCTCCCCACAAGAGACATGAACTCAAAGCCTAGAGAGCTAGAATGGAGTTCTGGTTAAAAGAGTAAGCTGTGAATGAAAATGTCCCAGCTCCAATCCAAACTCGCTCTACTGCCCTAGGCAAGCTGCTCTCTCCAGGCGCCGCCTGTTCCTGGCACTTGTACATTTCGGGGGGCAGAGACTGAGAGCTGGCCTGAGGAATAGCCAGCAGTGGACAGTGTGGCTGGGCAACACTCATCAGACAGTCCCAAACAGTTGAGCTGTTGCTGCTTACTAGGAAGGAGCGGGGAGGTGGAAAGGAGTTTGGCGTGCTGCAAACACACTGGCGGAGCCAATCTGGCACTCTCGCTGATGCGTCTACACTGTGCTGACCTCCTTGTTGACTCCCCGCTCCCTTTCTAGTAAGCAGCAGTGACTCAGCTTTGTACAGTATTCCAGCCACATTAAAAACCAGAGCTTCCTGCATACATCTCTCTCCATCCTGCATATGGGCGGGCATGCAAGAAGCACCGTCATACTTCAAGGCACTTGAAGCGGGTGGTGAAGCCTAGGGAAAGGCACTTGAGAAACAAGGAAGGGGGCAGAATGAAGGGCCTAGAGGTTCCCTTGCCCCCCTGCTTTAGAAGGACTTCTCTAACTCCTGCAAAGTTAAGTTTCAGCCCACCAGACCTTTATACCTGCCATGCTTATTCAGTTTAGATTTATTTTACTAATATACGTTGAGGGACTGGGGCACGTAGCTTGGCTCGCTGTCCAGAAAAAAATCTTTCTCCCCTTCAAAAGTAAGGCGTAACACTGAAATGCAGGAATTTGACACAGCAGCACGTACACAAGCAGATAAACTTCTCCCACCTGAGCTTCTATTACACTCCTGTACCCTGGCAACCCACCTGCAATATTCACAGGAGAGCCTGGGGGGCTTAAATAACTGACACTGCAGCCGAGAAAGCGAGATAATTCTTTTGATAGAAAGTGATTGCGTCTGTGCACTGTAAAAGGAGGTGTGCTGATATTGGTGCCCAACACGGCACACTTTATAGACCGAGATGATTGTTCTCTGAAGCACAGGGGTCGTATAAATAAAAGAAGCAGTCGTCCGTCCGTCCCCACATAGATACATGCATGTGCTCATTCTCGCATGCTCAAACACACCCATACCCACCCGCCAAGAGTTTGCACTCTGTTTTTATCTTGTTCAGGCATAAATCAAATGTTCAGCTGTCTCCTGAAGCAAACACTGGGCCACAATTCAACAGTTAAACATGCTTAAGCCCACTGAAATCCACCCTTCTAATTCAACTCTGACCTCTCCCCCCCCCAAAAAAAATCTGAGTTATAAAAACCTTCCCTTTCATGGATCACCGCCTTGTCGTGGTGAAGGGGCTTGAACGACTCAGAGAAGCTATGAACTATGCTTTGTAGGGCCACCAAAGATGGACAGGTCATAGTGGAGAGTTTTGACTAAACGTGATCCACCTGGAGAAGGAACTGGACTGCAAGATCAAACCTATCCATTCTGAAGGAAATCAGCCCTGAGTGCTCACTGGAAGGACAGATCGTGAAGCTGAGGCTCCAATACTTTGTTTGGCCACCTCATGAGAAGAAAAGACTCCCTGGAAAAGACCCTGATGTTGGGAAAGATGGAGGGCACAAGGAGAAGGGGACGACAGAGGATGAGATGGTTGGACAGTGTTCTCGAAGCTACCAACATGAGTCTGACCAAACTGCGGGAGGCAGTGGAAGACAGGAGTGCCTGGCGTGCTCTGGTCCATGGGGTTATGAAGAGTCGGACATGACTAAACAACAACAACAACAACAGCAATAATAAAAACCTTGCTGCATCAGAGCTGAAAAATAGTCAATACACGAAACTTTTAAATGTAAGTGTGAAAAGCAAAATCCTACACATTGTCAAGCACCATTCCTTTGCAAATATTACTTTCATCTCAAATAGCAATGCCACCTGACCATCTTTACACAGTTACTGATTTATAATACACAAGGACATCTGTATTGTATTGAACAGGCATCTCTAAAACAGGTAAGAGTTTACTTAAATGCATTGATTACCCCAAATAATATCTAACCTTATTGGTTAGGAAATTGTTTGAACATCATATAATGATTGCCTAGCAACAATGGAGGAGTCGTATTTATTTACAATATGGTTTCCATAGCAGCACCAATAGGTATGGGAGAACAATATGGAAATGCTAATTTAGAGAAAAGTATATTTCTTTCATTTATATTAAATACCATGAAAAGGGCATCTGGAAACAGTGGGCAGAGTTTTGTACATTATTTGTTTCATTTTCCAGTGCAGTGGAGAAAAACTGCCATCATCCTGATCGTCCCAGACACCCACCCAGTTGCTTGAACGGCAAAGTCCAAATTCTGCTACATCAACTCATTTTGTGTTTGTGATGGCAAAGGAGGTCATGCCTGTTTTGAAAACTTCAGAACTTTCTTTTTGAAGAAGAAGAGGAAGAGTTTGGATTTGATATCCCGCTTTATCACTACCCGAAGGAGTCTCAAAGTGGCCAACATTCTCCTTTCCCTTCCTCCTCCACAACAAACACTCTGTTAGGTGAGTGAGGCTGAGAGACTTCAGAGAAAAGTGTGACTAGCCCAAGGTCACCCAGCAGCTGCATGTGGAGGAGCGGAGACGCGAACCTGGTGCCCCAGATTACGAGTCTACCGCTCTTAACCATTACACCACACTGGCTCTCTTTTGAAAACCACATTGGTGAGGAATGTATGCTACGTATGTCCAACTCCATTGGATACAGCAAAGAAACAACCTGACAGGCACTTAATTCTTCCTTCCCTCCGCCCTTAACCTGCATAGGACAGCAAAGAAAAAAAACGTATCTGAATAACATGGCAGCTAAAAATTACCCAGTGGCTTGAAGCAGAGAGAGTTTTGCCAACAATGACTGACTTTATAGCTACACCTTTCTGCTGCTTTTCAGGACTCATATATGCTAGAAACTGATGCTTTATTAGCTAAGCTCATCAGTCCCTTCAAAGAAACCCAGATAAGTGGAGTTTTGTCGGAATGCTTGCCACTATCTTATCGCTGTGGTTATATAATCTCAAGCTCAATCAGAGGTGAAGCCATGACACTTAACCTGGTTTGAAGTTGTACTGATCCTATGTCCTGTTTCTCAGTCATAAATCACTTCCTTCCCTAGCTTCTCCCCCTTATGATGGGAAGCACTTGCCTGTATTCTGTTATACAAAGAGGTTAGTTTTCACATTTATTTATTTCTGAAACAAAAGAACAGCTTTACTCCCAGGCTTTTGTAACAGCTTCCAGAATTCCAGGGCTCGCAGAGGGGACACCCTTTTCTTCTGATTCCCCCTCAAAATACATTGCGGCGTCTACAACCCTCAGTTCTCAGGACTGATATTAATAAGGAAAAAAAACCACACACACCACAAAACTGGAATGAAAAGCCCGCAAGTCTCAGACTCAAGACATTGCAAGAATCAGAACTAGGCTGCGAACACAGTTTCCTTTATAGGTCAGTGTGCAGAAATAGGAAAGAGAAGGAGGCAGGCAAAGAAACTGTGACATTTCTGCTTCTTGCTCAGCTGAGATGTTCGTTGCCACACCTGTAGGATAGAAATTTTGGTCAGGGGTGCCACAAGCAACACTGCCCTCTATCCCTCTTTCTTTCCCTCTGATGCCCTCTTGCATCTCTGCCTCCCGAAGGCTTGGATAGCTATTTGTTGTAGCAGCCCTGGCTACAAGCTCACCAGGCGAATGGTGCCTCTGGGGCTGGTCCTGGGGTGCCTTGGAGTAGGCAGGCAAGCAAGCGGGCGTGGGGTGACATAATATAATAATAATAATTTATTATTTATACCCCGCCCATCTGGCTGAGTTTCCCCAGCCACTCTGGGCAGCTTCCAACAGAACAGAACATTAAAATGCAATAATCTATTAAACATTAAAAGCTTCCCTAAACAGGGCTGCTTTCAGATGTCTTCTGAAAATCTGGTAGTTGTTTTTCTCTTTGACATCTGGTGGGAGGGCGTTCCACAGGGCAGGTGCCACTACCGAGAAGGCCCTCTGCCTGGTTCCCTGTAACTTGGCTTCTTGTAGTGAGGGAACCGCCAGCAGGCCCTCGGCGCTGGACCTCAGTGTCTGGGCAGAACGATCGGGGTGAAGACGCTCCTGAACCCGCCGCCCAGGGGAGCTGCAGATTGAATTACTCAAGGAAGCTGTGGACTCCAAAAGGTTGCAAGGGCAACTGTCTGACAGGTAGCTCAGTTGGTGGAGCATGAGACTCTTAATCTCAGGGTTGTGGGTTCGAGCCTCATATTGGGTGAAAGATTCATGCACTGCAGGTGGTTGGACTGGGTGAGCCTCATAGTCCCTTCCAACTCATTGCTTCTATGATGAGAGAACATTTGGGGAGCCAGGCGAAGACACCATCACATGTTTTGTTCCTGTGCTCTTGCTTTTAAACCAAGGCCAGGTGTACAGGCTTGAGGATCTACTTTGCTTGTTTACATGAACCTGACACCAACCAACTGGAGTCTGGTGCAGTGTGCATGGAGGAGTTGGGCTGCCCAGGCAAAAAGACTACTGGTCCTGATAGTTAGGGATAATGGGACTTATAGTCCAAAAACCTATCCATTCTGAAGGAAATCAGCCCAGAGTGCTCACTGGAAGGACAGATCGTGAAGCTGAGGCTCCAATACTTTGGCCACCTCATGAGAAGAGAAGACTCCCTGGAAAAGACCCTGATGTTGGGAAAGATTGAGGGCACTAGGAGAAGGGGACGACAGAGGATGAGATGGTTGGACAGTGTTCTCAAAGCTACGAACATGAGTTTGACCAAACTGCGGGAGGCAGTGGAAGGCAGGAGTGCCTGGCGTGCTCTGGTCCATGGGGTCACGAAGAGTCGGACACGACTAAACGACTAAACAACAACAACAACAGTCCAAAAACAGCTGGAGACCGAAGTTCGGGAGACCCTGAGCTAGAGAAAGGGTGTGTGTGTGTGTGTGTGTGTGTACGTACACAAAGCTAAAATGTCCATTTGCTGCTCCTTCCATATGTGCTTCCAGCTCTCTATACCACTGACACCTGCAAGGGTGCTTTGAAGGAAATGCAGATCACCACTATAGCCCAATGTAGATGGCACAAGATCTAGCATAGCTCCAACCAGCTCACTTCCCTGGCATGCCCACCCCACCCCTAGTCACATGATGCCCGAGGCTTATTTTTAGTAGTGAGGTTCCTGCACCAGCTGCTAGATGACCTTTTGTCTAGATTACCTTTGAAGTCCCTTCTAACTCTATCATCTAATGTCACATTCAAATATGAATTGTATACACAAGGGCGCTACAGAATTGTAATATCCAGTCTGAACACACTGGGTTGGATCAAGGAGTAGTATTTGGGGGACCCAGAGGTGGTGGGGGACCCTGTCTCTCACTGTCCATAGCAGGGTGGATAAAAATCAATGATTTTTTTTTAAAAAAATCGGATTTTTTTGATTTAAATCAATTTTTTTGATTTAAATTGGATTTTTTTAAATAAAATGCTTTTTGAGGAAAATATATTACCACCCAAAGGTTATTCCATCATGAAATAAAGATTAGTTTTTTAATTATGTAGAATAAGGTTGTATATGTTTAATTTGGGGGGTAAATAAATTCCATTGATCCATTCACAATGTCATGCTCTTCCAGAGGTTTTTGTAAGATTATTGGGCAGTTTCTCTGCCTACAAGATATTATCACAGGTGCTTGGTTTACTTTTGCAGTTTTCAAAACTGAATTTGACTCAACAGAGATCACATGCCTCTTCTTCCCAGCAAAAATGTTATAACATGAACAGAGTTGAGAAAAATACCTTAATCCTATTGTTCTACAAACCTATGAATACAGAAACAACCCCTTCAGTGCTAAGTTTCAAGAAGTTCAATGAATAGAATAGAAACAATATTTTTCTGATTGTTTGGAGTGGACAGTATTTAAGTTTTTCATGTGTAGGCTGGGCTGACAGTCTAAGTTTCTTAAAATATATATATATATTGTTTTTGTTTAGCCAAATTAGTTAACAAACATGGATGTTTGTTTAAGCAAATAACATATGCTGTAATGTTATTGTTTCAGTTGAATAAATCTATTTAAATTGTTATTATTAAGGTAATGATTATTTTTCTCCTTCCTAAGTACGACAGTAAAGTTGTCCAAATATGAATGATTAACCTATTAAACTGGGGATAAAGAACTAATATGAAAAGTTGTTATTCTAAAAATCTTCATCTACTTGCATATTAAAGTTATACCAGCAAGAATTAGTCTTTATGTAGAAAACTATGATTTAAATCAAGCCTTACTGACTAGTGATTTAAATCGTGATTTAAATCAGTTTGATTTAAATCAAATCCACCCTGGTCCATAGTTACTACATATTTATTTTTATTCATTCATAAAAATATCACTACACTGCTCTACCCTACAGCTACTCTCTCGATATAACTAAAACTCAATCCTTCTGAACAGCCATGTGAAATACAAAAACGTACATGTAATTCTAGTAAAACTGATGCAATTAATACTTTGCAGGCAAAGACCTGAAAAACACGTACACTTTTAATCCACAGTTTTATTTACTCATTGTGGTCCTTGCTGGGAAAGCCCAAATTGCTTCCCGCTGCAGGGAAAGCCTGTAAACTGGTCCTGCCTGCATCAAATGTAAGACCAGTAGAAAACCAGAGCCTATAATATTTTTACCCACTTTATATCCACGTCGACCTTTTTCTTCAACGAGAATGAACAACAAGAAACTACACTGCCTTACCAGCATGTTAAACAGAAGTTGCAGCCAGGTGACTCTAATTCCAAGGAAGGCGTGCCGCACCTGCTTTTAGCGAATCAATTTGCTCATTGTCCCAAATGCCTATCATTCCTAAAGGCAATCCTCCTACCTATCATCACAGACCAGGGGTCCATCTCCATTCATAAGAACATTACTCTTGTCAAAGAAATTGAAGGTCCTATTCAAATCACAGCTTCCTGCCAACTCTGATCTCTCATTCCATCTTTCACACCATAATCTGCTTAAATTGAAGAAAACCCTGCTAGGGAAGAAATGCTGAACCTTCCACCTTCCAGTAAAGCCTGCAGCAGGATCATATCTGTCAGTTTGCATGTCTCAGCAAAGTGCCCATCAATAATGGAGAGGGGAGACAGGTGGGGGGTGGGTGGGCTGTCTTTCTAAGGTCTTCTGAAGACAACCTGCCAGGCCAGGTTTTCATTCCTCTACCTGTGGCTGAATTCCCACCTGCCCAACCACAACTGTAAAGCAGGCTTCTTTTTGTAATCAGACATTGTGTAAAAACACAAGTTAAACAGGTCACATCTAGCTGGTCACAATTTCCCGAGGTCCATAGCATCTTTAATTATACAGTGGTACCTCTACTTACGAATTTAATGCGTTCCGAACGCACATATGTAAGTAGAAAAAATTTGTAAGTCGAATCCCATAGGAATGCATTGGGAGAAAAAAATCGTAAGTCGAAGCAACCCTATCTAAAAATTCATAAGTAGAAAAAATCCTATCTAAACCGCATCCAAGATGGCGGACGGAGCTCCGTTCGTAAGTAGAAACATTCGTAAGTAGAGGTACCACTGTAAAACTGAACATTAGAAATATCCCTTTTTGGGTGGCACTTTTGGGGAAGGGGGCTGTCCTGTACAACATGCATCATAAATGTGTATATCTACATGAACATGTATTTCGAAGAGGCAAACTACTTCTGTGCTGGGATTACAAAACTTTGTAATACAAAACACAGGGGTAAACCATCAGTGGCAGACTTTTGGGGCAAAAATGTAATGTACATAGCCACTGTACAAACCCAGCCTGTACAACCTGCTCTAGGCCTTGCCAAGTAAACAAATTAGATATCTTATGAGGTTGGTACCCTCTCTTCATTTTCACTTCATGCCGCTGCAAGCATCACTGATTCAAGTATATTTTATATTACACCTGGTACTCATTTCAATCTTTTAATCATCATCCTTTTATAAACAGAGAACACATAGATAAATCTCACTCAGCGAAACATCAAATTGGAAGCTGGATACATTAAATAAGGAGGTGGAATACAGAAAAGGTGTTCTGCTTGGATAATGGAACAGCGAAGGCAATCTCTGGGATCTTGGACAGATAATATCACTCCGCCGAAACACATTAAAATTAGCCAGAGAACAGAACATGATTTCAGGGATAAGGCATCAGCAAATTGATTTTTAAGCACTATTATCCGATGGCTATCTCTGATTGTCAGGTAAAGCTCTCTTTGCTGCAATAAAGATATGACAGGGCAGTAAGTTCTGACATTTATCCTTACTAATTATAAGCAAATACAGTTAATTTATCTGATTTTGAATCATAGCCACATTTGCAAATTCACTCCACCATGACTTTTCCCTACCAGCTGTCTCAATCACATGTGAAGGAACTGTTGGAGATGTTCCTCTGAGATTACAAGCAAGAGATGTGAGGTGACAGGCCCTTCTGTTTTGATTCCCCATCCCAAGAACATTCTGAATGTGCGTTATTATTCCAGTCTCTAAAAGGGTTAGGGTAGTAAACAGAGAAAGCCTTTATTTACTAATTGCTACACGTGCATATGACTCTCTATAATGATCATCGGGGTTAGTTATTTTAAATGTATTTTGAAGTGTCCTGTGCAGAATCATCCAAGAAACAACAACAATTTATTATTTATACCCCAGCCACTCTGGGCGGCTTCCAACAGAAGTATTAAAATACAATAATTTATTAAACATTAAAAGCTTCCCTAAACAGGGCTGCCTTCAGATGTCTTCTAAAAGTCTGGTAGTTGTTTTTCTCTTTGACATCTGATGGGAGGGCATTCCACAGGGCGGGTGCCACAGGGCGGGTGCCACTGCGGGTTCCACAGGGCGGGTGCCACAGGGCGGGTGTCCCTCTGCCTGGTTCCCTGTAATTGGCTTCTCACAGCGAGGGAACTGCCAGAAGGCCCTCGACGCTGGACCTGTGTCTGGGCAGAATGATGGGGGTGGAGACGCTCCTTCAGGTATACTGGACTGAGGCCGTTTAGGGCTTTAGAGGTCAGCACCAACACTTTGAACTGTGCTCAGAAACGTACTGGGAGCCAATGTAGGTCTTTCAAGACCGGTGTTATGTGGTCTCGGCAGCCGCTCCCAGTCACCAGTCTAGCTGCCACATTCTGGATTAGTTGTAGTTTCCGGGTCACCTTCAAAGGTAGCCCCACGTAGAGCGCATTGCAGTAGTCCAAGCGAGAGATAACTAGAGCATGCACCACTCTGGCGAGACAGTCCGCCGGCAGGTAGGGTCTCAGCCTGCGTACCAGATGGAGCTGATAAACAGCTGCCCTGGATACAGAATTAACCTGCCCCTCCATGGACAGCTGTGAGTCCAAAATGACTCCCAGGCTGCACACCTGGTCTTTCAGGGGCATAGTTACCCCATTCAGGACCAGGGAGTCCTCCACACCTGCCTGCCTCCTGTCCCCCACAAACAGGACTTCTGTCTTGTAAGGATTCGACCTCAATCCTCAATTAAGCATATTCCTAATATGCTTAATTATATGGAATCAGTTTCAGGCAATGAGGTTAAGAGACAACTTGATTGTTGCATGTAATCACTTGCCAAAAAAAAGGGAGAAATTATAACTTTTTCCTTCCCAAACATTTGACAGACTAAAATGTACTCATACTGTGTTAAGCTAGCATAAAGCTCATTCTTAAACTGCAGGAAAGCAAGATGTTTCCTAGGATAGTGGTATACAGTGAATGGATTTCTACAGCAAGGATACTAGTACGGTAGCTGTGGTGGTTTTCAAGTCCTTGTCTTGAGATATAAGGAAATCTTGTAATGGCGTGGTAACTGTGGCATGGCGGTTAGAATGTTGATTGGACTAGGACCTGGGAAGCAAAGGTCCAAGCACCAACCCAGTCCTGAAGCTCAAGGGATGACCTTGGACCAGCCACTATTTATCAGTGTAAGCTGCCTCACAGGGTTGTTTTGAGGATAAAGATAAGATAAGTTATCTTTATTGTTATTGTCCCCTTGCGGGAACAACGAAATTACTTGGTTGCTACATCCATTCAGATAAAGCATTCCGCATAATCCAAAATTACAAAAATGGGGAGACAGAGAACCATGAATACTACCTATACCTCCTTGGTTCTGTATACCCAAAGGAGAATCTCCATTGTCCAGCTATCCAGCACCATTGGCCTTCATAGCTGCCAAGTCTCCCATTTTTCACGGGAAACCTCCATATTTAAACCAATTTCCCGCTGTTATCCTGAATAGAGAAAAATCCCGTAAATCCCCTGGATTTCCTACCTGCCAGGGAGTCTCCTTCTGTGCATGTCTGGACATGCGCAGAACCGATTTCGGGTGTCACTCTGCCCATGTCTGGGCACCGGAAATCGGGCAGAGTGGCACCGGAAGTTGTAGAAGAAATTTCAAGGCAGCCATTAGAGAAGCTTTTAATGTGTGAGGTTTTACTGTGGTTTTATAATTTACTAGAAGTCTCCCAGAGTGGCTAGGGCACTCTAATATACTAGCAAATGAAAAACATATATTTAAAATAGTCTTTCCAATGTCCAGTCTGTGAGTACCTGAAGATGCAACCTTTCCGATTGTATCTTGTACAGATAAGCAATCTGGATAGGAAACCAATGAAAAAGCTAGACAACAATGGAATATCAAAATACAAATTAAATTAAGTTTAACGTATGATTCATTAAAAAAAAACTTTAAAAGGAAGATTTATTTGGGGTAGCCTTTCCTTCTCTCCAATGAATGGTAGAGTTGAAAAATCAAATCTTCATTCCCCCCCCCCATTTAAGATTTGGTAATATCTAGGTTTATTTAAATGTGATTGATCGATCAGTTTTAAATACACCAGGTGATTAATAAACTAAAAAGTATTTAATCAGCTGGCAGCTCTCCCAATTAAACAAATAATAAGCCTAGGGCTGCTGTAATCAATGAATGTCAAAGTTAGTTCACACCCACACATGTAAAGATTAGTCTAGGGTAGGTAATTCTGAAGGGTTGACTAATTTGCAAGAGTTTGTATGCTGCAACAAGAACCATATGGAGTTTTAGCTATAAAACCTATAGATTTAACAGCAGTAAGCAGCATATCAGTGAAGAAGTAGCGGCCAATTCAGGCCACAATTTTATTTTATAAAAGTACACACAATTTCATGTGAATCTTGAAACTATCCATTTTGTATGATTTAAAAACCCAATCTGGCCTCTTTTATTAGCCTAGCATAGTTAATATTTATAACCTTTTAAAAAAGAAACTCAGAAGGTAAAAACATTTCCCAAGTGTCTCTGATATGTGTCTTTTTTAAAAAAAGAGTGGGTCTTTGTCCACTTCTAGCTTTCTGGAACTGGAGAATCTAATTTTTAAAGCATTAGCATCACTGTATCTGTTGCCTTCCATTAAATAGGTCTTATTAACTCTGTCAAATTCTCCAACCTCTTTATTGATTTTTTTCTCCAATTCAAAATAACTTCTTTCTGCTAGGAACTTGCTGTCAGTCTTATCTAACACCATCACCTCCAACAAATCTCCCCTGATCTCAACAGCACACACACACACCCTGCCCTATAAGACTCTGATTAAACTTGTAGAGAATTGGAATTATGTTGAGATAAGATGCCTAACTTTTAGTCTATCATTATATCATAATTACAGTGAAGCAGCACTGACACATCCTAGAGGTGAACCTCAGGGGAAAAGAAAATGCTGCCATCAAGCTCTCATCAATGTCTAATGGTGCTGTGCCCAATGGATGGATCCTTCAAAGCGAAATTCTGCATGCACTCTGACATTTGAATGATTGAAAGCGAGTTGCCTCTGGCAGACAGCAAGATGACAGTACCATAAAATAAGACTATGCTGTTCTACTCCACAGCTTCTTTTCTTAGACTATGCAAAACCGTCCATACATCTGCAGAACACATTTTAATTTCAGACCTTCCTCTCCCAATTTCCTCTTAATTATCACAGGGCATTCGCAGAAAAGACCAGCCAGATGGAGATTAAATATTTCACTACTGGAAGATGAAGCATTCTGCTGTAAAATGGAGACTTTATTGCAATAAAATCATTAATTAAAGACATATCCAATTCCCTAGTCACAAGATGGGAAACACAAGAGACAATCACAACAGGGTAAGTGCATCAGCTCAGACAATTACATGAGCACAAGCTGTAACTGACAACAGTCTTGGACAGAGGAGAAGCCCAGACAGGCATGCTTTCATAAGAATTATAGTCATCCTTCTTCCTTAAAATTAGACCATGCTGAATACTTCATGAAGACAATCCCAAGATGTTCTTCCAAGCAAAGGGAGAGTACAGGGGAATGAATGAGTCAGTAGAGGAACTCTAAGGAGACAAGATTATCTTCTCTTGCCTGAAGGCTTATTAGTGAATGTTGGGATTTACGAGTAGGCAAAGCCACGTAATAAAACACATCGTTAGATTAACACAGTACCGGTATATGACATGTATAACTGGATGAATGCATAAAACGGCTAATCATCAGAAAATTAAGTCTGAAGGATCACTGAACTGTTTTTTCCTCCAGTCAACAAACATTTTCTCTTTACAGTACAGTGGTACCTCGGTTTATGAACACAATTGGTTCTGGAAGTCTGTTCATAAACTGAAGTGTTCATAAACTGAAGTGAACTTTCCTATGGAAAGTAATGGAAAGTGGATTAATCCGTTCCAGATGGGTCCGCGGAGTACTCAACCTGAAGCGTACTTAACCCGAAGCATGGGTTTAATTGGTTCCGGAAGTCTGTTCATAAACTGAAGCGTTCATAAACTGAAGCGAACTTTCCCATTGAAAGTAATGGAAAGTGAATTAATCCGTTCCAGATGGGTCCGCGGCGTTCATAAACCGAAAATTCATAAACCGAGGTGTTCATAAACCCGAGGTTCCACTGTACAATGAAAGCCAAACTAGTGAGTGATACGTCTAACATGGCTTGGCTTATATCACCAATCAAGCCGTACCTGAAATTTAAACTCCGCAAAATATGAAACCCTCCATAAAACAGATGGTCCTCAGATGAAGAGCAGTATTTAAGTTTAATAAATAATAATAATAATAATAATAATAATAATAATAATAATAAACTTAGATATTCCATTCACCAAACACCCTTTAAACTAAGACTTACCCAATTTCACCTGCGCTTTTGCCAGAACAACCTCTCGATGGCTGGAAACTAATAATATCCTTGAAGCCTATCAAGCAGAAATTAGCTGATTTATTATTTACTGACCTGAATTATGAGAATGTTTATTTTATATTAAAGATATATTGGATTTATTTTTTATTTTTTTAGTGTAAAGTCATGTTCCTTGTTCCAGAGTGCATCCTACTTGGAAACCAGAAGAGAATACAAGTATTTCAAGAGCAGATCTATAAAATCCCCTTAGGTATTGCACACCTAACCTTTTGGATAATGTGGGACTAAGGTCTCACTGACAAACCCCATTTTGCTTGTAAAATGCAATGAAAATCCGCATCATTGGATTGAATTATCTAGTAGTAGTCGACATGGTGGTGTTTGCATGACCTCCTGGCACCATCCGCCACTGTTCATATCTTTGTCCCTTGGAAACTTTGTGAGGCTTGTGAGACTCAAAAAACATGCCGAGATCCAAAGAGCTCTTTTACTGTTGCCTAAGGGCTTGCACTCCCCTACTGCAATATCTGGCTGTTTTTGTCTTTCAAAAGCAGCTTTGCCCTCCAATGCAGTGTCACAAACTGCTATCGAAACTGCCCTCCATTTCAACAGCTGCTCTTCCTGCAGCACCTCTGGCTTCCATGAAAGAAAACAGCACTAAAGCCCTTTTGGGCACAATGCTCTTTTGGTTCCTTGTTACAGAAAAGAGCTTTGTGCACCTGTCCCTCTTTGTTTGAGCTCCTATCACATTTTGAAGCTGTGGCTTGCAATTCTTGTTTGGAAGGCACATACAAAACCCACCAGACTGGTCGAAACAAAAAATTCCTTCCAGCAGCACCTTAGAGACCAACTACAGTAAGTTTGTCATTGGTATGAGCTTTCATGTGCATGCGCGAAAGACTGGTGTAACAGTACACGAGAAAGCCACACCGCTGAAGCTAAGCAGGTTTAGGTCTAGTTAGCGTCTGGATGGGAGACCACCTTTAAGGAACCCCGTGAACGTTGCCTTGAGTTCCATGATGGAAGAAATGCAGGATATAAATTTAACCGATAATTAGCCACAGTTTGTCACTCCAGCTACAACAGTTGTCTACGGTTTGCACTAAAGAAAAAGCAACTACAGTGGTGCCTTGGTTTGCAACCACTTTAGATTACAACCATTTTGGATTACAACCATGTCAAACCCGGAAGTGCGTGTCCCTTTTTTTGCATTACTGTCATACCTCGGTTTAAGCACGCCTCGGTGTGAGTATTTTCAGTTTAAGTACTCCACGGACCTGTCTGGAACGGATTAATCCACTTTCCATTACTTTCAATGGGAAAGTTCGCTTCAGGTTAAGTATGCTTCAGTTTAAGTACTCCACGGACCGTCTGGAATGGATTAATCCACTTTCCATTACTTTCAATGGGAAAGTTCGCTTCAGGTTAAGTACGCTTCAGGTTAAGTACAGACTTCTGGAACCAATTGTGTTTGTAAACTGAGGTACCACTGTACAACCCATTTTTTGGGGGAGGCCCCATTGGCAAAAGCGAGCCTTGGGTTACAACCTGTTTTGATTTACAACAGGACCTCCGGAACGGATTATGGTTGTAAACCAAGGTACCGCTGTACTTGAATGAGAGTGGGTGAGGACATTGGCGAGTCCAAGGCTTGCTCAGGTACTGCCATATCCAGCTCAGTTGGTAGAGCATGAGGCTCATAATCTATTATTATTAACTAAGTTAATATTAACTAAGTTAATAATAATAATGCAGAAAAAGGACTGGGAAAGTGCACTAACTGTCGGGTCAGCTGGTGGCAGGAACAATCCACAGGAATAATGAAGGAACAAATCCAGCCCATCTTCTCCATCAGCGTTTAGCTCTAGGGAGTTCCGACAGCCCTTTCCCGACAATCTATTACGACTCATGTCTTGGAGACACTGAGCACATATTCAGAGTCCAGCAGAGATAAAACACAGACGGAGCCAGGCTGAGGTTGTGTACTAAAAGCTACTTTATTAAGCATAAGGCAGAACAAAAGGAAAACATGTCTCCTCTCGCTGAGAGCAGTCCGAAGAAGAAGAAGAAGAAGAAGAAGAAGAAGAAGAAGAAGAAGAAGAAGAAGAAGAAGAAGAAGAAGAAGAAGAAGAAGACCAAATGGAAACAGAATACAGCAAACATTCGCTCCCGTGATTCCAACAATCTTTCCTGGAATGCATAACACAGGCATGACCTGCACAGTGAGAGGAATAGAAACCTAACACTAACTTGCCTGGGTGAAATTCAGAAGCCATTTCAAGAGAGGCTCTTGTCAGAGCATCAAGCCCTAGCCACTGTAAGCACGCTAATTTGCAGGGATTAGGTCTCCATGGCATGCCTCAGTATGGTCCTTGGAACAAGATTCTCATTTACTAAGTAAATTACTGTACATTATTGTATAATGGTGTTCACATTATAACTGACAATTAGAACCATTAAGACGAAAGCTCATAAACAGCTGAAAGCTCACATCAAATTAACACAGTCATGATTGAAATCACTCTTCTGATTTCTGCTCTTCACAGACATAATCAGCATCTTGCATAGAAATGAATAGGCAATGAGCAAAATCGCAGCCAGTGAGCAAAATGGCAGAGGTGGGGGGGGGGGCTCTGCTAATTGAGAGGTACATGATGCAGCCTACATTATGACTGTTGAACACATTGTGTCCTTTCTGTGCAAATGTTCCTCTGCAGCAACAGCGGGCAATGTATTAGTTATCGCGCAAGTTGCTACTCTCAAGAGTCTCATAAGTATCAACAGGTTTTCTAATGAGGGAACTCTGCATTCTGCATTAGCTTACCAGAAGTTGGTTTAATACACTATTAAGAGCAGACCTCGTTCAACTATATGCATCCGCTGGTGGCTCTAAAGAGGGGCAGAAGAGGCACATGTCAAATTTCATGTGTTGTCGACCAAATTATGGCTGCAGGTTCTAAACTAGTACCTCTCTCCTCCCCCAACCTTATACTGAATACAACATTGATGTCTCACATCGAATGTCTTTTATAATAAATAAATAAATAAACCAGTACTTTCCAAACTCCTCTTAACTGGGACCACTTCACTTTACTTGAAGACACTGTGTGCTGCCAGACAGACATTAGAATACATTGCACATTTGTGTGCCACAATACGGAAGTGCTCTTCGGCAGCCTTCGCACGTGGATAAAGTCCTTGGGTGGTATACCATGGTGGCTTTGTGCAAGCGCTTCTGCTTAGGCAAAGTGTAGCACCATTTGTTTTTACCAGCCCTTCGCTGAGATTCCATGCTCCCCAAATCCCCATGCCTTTTATGACTTTGCAAGGAACTCCTTGGTAAAACCCAAAGGGAAAACATGCAAATATGAAAGTTTTAAATAGCATCTTATAACCATGCAATTCATCATATTATTGGAAGCAGCATTATCCTGAATCAGACCGTTGGGTCCATCTGGCTCGGTATTATCTACACTTAATGGCAACTTTAAGAGAGCTGGACCATAAAGAAGGCTGATCGCCGAAGAATTGATGCTTTTGAATTATGGTGCTGGAGGAGACTCTTGAGAGTCCCATGGACTGCGAGAAGATCAAACCTATCCATTCTGAAGGAAATCAGCCCTGAGTGCTCACTGGAAGGACAGATCCTGAAGCTGAGGCTCCAATACTTTGGCCACCTCATGAGAAGAGAAGACTCCCTGGAAAAGACCCTGATGTTGGGAAAGATGGAGGGCACTAGGAGAAGGGGACGACAGAGGACGAGATGGTTGGACAGTGTTCTTGAAGCTACGAACATGAGTTTGACCAAGCTGCGGGAGGCAGTGCAAGACAGGAGTGCCTGGCGTGCTATGGTCCATGGGGTCACGAAGAGTCGAACACGACTGAATGACTAAACAACAACAACAATGGCAACTTAAAGGTTTCTGGAAGGGATCTCTCTCCAAGAGATTGAACCTTGGAACCATTGCGTACAAAGCAAGTGTTTTACTAGCGAGTCACAGCCAGGGGCAGCCCACCCATCAGGCAAGGTGATAGTGGTAGGACCACTGCGGCACCAGATCTAGCCTCCAAGGAATACATTGCCTGCTGCTGCTGCTGCTGCTCCTCCTGCCGCCACCATGACAGCAACAGCTGTGGTACGCTCACAATGGCTTTTGATTCCCACTTCAACCATCAAGGTTAATTTGATTCCCCACCCCTCTGTTCCTGATTAAGATTTTCACTCCCCTGCCCTGGTTCTTTATGTAGAGCTTGATTCAACCCTTCTACCCTGGCAGCAGGGAAGCACCCTTCTGTGGTCCACCTCAGGGGCCAAAAATGTCTTGGGCCAGCCCTGTCAATAGTTCTTAAGTCTTTTACTCTACTTTGGGTGGGGTGGGGAAGCTAGACACCAAGGCAGACTTCAGGAAAAGGTTAGGGAGGGTATTGCGAAAGGGAAGTTGTCTGTAGCATTTCGGAAGCACCGCCACCCCGCAATTTGGCTTCTCATCTGTTCAAAAAAGGATGTTGCTCTTGATTCTACAGAGGAATAGGACTCGAAGGAAGGGTGTTAACTTTTTTTGCTTAAATCCCTTTCCTTCTGAAAACAAAGCATAATCAAACATGTGTATGAGACTGACGCTTTAATTTTTTTTTAAAGAAAGGTAACAACAGTCAGATAAATGCACTGCCTTTGATCCAATTTCTCTTTGGAGAACGTAATGAAAAGGATGTTCTTGTATATCCTATCCCCTAATTTAACATATAAATCACTCACAAAAATATGATCCAGATGGGCTCCAATGAAGGAAACCAATTAACTCACACTGCCTTACCATCTGACACATTAGCTGTGATAATAAAAATACAAACAACATGGTCAGACAATAAGGTTCTGTCTTACATCTGACATTTCCAATTAGTTTTGTTATTCTGTGAGCTTTCCCCAACCCTCCACGAACAGCCTTAACAACAAGCATTTTTGTTTTCCAGCAAATGCACATACAAACTCCGTGTTTACAGAGCAAACTCTGCGGATGAAGCAGATTTGTCTGCATCCCCCAGTGGGGCAATCGTTGGAACTAATGCGCAATCCATACCGTCCACATCTGGTTCCTCAATTAGGTTCAGATATCACATTTTGCTTTCAAGTGCTCCAGCAGCAGAACGGTGCCAAACCTGGAGGACAAAGTACTTGTGGGCACTTCACAAATGTTTGACCTGTGTCTATGGGCCACCACGGATCAGCAAGCCATCGCTGCTGCTCTTGTTTTCTTTTACGGGTTTCCTAGAAATGCAGCCTCTAGCATGGGGCAAGACCCTATTTGGCAGGGAGTTTTCACTGTCAGGTAATTAGCGCTGTAACAAGTCCCTGCAAGCTGAACTACAATTAGGCAAAAATGCTGGAAGTACACAAAGGCACATAATGCGTTGGGGGCCTGGCTCTGGAAGGTGTTGAGGGATGGATAGCAGCCTAATGAGCAAAGCACACACTTCTTAAAGAGTTGTTCTAAAAAGGTTTCATTTCTTGGGTGGTGAAATGAAACTATTCTTCTCTATCCATGTACTGTAACTGTTTTACCTTAACTCTGTATGCTACGGTAGGTACTGTTTCTCCTTTAGTCTCACATACTTGTTTATGTAATTACAATTTATGACAATTTATCCTTGCATAAGTGACATGTTTGCATGCTATGCTGTGCGGAAGGAGAGACTCACGGGAGGAGAGAAGGCTGTGAATGGGTTCTCCTCACCCCCACCCCCAGGAGGACTGCCAGAGTGTACCTTTCTTAAAATTACTGAACTGAACAGAATCCCTCCCGCTGTCAAAAGAAACATATAACCAACCCTAGTTCAAAAAGAAGAGAAAACATCGTTAACGAACCAAGTTTTCAAGAGGAATACATAATTGTGAGCAAGTCAATCCACGCCAGTGATTCCGCTAATTATCTAAGCAAAGCCAAACATCAGTGTTTCATGACAAACCATCAATGATGCTCTCTGCTTTTGCAAAACCATTCCCTCAAAGAATATACTGTCAAGCAAAGGAAAAATGTGGTGCAGTAATCAGCTCTCAGAACCTAAGAAAGTTGAGGGCCTAAAAGCTCAACTTGAATACAGTATCAGGCTTGTTACACGAATATGACAAAAGAGGGAAAATCACAGGGTCGTAATTCTAGTCTAGGTAGAAAAATAAGTGCTGCCTAGTGCTAACTGACACACAAAAAACAGGCACTAAAACTTGCTCAAACCATCATCAGCATCATCAATAGAGAATTTAGTGGCACTGTGCCTATATGTATGGCAAAATGGGGCTATCCACAAGCAACATAGGCAGTTTTTGCATATTCCAGGTTCTGCTCAGATACAAACGCATGCACACAAACATGCATATATATTGCAAGAACAAATATACAAGAAACCCAAATGGCTTGATGCAATCTGAGCATGCGCTGCTGCAAAGGCCACTTGTTGCATATCAACCTTTAGGACAGATAGAAGTGGCTTAGGGGGAAAAAAAAGCCTTGAGGGCTGAAGGGAGAGACTCATGGGCCAGAGGTTCCCTACTACTGGTATACAGACATCAGCTGTGGCGCAGCCACTATGCTGGGCATTATACTTTGAGTCAACTGCAGACCAAATAATCCCATATATCTCCTGTTTATTTTAAATTGTAACTTCAGGCCAGCAAATGAAACTTTCCGTGAAAATGCAACAGCAAAACACCAGACGGAAACTCATGGGAAAAGAACAAGTTAATACAATCTGCAAATTCCACCTCTGACAAGTCTCATATTAAAACAATACCCTTTTCATTAAAAGGCGAGTGCACTTGCTTTCAACCAACCTCAACTGGGAATCTCCTTCCGTTGATGCTGTGCTCCGAGCCGGCTGATCCATTGCTTTGACCCCAGTGAAACTCAACTTTCTCAGCTTTAAATCTGCCTGGTAGCCCAGCACCGCTGATGAAATAATCGTCCTTTAAGAGGATAGCAACTGAAAGTAGAAGAAAGGGTGGGGGAGGAGAGAACAAGATTGAAAACACTTCTGCCATTGATGTCAACCATAAGTCTGCAGTTGTTTACATGGCAACTATGTCCCTGGTTCAGGAATTCTTTGGGGTATAGATGAATGCATGGAGGGAACTCATAGCGGTCACAGCTGCAGGTTCTGGCCCCCATTCATTGATAGGGTAATGTTGGTAATGTTGGTAAGCAGCCTAAACACAGGGTCCAACGAGCAGAAGGGTCTCATATGTTCAACCAGGCCCCTAGAAAATGTGTTTTCAAAACAAGTGTTTTCACATGCAGGCTCCATGAAAATGGGAGCTTTGAACGCATTGAGGCATGACTCTGACCACTTCCTTCAGGCTTGCATATGCACCCAAATAAATGAGCAGGGGCAGATTAGAAATTACAGTTGCAAGCAGATGCATAGATTCATGCAACACAGAAATCCCAGGTCAATCATTTGTTGTTATGACTCCTACGCCTGGTCCCGCCAGTGTTCCAAAAAGTAGAACTAAGCAAGCTGGTATGTTGGCTAAGAGCAGGACTACTAAGGAGCTCAAATTGCATTCCTGCATCGGGGCTACAGTGCAAAATGAGTCTATTTCATCCGTTTCCAGACATGATTTTCACATGGTTTTATCTCTCCAGTGAACGAGTCAATTTTCATTAATAGCAGCTAGCTGCATTAGCAAGCAGAGATAAAAAGCTGGAGCCTTCTTGGCTATATCAAAGGGCACTTTGCATGAAACGCAACCACTCTGAATTCAAAGGGATCTTTCTCCTATATTTGAGCTTTCCAGCTGCATAATCAACAAATATACGTGCCTGAGAGTATGCATTGGCCAAGGGCTTTAGGAATAAAATGATCGCACAAAACCACACAAACACACATTTTCTCTCTCTCACCCACACATACACGGTTTCTCTTTACAGACTTAATCCACCAGTCCATTTGCAAGGTGCAGTGGCGATGTGCCGAAAGGACGCAACCCAGCACTTAGAAAGGCATGCGTCAACCCCAATTAAATGAATGCACCCATACCAAGTTTTGGGACTGTGTTTAGTTTACTATCGTAACTGGTGGGTTCATTAGACATGAACAAATTTGAGTAAAGGTGAGTGGGGAGGGAGAGACAACACAGGAAGGTTTACCTATGAAGAACTTTCTCAGATGTAAGAACCTCCAGTGACAAACAATGTCCAGAAAGGCTTTTTGGCCCCCAGGGATATTGAACTTCCAATGGGTGGCGGCGGCAGCAGCTCATTGATACACCTCCAGAAATTCGCAGTGGTTATATCTCAGGCTAGTGTTGGGATTTTGTTTGGGTACCTGCATTCCCTTTGATGCACTAACAAATTATTATCACTTGCAGCTTTAACCACCTTATTCTGCCTTAACAGCCAGGGGTTTTTTTGATTAGCAATGTGTAAACAATTCTCCTCAATGTCACTTTCAGGGACGTTTCTATGTGTAACAACTGAAGGATCTCTCATGGTGTATAGCAAAGGAATGAAATGCATTTAAAAAAAAAATCTGGGTGGTGCCACATGGCAGGAATTTGGCTACGAGCAAAACTGATTTCATTGCGCTTGCAGCAGCGCCTTCAACTGTATGTTCTGTCTCAGAGACTGCCCGATCCCTCTCTATTCAACATATTGTTAGCAATATGTCGTATGTTGTTCAGCATTGTCTTTTTCATGGTGGTCTTCAGATTTCTTGTTCGCTGCTTAAACTTTTTTTTAATGAAAAAGCAATGTATAAATTTTCATATTAAAATAAATAGAATCATAGAGTTGGAAGAGACCACAAGGGTCATCCAGTCCAACCCCCTGCCAAGCAGGAAACACCATCAAAGCATTCTTGACATATGGCTGTCAATCCTCTGCTTAAAGACCTCCAAAGAAGGAGACTCCACCACACTCCTTGGCAGCAAATTCCACTGCCGAAGAGCTCTTACTGTCATGAAGGTCTTCCTTATGTTTAGGTGGAATCTTCTTTCTTGTAGTTTGAATCCATTGCTCCATGTCCGCTTCTCTGGAGCAGCAGAAAACAACCTTTCACCCTCCTCTATATGACATCCTTTTATATATTTGAACATGGCTATCATATCACCCCTTAACCTTCTCTTCTCCAGGCTAAACATACCCAGCTCCCTAAGCCGTTCCTCATAAGGCATCGTTTCCAGGCCTTTGACCATTTTGGTTGCCCTCCTCTGGACACGTTCCAGCTTGTCAGCATCCTTCTTGAACTGTGGTGCCCAGAACTGGACACAGTACTCCAGGTGAGGTCTGACGAGAGCGGAATACAGTGGTACTATTACTTCCCTTGATCTAGATGCTATACTCCTATTGATGCAGCCCAGAATTGCATTGGCTTGTTTCGCTGCTGCATCACACTGTTGACTCATGTCAAGTCTGTGGTCCACCAAGACTCCTAGATCCTTTTCACATGTACTGCTCTCAAGCCAGGTGTCACCCATCCTGTATTTGTGCCTTTCATTTTTTTTGCCCAAGCGTAGTACTTTACATTTCTCCCTGTTAAAATTCATCTTGTTTGCAATGGCGCAATAACAATAAATAACAGAAAGGTCCGCCAAATGGATTCTGCAACTGAACCACTTTCCAAAAGCTTTCCTGTTCTGGACGTCTTGAAGCCTAGAGAGGCTACCTGTTGGGGATGCTCAAACTCTGGATCTTCTGCACGGAGCAGGGGGTTGAACTAGATCAGGTGTGGAGAACCAGTGGCCCTCTAGGTGTTGCCAGACCACAAACTCCCACCATTACTGGTCATTGGCCATGCTTGCTGGGCCTGATGCGAGCTGTAGATCAGCAGCAACATCCAGAGAGCCAAAGGTTCCTCTGCCCTGGATGAGATGATCTACAGGGCCCACTCCAATGCCATGATTCTATGAAATACCTCATCTGGGGATGGGTCAGGATTGATGTGTCATACTTAAAAAAAGAAAGAAATGTGTGGTACTACCAATATTAAGTGAAAAATCAGGAGAGGGAATTTGTACAAACACAATGGTCTATGCAACAGGGAAGGCAGCTAAAGAGGTTGTTTTTTAAAAAGGTGACATGTTTTATGGGCTGTCCCACAAGAAAGCAGGCTCCCGTGAATCTGTTACAATGCACGGCGGGATTCAGCTGCATTGTATAAATATTTGATGGTATCTAAATCATTTATGGCTCTGTCAGGGGTCATTTTACTTGCTTTGGATTAATAATTAAAAGGATAATTAGGAGGATGTACAATCTGAAATGTTCATCTAATTGTTCATTTTACAGTGTCTCTGTAACTAGGCTGTGCAAGATCTCAAAAACACACAGGCATGCACACACAAACCTACCTCTCCCGTTTTCAGTAATTCTATCCCAACAGTTTTAAGGTCATGAAACTCTTCTGGAGCAGCCATGGCTAAGATCTAATGCAGAATGTCCACGCACTACGTATCATTTTGATGTGTGTGCGTGCCAGGTCTTACCCGGGCTCGTTTGCGTCACACTAAACTATGGTTTGGTGTGGCGTCCAAAGGCAACTACTGCCCTGGTACTGTTTTTACAGAAGATGCAATGTGAGTTTCCTTTAGCTGAAGAGTGTGGGATATATGTTTTACAATAATTAGTAAAATAAAATGGACATAAGAAAATTTGTAAAGTTTACAAACACAGTCTCTCTATTTAATAAAATATTGAACATATTAAAAAATCTGACTTGATAGTATCTAAAATTTAAGCTGCAAATTTGCATATCCATATTCAATCGAAATCTCACCCGCAGCAAGAAAGGCTTAAATTCTGATAAGTAAAAACTGAATGCTAGTTAATTTTGTCAAGATTTCACCACTAATATCTTTTTAAATTACCTTGAAACTTTTTTACTTTAAAAATGATGACCTATAAAACATGCTGGCTGTTGCAAACACGGCAAAGACCGTAGGTATTTCCTAATGAAAAGGAAAAATCAAAAGTATTTAAACATTCTTTCCGCTTAGCTGTAAAGCAAGTGGATCCTTGCCAAAGCACTAAGCTTCCCATGCCTGTGATATGTAGAGTGAGCCTAGAACCAGTCCAAGGAAGCATATGGCAAGTATTTTATCTCCTCACATTTCGTTCTTTACTTAGTGAAGAAAAACACAAAGCTTTGTAAGTATATAACCAGGAAATGTTTCAAAACATCTGTAGGGCCGAGGTTGCCTCTGCCTGACCTTGGACATAGGGCCATCTTGAATCAATGCAGTTTATTTTCAAATAAACACAACCAGGGTTGGATTGCCATGAAGACAGGTAGAAGGGTAGCTCAGTTGGTAGGGCACAAAACTTAATATCAGGGTCAAGGGTTCAAGCCCCATGGTGGGTTGGACTAGATGACCCTTGTGGTCTGTTCCAACTCTTTTAGGATTCAAAAGGCAGTGCTGACAAGTTAAAAATAAAACCAAAGTGCCAACTTGCTACTGCTGCAGTGAAATCACCGAACCACCACATCAATGTGAGGGGGGGGGGCTGAATAAGTAAGACATGGCAGGTATGTCCAAGCTAGTATTGCTCAATGCACATAGCAGGGACTTCATTTCACATTGCTTAGGGGCTGAGAAAAACCTGCTGCATCTTTCCATTGACCACAGTCCTGCACTACCTGAAACACTTGATAAGGGTAAGCACCTTCCTTAGCTCAGTTCTCGCACTTCTTGATGCCTTGGGATTCCAGAAAGCCCCATGTGGCTTCACTAAATATTCTCTTTGCCCTCTCACCCTTGCATAAATGGATCTTGGACTGCCTATTAAAATTCCACTGCAGAAAATTTTGCTGCGAAAAAAAGGACTCTAGCCAATACAGATGCAAACTCTAGTGGCGCGTAGCAGTAAACTATTTAGTTGGATTTTTATTAATGCAGAAGTTTCTATAAATATTTAGAAGCACACACTACATCCAAATAGCCGTTTCTGTAATGATAAAAGCAGGGTGGGGGGGTGGGGAGCCTGCAAACATTTTGAGCCTACAAGCTCTGTATGGAAAGGAAGCTCTGGGCTTTGCCTGGAGGGCGGAAGTGCAAGCAAAAAGATCTAAAGCATCACAGACCTTAGGAGTGGAAATCTACAGCTGTAATCTTATGCGCAAATACATAGGGGGAAGTCTCACTGAACTCAGCAGAACTTGCTTATGAACAGACCTAAATAGAATTGTTCCACATAGTTCTATTCACACAACATAGTTATGAGGAATGAAAGTGGGGGCAGCACGGGGGGCGAACGACAACACATGCATATCTTATACAGTGGTACCTCTACTTACGAATTTAATGCGTTCCGAACACACACATTCGTAAGTAGAAAAAAAAATTGTAAGTCGAATCCCATAGGAATGCATTGGGAGAAAAAAATTGTAAGTCGAAGCAACCCTATCTAAAAATTCATAAGTAGAAAAAATCCTATCTAAACCGCATTCAAGATTGCGGACGGAACTCCGTTCGTAAGTAGAAACATTCGTAAGTAGAGTTATTAGTAAGTAGAGGTACCACTGTATTCTAATACAGAACTAATGCACACACATTAGTACTAGGAGACATGGGGTTTTTTTTGGGGGGGGGAGCTAAGACTTCAAAAACTGCCCAATGAGAACGGAACATATCAGTGGCCACATAATGCTGAATGTTTTGGGACTGGAGGAAAAGCTTCCATTGATAAGGAGTCCATACTGTTTTTCAGTTATTTATTTCCGTATCAGCCACACCCTTATACCCACAACTTTCCCCCTATACATAATTATTCTCTCATGAAACTTACTTCGTTGGTCTTCTGTTAAATAGGCAGAACGCTAAGTGACCTTGAATTTTATCATGAAAAAATGAGATATTTATTTTAACGACTATTGTCCTGAAAGCTTTTCTCTTTTTACAAGTATATTTAACAGTAATTAATAAAGTAGAACGAAATAAAAAAAATTGATTTAATGGCCCACATTGCATAGTTTTGTCCCTTTCACTGCAATTCGGTGTATGCCATTCCTACAAAGTAAACTTTGGTTCCGTGTGCTTAATGGTGCAATTCTGCAATGCTATACCTGTCTACTGAGACTACTGCTGAGTTCAATGGGGCATGTTATCCAGCATCTACCCACCTGGGAGTAAACCTCATTTATCTCAATGGGACTTATTTCTGCAGAGACAGGTATGGGATTTCACTGCAGTTTTTAGTATAAACAACTAAGCAGCTGTCGCATCTCAGGTGAAAAATCTTTTTTTCAGATTTAGCTGTTTAAGAGTAGCTTTAATAATAAATAAACATAAAACCTCTGTTTTTAAAAAATACTAACTCAAGATGGTGGTTTCTTTAATTGTTTGACCAACCAATCTCTATATTCCTAAAAGCCACTCCTTTCTCCAGGCAATAGTATGGGCGACACAAGAGTATTTTGCTTAAGCCCCTTGTGGGTCACTAACAAGGCCAGAAGCATCTTCTATTAAAGGTTTTATGCCTGACAGCACAGGAAACTGAGTGCGACTGAAGCATTATGAAGAAAACCTATGAATAACCCGAGTGTATACTTCTGGGCTTCGCCGCGTGCGCATGCGCAAAAGTGCTCTATCGCGCCATGCGCAGAAGCAGCTCCTCTAGATACGGACGTTTCGGGGTAAGTACGGACCCATGGTACGAATTAAGTTTGTATCCGGAGGGTCCACTGTAACAATGAAAGAAGCAAGCAATAACAATGCTATCTTTAAAAAAACACAGGAATATTATTTCTGCCTGTTTTTGTATTTTAAAATCCCTTAAGATTTCACAACTATAGACAGTTATTTTGACAACCACCCCCAACTTTCAGAGCACCTTTGGTCTTTTCATTGTCTAATCTTACACTCTTTAATATTGGGTTGCATAGTCCTTCCCCCAGGTCCTTATATAATATAAAGATTAGCAACCGATGCAGGTGGCACTGTGGGTTAAATCACAGAGCCTAGAGCTTGCCGATCAGAAGGTTGGCAGTTCGAATCCCCGTGACGGGGTGAGCTCCTGTTGTTCAGTCCCTGCTCCTGCCAACCTAGCAGTTCGAAAGCATGTCAAAGTGCAAGTAGATACAGTGGTACCTCAGTTTATGAACACAATTGGTTCCGGAAGTCTGTTCATAAACTGAAGCGTTCATAAACTGAAGCAAACTTTCCCATTGAAAGTAATGGAAAGTGGATTAATCCGTTCCAGACGGGTCCGCAGAGTACTCAACCTGAAGCGTACTTAACCCGAAGCATGGATGTAATTGGTTCCGGAAGTCTGTTCATAAACTGAAGCGTTCATAAACTGAAGCAAACTTTCCCATTGAAAGTAATGGAAAGTGAATTAATCCGTTCCAGATGGGTCCGCGGTGTTCGTAAACCAAAAATTCGTAAACCGGGGTGTTCATAAACCGAGGTTCCACTGTAAATAGGTACCGCTCCAGTTGGAAGCTAAACGATGTTTCCGTGTGCTGCTCTGGTTCGCCAGAAGTGGCTTAGTCATGCTGGCCACATGACCCGGAAACTGTACGCCGGCTCCCTTGGCCAATAAAGCGAGATAAGCGCCGCAACCCCAGAGTCGTCTGCGACTGGACCTAATGGTCAGGGGTCCCTTTACCTTTTAGGGATATATTTACAGTAGAGATTGGGCATCAACTTGAGAAAAACAATGAAAGGAGATCTTAATAAATCCTATTCTGATGTTCACTCCTGCAGTTAAGAATTGCATGGAGCCAGACAGTAGAGCCATACTTGCTGACCTTTGTTGGAGGGGAACATCTGTTAAGAGAGAGTCTACGTGCTCCCATAAGGTTCCACATCATGGGGAACACACATGCACACCAACACACAGCACAGGATTCCCCCGGAACATGTTCTTTCCCCAACATGTGAATGGTGAAGGGGGTCAAGCCCAGTAAGGCAAAGCAGATGGAGTGGGGCCAGCAGGCACAGCCAAATGTTCCCTGTCCATGCAATTCTTAGCCATGTGAATGAATGGCCAACCATAAATAATAATAATAATAATAATAATAATAATAATAATAATAATAATAATAATAATTTATTTGTACCCCGCCCATCCGGCTGGGTCTCCCCAGCCACTCTGGGCGGCTTCCAGCAAAGATTAAAATACAATAAAATGTCACGAATTAAAAACTTCCCTAAACAGGGCTGCCTTCAGATGTTTTCTAAATGTCAGGTAGTTGTTTATCTCTTTGACCTCTGATGGGAGGGCATTCCACAGGGCGGGCGCCACTACCGAGAAGGCCCTTTGCCTGGTTCCCTGTAACCTCGCTTCTCTGAGTGAGGAAACTGCCAGAAGGCCCTTGGCGCTGGACCTCAGTGTCTGGGCAGAACAATGGTGGTGGGGACGCTCCTTCAGGTATACTGGGCCAAGGCCGTTTAGGGCTTTAAAGGTCAGCACCAACACTTTGAATTCATTATGGCCTTTATATGGCGATAATTAACCATGAATTAGAAAGCAAATAATCGACCATAAGAAAGTAATCATGCAGTCCTCACCAGTTTTCCCGGTATTTTTCATCCATGTCTTGTTAGAGGATTCATTATCAAAACCAACCAGGCGTATTTCTTGATATTCTTCTCCAACATGTGCCTGATGATCTACGATATCTATGGGAGACTGCTGAGTTCTTCCGCAATCCACGTTTGACGTGACCCAGTGCTCAGGACCATATGCACCTGTTTCAAAAGAGGAAGAACACTTTGTAGTGATGGCTCAGCCAAGATGTTAAAGTTGAGTTATGAAATGAACACTTCCATTAGTTCCCCTGTGCCCCACACACGACATAAATTATCACCGTATTTACAAAGGTATACTCCAGCTATTAGCGACCCAGGTGGCGCTGTGGGTTAAACCACAGAGTCTAGGGCTTGCTGATCAGAAGGTTGGCAGTTCGAATCCCTGCAACGGGGTGAGCTCCCGTTGCTCGGTCCCAGCTCCTGCCAACCTAGCAGTTCGAAAGCATGTCCAAGTGCAAGTAGATAAATAGGTACCGCTCCGGCGGGAAGGTAAACGGCGTTTCCGTGTGCTGCTCTGGTTCGCCAGAAGCAGCTTTGTCATGCTGGCCACATGACCCGGAAGCTGTCTGCGGACAAACGCCGGCTCCCTCGGCCTATAGAGCGAGATGAGCGCCGCAACCCCAGAGTCGGACACGACTGGACCTAACGGTCAGAGGGCCCTTTACCTTTACTTACTCCAGCTATTAATATATTTTGTATCATTATTGGCATTTCACTTCTAAGAACATTCCACCACCACTTCTTAGTTTAAAACTTTTATCCTACCCTTCTTCCGGAGACCCCAGGGGAGGGTTTACAGCATATGATATATGCACAATACGATTACAGACAGAAAGCCAAAAATACGGCTACTTATGAAGATCAGAACCAAAAGCCTTTTACAAATCCAACTGATGAACCAGACATTTTGTTACAGCTAACAAATATTAAGGGGCGGAATCAACTAACCAGAACCGCAAGCAGAAGACCACATAGGGATATCTGCTCGTGCAAAGGGGCTTTCCCTCTCTGCTCCCTCTGCATGCCCCCGCAACTGACTTGGGGGTTTGTCCAAAGAACCCCAAGAACAACACACGGGAGAGGGAAAACCCTTCAATCATAAATGCATAAATGTTTGCACTGACAGAGCAATCTCCTCAGTACTATGTTGAATCCCCCACCCACCCAAGAGTCAAAAATAAGAAAAAATATATACTTGGGACTTCATTTTATTTTAAATGTTTGTTGTTGTTTCGAAGCTATGTAACAGCCATAAAGATTGATATTTTATTAAATTTGTAATCAAGACATTTGGTTGCAATGGAATCCATTTATTCACTGCTAAGTGCTAGAAGGTTTAGAGTTAACGGCTAGCTTTTCTGTCTATGAACACACAGGAGCGAACGAAGCATGAACAGTACCCGGGGTGGGGCAAACAGACCATACAGTGCATGCACAGTGCCACTACGTACGACGCATGTGTGCACCATCCGTAGGATGGCAGGAGCGGCTGCTCACGGCTGCAGCCGCCGCCCGTACAGGCGGTTTACTGATGGCGCCGCAAACATCTGCGTGGCTCTGTTCGCTCCCTCTGCCTCACGTGCCCAGCCCTTTGCCCCGCTCCATCAGAAGAGTCAGGCATCGGGTGTGCGAGAGAGGGAGAGCCAGGCAGGTCACTCTCTCTTTCCCTCTCTCCGCCCACAAGCGCCTCCCCCACCCCATCCCACTCTGCCAAAGACAGCAGTGGTGACTCTGAGGCAGCAGTGGTTAGAGCAAGAGCAGACGCAGGCGGGGATGGTGTGCCTCGGGGAGGCGGTGGCCTTTGCCGCTGCTACACTGGCGGCTCCTCCTCCCCCTCCCGCCCCTCTGTCCTTGCTGTGGGGGTGAAGAGGCGGCAGCGGAGGGTGTAGCCACGAGTGGAGGATCCTTTGCACGTGGCTGCGGCAGTGCGATGGCAAGCCCGTGGGGTGCCCTCTTGTCACCCTGCCAGAGACGGTGCCGGGGGTGATGCACTCCCTCCGCCCCCCCCTTTCCTACGCCACTGTGAACATGCAAGTGCAGTTTTAATTGAAACTGATCTTCTACTACAGATTTCAAATTAATTCTTTTTTTAAGTGTCTCATGCTCCAAACACCATTGTCTTGCCAAACAGCAACAACAACCCTATATCATTAGGGGAGGAAATGGAATGCTTTCTCTAGCTTGCAGGTATTGATTGCCTATTCCCTACATCAAAGTATGATTGCCATTCTACACTTTATATATTTCTTCAGCATGAGACACTTGAGAAAGTACACCGGATGATACTGCCAATCATTTGCATTTCGTCTTGTCTTGGGATGCTTGTTTGTTTGTTTTTAAAAAAATGCTGTTGAAAATTAATGGTGGGTATTCAAAATGTTAAAAACAGTACACAAACGCGCGCACACACCACTTTTAATTGTTCTCTGAGACATGGAAGGGAGGGGAAAGGGAAATCATGACATTCCAGGATCAAATGAGAAACTAGGATGGCTTCTGTAATTCCAGGACTGTCCCTGGAAAATCGGTACACTTGGAAGGTATGTAAATATCACTCTGGTAAATTTTTTTTTTTTTTTTTTTAGGAAAAGCATTAAAACTCGCCCAGGAAACCTGTGTGTTTCCATCTTTGTCAATGTCATGAGAAATCTTTTAAACATTTTTATTTCAATCCACCTTTATTCATTTAATGAATGGCCATAAAATAGGTAATTGCTATTGCTCAATGTTAAGGGTATGTGTAAAGTGGCTTTAATCTGAAGATTCCGTATATTATTATGTGTTTATGGAATTCTGTACACTTCCTTGGGTGGGCAGCTGCACTCTTAAAGGCTGTTTATAAGATAAGTTAGAGATAAAATAATAAAACCTTAATAAATAAAACCTTAATAATAAAGCGGTTCTGCTCCTGCCTTAGATCCATAGCTGCCAAGTTTTCCCTTTTCTCGCGAGGAAGCCTATTCAGCATAAGGGAAAATCCCTTAAAAAAAGGGATAACTTGGCAGCTATGCTTAGATCAAGGGGTGGAGCCAGCAATCAACTCATTCTGCTGACATGGAGCTGGGAATGGGAAAATAATAAAACATTTAAAAAGAAGAAGCAGAAATGAATTTCAAACATCCCACTGCTCACATTGTCAGCTCACATTACGAATACTATAAGCATCAATACATCCACCTTAATGTACACATACAGATTGATATAGTCCAGATAGGTATTCAAACGAAGTTGGTGTTTATAGAGAATATGTTCAAATATAGCAAGGGCACTAAGTTCTTCAGACCACTGAGTAATAGTTGGTGAGTATATATCCTAGGCTCAAAGCATTAAGTCTCTTAGCAACTGCCACAGCTAGTTAAATCCATTTTTGTTGTCCTTCTGTTAGTCCCCATGCTATGCTTCAAAAAATGTGTTTCCAGACCACGTCCTCAATATAGGCTGGTCTAGCACACAGCCACAAGCTGGAGGCAGTGGGCTCACTCAATGAACCATTGGCCTAATATACCAAGACTGTTCTTCTTCGCCAAGTCCTCTGTAAACTCTTTTCAAACTTTTGTTCTTCTTTTCTTTTCATAAAAAAAATACCGCTTCCCTCCATGTGGAGGAGAGGGAAAAATCCTTGCTTAGACCTTCAACTCCTGTGCTAATAGTTCAGATAAAATATCTTTCTAACTGTAGTTTTAATAATAGCTTCTTCAATACATAGGCTGTCTCTAAATAGAAGCTCCCCCCCAAATTAGCTTGTTTTGCTACTTGCTACTGTACATTTCAAATAATGACTTCAGCTCACTGATGAAAAGCCATTAAAAATAATGAATTCTGTCTAGATCTAATTAAAGCTAATATAAACCTTTGAGGAGCTTTTTTTAGACATCCCAGTCAAATATTTCCCCCCCAAAACCTGTAGATTAAATATATAAATTTTAAAAGTAGCATTACCACCCAGACACTTGCATTTTCTTCATTTCCATTATCTTTCTAATTATCTGTTTGTATTTATATAAAATGGTTCTTCTCTTGAACATTTCTTTACACAACAGCAGCTCTTCATTTCCCAAGTGACTGGGTATCTTTTACTTCTCACGAGCTTTCTAATGTGGATTGTAGATTTGCCAATGGAAGCAGTCCCAGAAACTGCGTCTCTTTCCCATTTAACTTGCACAAACAACATCGCTCTAAATACCATGGTGTTCTGAAGACCACTCTCTCTCCTCCTTTTATGCTGATCTCAGTAGAAGCGGGATAACTCACATCACTTGTACACTGAACAACAGCTTATAATGGTAGCATTGGCAAAATGGCCCTATCGTTTTATGCCAACCACTACAGTTAAAGAACAATTATTACATTAGGGGAAGCCAAACCAGAGATGGTGGGGGGTGGGAGCCTGTCCTTAGGGCAAGCAGTACAGATCGGGGTAATATAAATCAGGATCACAAAACTGGACTAAAACGGCAACGTATTTCATACTCACACAGCCTCCTGAACAGAAGAACTGCAAGTTATTTCTCCTTTGGTTCTCTCTGTGTGTCATTTGGAGATGGGTTTATTGTGCTGCTGCTTAGAACCCAGATGGCAATACCAGCAAGGACAACTCTATCAAAACTAGCTGGAGGCTGTCAGGAGGTTGCCTTGGTTGCAGCTGTAGGGTCATGCCTAATTCCACATCACCCTGCAGGCTCAGGAAAAGAGGACACCACAGCCCGGTAATTCCTCTCCTTTTTGAAGTTTCGATTTGGCAGCGCCGCTGCACGAATGTGCATCCACAGACAACCAGGCCTTAAGGCTCTGTCTAGAGGAAGCCAAGAGCTGGGGGACGTACAGTTGCTAGTTTGGCAGAACAGGATGGTAAAATGGCAGCCTTCTTTCACATAACTTTGCAACTGCCCAACCATTTTGCTCGATAAAGCGGCAGACGCTCCATCTGGGCCGCTGAGATAATCTACCACGTATCTGCCAGATCCCCCACTGAAACAACAATGCCATTTTTTTGGTCTGTTTAAAATTCCAGGTGTTCTTATCAGTTTACAAAAATTTTTGCCGTGGCAATATATCCATGAACATGCAGTTTCAAAATAGTATGAGAGAATGAAATGTCTTCACTTTTGATATCAGCATTTTGCATTTTGTGAAGTTCTATGGAGTGGCATCAATACAGCAACAGCAACAGCAGCAGCATTAAAGGGCCACCATGGAAGCACAACTTAAGCCTGCTGTTAAAGTGACCACTGGCAATTTTTTATTTAAAAAAAATCATTAGAATTTATCAAATTTACAAAATTGTTATTTCTAGGCCTCAAAATGTGGCAGCCTTGTCATCATTAACTGTTCTGGTGATGAAATAGTTTTATGTAAATTACACACACACACACACACACACACACACACACATATATATATATATATATATATATATATATATAGGCACCAGCCAAAAACTTTCCTCCATAGCCAGGCCTTAGACCAGGCATCCCCAAACTGCGGCCCTCCAGATTTTTGGCCTACAACTCCCATGATCCCTAGCTAACAGGACCAGTGGTCAGGGATGATGGGAATTGTAGTCCAAAACATATGGGGATTTGGGGATGCCTGCCTTAGACCTTTAACTATCTGTGGCCTTTTAGAAGTGGGTGGGATGTTTTTAATTTATTTCTATTTCCTCTTGGTATTAATGTATGCATGTGGGGTTTATGATATCGTCTATTTGTTTTGATTGAGAGTCTAGCCTCTTGACGAGTGTGTCCCCAAAGCCTCCCAAGGCACAACAGAGTTGATAAACAGAAGCCATTGATGCTATTCGAGAAGCCTACTTCCCAGGAAGCCAGCTCTGCATACAGTCATACCTCGGTTTCAGTACGCTTCAGTTTGAGTACTTTCAGTTTAAGTACTCCGCGGACCCGTCTGGAACGGATTAATCCACTTTCCATTACTTTCAATGGGAAAGTTCGCTTCAGGTTAAGTACGCTTCAGGTTAAGTACGGACTTCCAGAACCAATTACACTCATACTTCGGGTTAAGTACACTTCAGTTTAAGTACTCTGCAGACCGTCTGGAACGGATTAATCCACTTTCCATAACTTTCATTGGGAAAGTTTGCTTCAGGTTAAGTACGCTTCAGTTTAAGTACAGACTTCCGGAACCAATTGTGTACTTAAACCGAGGTACCACTGCATATGGTTTTCCTGATAAAATATTTTTTAAAAAACAAATGCCATTGCGGGTTTTACTGTATCATAATTACTTTCCACATTTATTATGCTTGCATACTTCTCCAACTGAATTAAAATAAAAAGGTCACGTGAGTTCCATAAGCAAATAGCACCTTTGTATCATACAGTTCCCAAGAAAGTGGGATATGCTGCCCTCTTTTTTCAGAGAGGGAGTTGCTTTGCTTCTCCCAGTTTGTTTGTTTTAACCCACTGCAGCAAGGTTCTTGGCAGAGTTTACACTTGGCCACAGCTCGTGGTTAGCGGGGAAAAGCTTAACCCTGAGCTCAGGTTGGCTTGGCTTGGTTTGATTTAGGTCAGTGTAGTGTCACATTTTTTAATAACAAAAAGACTTTGTTGTTGTTGTTTAGTCATTTAGTCGTGTCCGTCTCTTCGTGGACCACATGCACGCCAGGCACTCCTGTCTTCCACTGCCTCCCGCAGTTTGGTCAAACTCATGTTCGTAGCTTCGAAAACACTGCCCAGCCATCTCGTCCTCTGTCGTCCCCTTCTCCTTGTGCCCTCCATCTTTCCCAACATCAGGGTCTTTTCCAGGGAGTCTTCTCTTCTCATGAGGTGGCCAAAGTATTGGAGCCTCAGCTTCACGATCTGTCCTTCCAGTGAGCACTCAGGGCTGATTTCCTTCAGAATGGATAGGTTTGATCTTCTTGCAGTCCATGGGACTCTCAAGAGTCTCCTCCAGCACCATAATTCAAAAGCATCAATTCTTTGGTGATCAGCCTTCTTTATGGTCCAGCTCTCACTTCCATACATCACTACTGGGAAAACCATAGCTTTAACTATACGGACCTTTGTAGGCAAGGTGATGCAAAGCAGCTGTGAGCTCCTCTCTGGGAGCCCAAACATTGAAATGATACTTGTAAACCATAGCTGGGCTTACCCTATCATGCAAAGCGGCTGACTGTGTGCTTAAGACTTGGAAAGACCATGAGACTTCTCTGCTGCCTACATCAGCCAGCCATGGAGACAACCAAAGGAAGACGGAAAGTTACGAAGAGCGTAAATATAAGTGGAGTAAAAATGTACTGGTTCTGTTCCTGCCTCAGTGTTAAATCCTCCAGCACTGGTCACTGGTAAGATGTTTAATTATCAGTTGAGTGAAATGTGGTGGATTTGGGTTTAACACAGAGGGTATCACAAACGTCAAACAACAAAAAAAGATGGGAGCTGGTGTCCGTGCTTCACGGAGCTCTGTGCACATATTTGAACGGTGCTTGCATAGATGTAGCAATAAAATTAATAAGCAGAACTTACCGAATAGGAGAATAAGTTATTGCATCAAATAGGAACATCAGTAGCAACTTACTGTGACTAAAGCAATTTACGGCATCTATTTTTCATAATTTGCTGCATTTTTGAAAAAAACATGCAAACCCGATATTTCACAAAAGTTATTTCCTAGCTGTCTCTTGAGGTGTGTCTGTGCAATTTCCCACACCTCTGCATCTCTTAATAAAAGGTACCAGGACTTTAAAAAAAAAATACCAAAAAGCGAAACAAAACCACAGAGTTTTTTTCTGAGGAAGCAATGGGAGTTCATGTCATGTAAAAGTGCTCTTAATGCAGAATTGTTGGTTGGTTGGGAGGCAGGCACCTGTCTGTCTTGGGAGACAATGGAGGAGGGCAGCTTTGGGGGTGAAGTCAAACCACTGGAGAGTTGCAGCGCCTGCTGTGGCTGTACAGCCTGATATGGGGGAGACATGTTTTGTTGCAGCTGGGGCAGATGAAGGCATTCGCTTGTGCTGATGCAGATGTATCATGTCGCTCCTTCTTTCTGCACTCCTCCCTGCGGTTATTTGTTCTCTAGTCACTGGATATATGACCTGACTGCCTGTCTCCATGTGCCACAGTCATCTGCAACGGATTCCCACATGGTGAGGTTGAATTTGCCAGCCTTCATGTTACATTTACAAACATCTTTGTAATGCTCCTGTAAGTAAGCTAAACTTGTGGCATCCTTCACTTTAAAATTTCCTAACACTCGTCTTCCATGCACTGTGTTCTCATCTCCAAGAGACGACAAATAATATTGCAAAGTGGTAGTAGAGCTACTCTGTAATAAATCATACTAGCATTATGTTATTTCCCCTCTCTGTTGATTTAGTAAAACCTGAATGGATATGCAGAGGGGACGCGGGTGGCGCTGTGGTCTAAACCACTGAGTCTGGGGCTTGCTGATTGGAAGGTCGGCAGTTTGAATCCCTGCGACGGGGTGAGCTCCCATTGCTCAGTCCCAGCTCCTGCCAACCTAGCAGTTCGAAAGCACGTCAGTGCAAGTAGATAAATAGGTACTGCTCTGGCAGGAAGGTAAACGACATTTTCATGCACTGCTCTGGTTCGCCAGAAGCGGCTTAGTCATGCTGGCCCCGAAAAACTGTCTGTGGACAAACGTCGGCTCCCTCGGCCAGTAAAGCGAGATGAGCGCCGCAACCCCAGAGTCGTTCGCGACTGGACTTAACTGTCAGGGGTCCTTTACCTTTTTAAATGGATATGCAACCAATTCTGAACATATGTAGAATATGTTGTCATTCAGTTTCTATTAATACCTGGCTATCTCGCATTTCTTAAATCGGTAGGTTCATCTTTAAAAGCAACAACCCATTTGATGGATGTTTCCCAAGCTATATTATAAAAAACCAAAATGACAAAACAGAGTAACACTTGGATATACTGTACTTTCAAATTCAAAAGGGGGGGATCAAGAAGTTATTAGCATGGCAGCTTTTTAACATTTCAGAAAGCCGGGTGTTTCTCTCTTAAAAGGAACAAACTAATGATCACTTAGTTGTTAACTGCTTGCCTTGTCTCAGGCAGTTCTCCAGCTGGTCTTTATTCAGATCAACAAAGTAGCACAAAACAGACAACTGGAGGCTGTTATTGCTGAGACAGATCACAAGCAACACCTGAGCAATTAGCATTTGCCAAATATTGACCTGACTGTGAGCAGATAGTTTTAAGCGGGGTGGGGAGGGAGCTTTCCTTCCAGCTTGTGGGCTCTAAACAGTGTTGATGCGACAACAGATTATTCAGTCCAACTGTCCCTCACTCTAATATTCAGAAATGTAATAGTTCCCAAGATGTCTTACAAGCAATTGCCAGCTCTTATTTAATGACACTTAATACTCCCTAAGCCAGCCTTTCATTAGCATTCCTTCCACAGCCCTGCCATTAATGCGAAAGCAGCAGGAACCAGAGCAAATAATATGCTAAACAGCACATGGATAACTCCAGTTCTTTATTTTCGACTCATTTTAAGGTCTGCAGTAGATGCAACAGCAGCAATACCTAATGTGGTCATTCTCAGCCAAAGGTAATTTTAAACCTATTCCCCTGCCCCCTTTAGCTCTCAAGATATTGGGAGCAATATGTTGGTCTCCGCCATGCAGATAGATGGAGACAGAAAAGGTTTCGCTCTCTGAAAAGTTTTATCCTTTTTTCATTTTATGAAGAGGATGTCTTATCAGGAGGTCTGTTCCGTGCAGTGTAGTGGTGTAATAAAAAAAATTCAAGGTCACATATATAATAAATGTACCAAGCAAACATGTACATAAATATATAAACCACATGTCTGGAGCAGCACAGGAAGACAGTCCTGAAACCAGTTTGACTCCCAAACTGACCAAATGTTTCTCTGCAAGGAGGGAGGGGGTGAGGGAACCTTCCCATTGCCTCAGGAATTAAGTGATTACCATCTCAAAGGAATGGCCAGACTACCAGGAAAGGCAATCAGATAAAGCATTATCAGATAACCTGGCAGACAGGAAAAACAACATTTAAATTTCTGTTGTAGACCACCTTTTCTGTGATGTAGATATGATGCATCTGGGGGGGGGGTCTTGGGCTACACCCCTTCTGTGATCTATGTATGAGGTTTCTGGGGGTGGTATTGGACTCCAGGCCGGGCAATTTAAAATGTCCATATAAGGGCAGGCACACCTTTGTTCTGGATCCTCCTCCTTTCTCCTGTGTGTGAGGGGAGCACCCTGTTGCAACAGTTTAATAAAGATCAGGCTTACTAGCTGCTTTGCTTCTCAATATTATCTGGTTGGCCTCTGTTATTTTCTGCTACCAATGGAGAACCTACAAAGGACGCTATAAGGGCTCTTTTATACCCCATAAAAGGGAATAAGGGCAGATTTTGTTTACAGCAGTGGACTCAGGCCTTTGGGGCGAGAACTCCTTCCTGTTAGATATAAGACAGGCATCCCCTCTGCTGTCTCTTTCGTGCATATTAAAAACCTTCCTTTTTCAACAAGCCTTTTCAGCGTAGAATCTGCATCTATAATGGATTTAGAAATTGTCCACTTTATCTGGTTTCAGTTTCATTTTAAATTTATGTGCTGCTTTTTGTGTTTTTATCTGTTTTTAATCCTCTTCAGTGAACATCGCCTTGAGGCGGTTGTTTAGAAGGCGATTAATAAATCAATCGCAATAAAATAATATGAACTCTCTTCTTCTTTTTTCACATTACCCAATCTGATGGATTTTAAGTTTCCCCCCTTGACCTACTTTACACAAAAAAACAGCCAGAGTTTTCCAGAGTAGCTTGCAACTTAGAGACACCTTCTTGTATAAGACTGGTGTTTTTTTTTACTCTAAAATGATGTTCAAAATCTGGGCTCATCTTATACACAGATAGTCTCTCCCTCCCCCCTATTTTCTTAAATCGGAGTTTAGGGGGGGAGTTTTAAAAACAAAGAAACAAACCAGATAATATTACTTATTTGCAGACTCCTCCGGATTCTGAAAGGCTCCTCCATCTCAGACGCAAGTGTTCCAAAATCACTTTAACAGAAGGGCAAATCAAAGTCAAACACAGAGGGAGTCTTTAAGGTCAGAGCAGTAAATCGAAGTGTTCTCTGCAACAAGCTGACTTTCCTCTCTCACACACACTCTCTCTCTCCCCAATCCAGAGCCCTGGTGCTGACATTAAAACTGTACTGAAGCTCTTGCTTCCCTTTTCTAATTAGCTTGTTTGAGATTCTCCTCTTCCTAGGTGGGTAAAGTGGATTCTAAAAATAGCACAGTGAGTAGGGAGGCAACTGGTGAGGAGGGGTGTGTGTGTGTGTGTGAAGGAATGGCTGCCATAATAAATGTAGGTCAGCATCTTTCCATATGTATGCCTGGCTGTGACCTTTTGAGGGGTCATGCACACAATGCTTGGATTTGGCTAATTCAAATACCAAGCTATTCTAGTTCTTTTAAGACAGGCATCCCCAAACTGTGGCCCTCCAGATGTTTTGGCCTACAACTCCCATGATCCCTAGCTAAGAGGACCAGTGATCAGGGATGATGGGAATTGTAGTCCAAAACATCTGGAGGGCCGAAGTTTGGGGATGCCTGTTTTAAGACTACAATGTGGGCTCCCCCACGCTACATGGTTCTCCCCAAATCTGCAGACAACTGAAAGTCTACTACCTTCTCTTCATATACCTGAAGAAGTGTGCATGCACACGAAAGCTCATACCTATGACAAACTTAGTTGGTCTCTAAGGTGCTACTGGAAGGATTTTTTAAATATATATTTTTTGACTACGTCAGACCAACACGGCTACCTACCTGTAACTTCATACCCGCTGTAACCAAGAAACCACTGAGGAACCAAGGAACATCCAGCCCCGCACCATAAATGGTGTTTCCTGCTTGGCAGGGGGTTGGACTGGATGGCTCTTGTGGTCTCTTCCAACTCTATGATTCTATAAAGCTAATAAGCTCAGGTTATCTTATTGTGGCTTATCTGCAGCACATTCACCACAAAGGGTACCAGCAGCAGAAGTAGTGGCATACACGGATGGGTCCTGGAGGGCCAGTCTAGCTGTGGCACAGAGTGGGAGCGGGGAAACTCATGGCCAGGGCTTCCCCTAGTCACCAGGAGCAACTGGCTGAATTCTTCCCCCTCCTCGTTTGATGTGCAGCTGCAGAGAAGCACAGGTCTACAGCAGGAGAGGCCTGGCAGCGTCCCTCGGCTAATTCCTGTCTCGCCGCCAAGGATACATCCTCTGGCACAATATCAATGACCTGGGCAGCTCCGGCGCCTACAAAATTGGCTGCCAGCCCCACGCAAGCTGCTCCTATGACTTATACTCAGGGTGTTCCCAGCAAGCCGTACAAGTCCACGCTCTGCTGGCTACTTAGTTAAACCTATTAGATTTACAGGGTGTTTGCGGGACACATTAGAAGATTGCCTTTGCCATCATGTTTCCTTCAGACAGACATAATGATTCAACCTCTTTCTAAAAACAAGAAAACTCCCCTACACACCAGGGCTCTGGAGAAGCAAGAGAAACACAGCTTTAATTTGTTGTTAGGAAGCCTTTACAAGAAGAAGAAGGAGAAGAAGGAGGAGGAGGAGGAGGAGAAGAAGAAGAAGAAGAAGGAACAGAAAGCTAGAGCAATGTTTTGGTTGAGGGGCTAATCTTCATATCAGTACACAGCCATACCTGGCCTTATCTGCATTACCAATTCCCAGCCGACTGAGTGGATTCATTAACAAACCAATCTCTGGTGACTGAAATGAAGTCTCATTCTTCCTATCACTGGTGCCTTGCTGTTTGTTGTTGCCTCTCACTGTGCACACAAGTAATTAACTTACCATGCTCCACTAGCTTCTGACACATTACTTGGCACAGAAAAATCCACAGCCAGGTAGTTAAGTATGCAGCCCTGTTTCCAATCAAACAAACTTACTTCCACCAGGAAAGCATTTGCTTTTAGGGGTGGTGGTGGTGGTAGCTCCATATTGATGCAGCCAGTCAGGACTTGCGGGAGCTTTAAATAGCAAAACTTGACATTTTTTATATGGTACTTTAGAAAGGCCTTGCAGGCATAGCTAAGTGGCATTGGGAAGACCCAGGTTCAATTCCTCCATCTTGAGGCTAGGAAAGTCCCCTGCCTGGAGCTCTGGACAGCTAATGGCAGACAATGTAAGCAACACTAAACTAGATAATAAGAACAGCCCTGTTCAAAGACCCCATCTAGTACAGAACCCTCAAAGAATTGTAGATAGGGTTGCCAGACTCAACAGAGGACAGGACTTCTGTGCCTTTAATTGCCCTGCTCTCTTTTGAGTCTGGAAACCTTGAAAGAGAAAACAGCAGACCCTTTGTTTAATTTCCAAGCAAAGGGTCTGCTGGTTTCTCTTTAAGGTTTCCAGACTCAAAAGAGAGCAGGGCAATTAAAGGCACAGAAGTCCTGTCCACTATTGAGTCTAGCAAACCTAATTGTAGAGTTGGAATGGACCCCACTAAGGGTCACCTAGTTCAACCCTCTGCAGTGCAGGAATCTCAACTAAAGCACCTGTGGGAGTCTGTTCCACTGTTGAAAAGCTCTCACTGTCAGAAAGTTCTGCCTGATATTAGAATCTCCTTTCTTATAACTTGAATCCATTGGTTTGGGGCCTACCTTCCAGAACAGGAGAAAACAAGCTTGCTCCATCCTCCGTGTGAAAGCGCTTTAGCTTTTTTATTTTTTAATTGCCAAGCATGTAAACCTGAATGCGCACATGTTAAATACACGTAAGTCGCAAGTCTACTGGGTTTCAAGCATGGAAGTTTCTATTTAATGTTTTTAAACCACTTAGAAGGGACGCGGGTGGTGCTGTGGTGAAAGCCACTGAGCCTAGGGCTTGCTGATTGGAAGGTTTGTGGTTCAAATCCCCGCAGCGGGGTGAGCTCCTGTTGTTCGGTCCCAGCTCCTGCCAACCTAGCACTTCGAAAGCACGTCAAAGTGCAAGTAGAGAAATAGGTATTGCTCCAGTGGGAAGGTAAACGGTGATTCCGTGCGCTGCTCTGGTTTCACCAGTAGTGGCTTAGTCGTGCTGGCCACAGACACGGAAAAACTGTCTGCGAAAAAATGTCGGCTCCCTCGGTCAGTAAAGCGCGATGAGCGCCACAACCCCAGAGTCGTTCGTGACTGGACTTAACTGTCAGGGGTCCTTTACCTTTTTTAAAAAACTACTTAGAAAACTATTTTGGCACCCAATGCTATATAAATTAATTAATAATATTAATAATATCCCAAAAGCACTGTGAGACAGAGTCTTGGTCTGATGATTCTATGAACATCTCCATTCCCAATGCATGGGTGGGTGGGGAACTCGCTGGAAGAAAATGTGTTTATAAGCAGTTGGGTATTCTAGCTTGTTTTGTTTACTGTGAAAACTTCTGTTACTTGAAATTCCTTGTTTTAAATCATTGTTCTATTACGTTGCCCATTTTTGCGTGAGAATAGCACATTTCTACAAGAGTATAGCACATTTTTATATGAGTACTGTACAGTATAGTGTTTGTGGAAAGCCAAGTTCTGGTTCCTTGGATGTCCATAAAGCAACGGTGTATCCTTTCTGGGTTAAAAAACAAAACCCTGTTTTCTTTTCCTTCCCAATGTGGCAATATTGCTTTGTGGCAAGCTGTCATTTAAGCTGTGGAGCAAGTTGCTATGAATGACAACTTCTGGGCAAACAGCCCAGAAAATAATAATGTAATTTGAGGAAGACCATCTAGAGCTTTAATGGAGGAAAAAAAAAATCACCCCTGGGGTAGGACATTTAGTACTAGACAACTTGCTACACAGAAAAGGGGCCTTCTACATTTGCACAGACACGGGACTTAACCCAAAGATCTTTATAAAAACCAACCCGCCAGATGTTTGGCACTGTCAACTTGAACAGCCTATTTTGCCTGGTGACGGGTGTTTGCGTTTGTGTGTGTAGATTCATTCCTCCTTCCCAAAACAGAGGATTTATGTTATCAAAACTGCCTCACATGCATGGTCCTAAACCGGTTGCCAGAATATAATGTGCAGCCCTGAATGCTGGCGGAAGGAACCCAGTTTTACTAACCACATGGGTGCCACATTTTAAGGCACATATAAGCCCTGATTGTTCCGGGCAGATTTAAGCCCGTGTGCCTACACTGCAGTCATTGCTCCAAAATGTTGCTTTATGACCACACGAGGGATAGAAACAATGGGAAAAACACTCCTATTAAAATCATCCTAGCAGCTGCAACTTTAAGAAACACTTATAATCGCAAGAGAAATAACACAACAGCACAAGTTAGCACCACATAGCTCCAGGCAGACGATCAAGCATTTTATTTTAATCAACACCTCACAAATTTACTCAAAACACAAGAAGCCTGTTTGGGGTTAGTGGTTGTTTTTTTTAAAAAAAGTGTAATGTGAGAATATACAGAGAGCTGTCAGTGAAAGGATAAATATAGACTATAAGGCAAAATAAGGTGCACAAACTAATAGGTACATAAGAGATATACCTTGGAGGACAATGAGTGAGGGGGACAGATGTATAAAAGCAAAACAGACAAGGGGCGCACACCTGAGCCAGGATTATGGACTTCCTTGGCTTCTGAAGAATGTAGAGTCTCCATGCTTATTGAAAGGGAAAGTGCAGTTTGATATACCAGACCCATTAATGCAAAATAACATGACTTTTGATTGCCACTAAAACCTTCTCCCTATCCCGTCCTCAAAAGCTGAAATAGACAACACACACACTTGTACACAAGTGTTAATACTTCACTCACTAATTCCATAAGTAATATACTACTTCTGAAGTTCATCCTTTTCAGTGCTTCTACAGCAGTTTTTAAGGAATACAGGTTATCTATCACCAAAGCTGCTTCCAGATGACTTGCTTGTTGACGATTCATCCAGATTTGTTTGTAGGAAGATCAGACAATGCTGGCTATTTAATGAGCATTCATTCTGTCTGCTTGCAGGGAGCTTATATGACATCTCACCCTTTCCAGTGCATTTTCCCAGTCAATTTCCAATATTTTGCAGAAACGGGTTTGTTACCCGGGAAGTCACAATCAACTGTAATTGTGCAACTGGTACTTGCCAGCATTAGATTGAACCCCACTCACCGGATTGGTTTACATTCCCAGTCTCTTTCTCCTTCTGCCCCTAAGACCATCCGCTTCACCTTTCCCTGGGTCACGGGTGAAAGTTTTCCCTGGCAGACACTGATCACTTGTGACTTCGAGCCTCAGTTCCTTGTCTGCTAAAGTTCTACCCACCTCGTGGCCCCACTTTCTTTAGTTTGAAAGTCAGAAAACCTTGACATATTGTAAGAGTGTAGGCAAATAAATTAGTTAATACAAAGGCACAGTGCTGTCATTATTTGGCATATTTCTTTTATTTTTCTTAGAGGCAAGAACCTTGTTGAAAACAAGATTTCAAAAGACATGTCACCGGCAAGCTAAATTAATGAGCTCAGACTTGTTTTTATTTCAGTATGAACTAGGGCATCTGTAGGGTAGAGGTTCCTTGACTATGTTAAGGAAGTTTTGTGTTCCTTCCCTCCCCCAGAACACATATCTGTTTCCATTTGAAGACATCCAGCTTTGAAAGGTCTGCAACTATCCTGACGTTCGTTAAAGCCCTTTTTTTTGTGAGGATAGTTTTAGAGCTGCTAAGGAATTGATTTGCTAGGATTTAAACAAGCTGCTTTGGCTTGTTTTTGCAGACCACACAACAGACTTTGAATCAATGTTTCCACTTTCTTCAACTATTTTTTTTAATTGTCTGTTGTATCATTTGTATATCTAGTTTGGAGCAGGGCAGTTGAGTGATTAAAGTACAGGTGGGGAACCTCTGCCCCTCTGGAGGTTGCTGGACTCCATCTCTTATCAGCTCCAACAACTTCTGGAAATTGTGCTCCAACAACTTCTAGAGGGCCACAGATTCCTTGTCCCTGAGCCAAAGCATGAACAGTTAGGGTTGCCAGACTCAATAGAGGACGGGACTTCTGTGCCTTTAATTGCCCTGCTCTCTTTTGAGTCTGGAAACCCTAAAGAGAAACCAGCAGACCCTTTGTCTAATTTCCAAGCAAAGGGTCTGCTGGTTTCTCTTTAAGGTTTCCAGACTCAAAAGAGAGCAGGGCAATTAAAGGCACAGAAGTCCTGTCCTCTACTGAGTCTGGCAACCCTATGAACAGTTCTACTGCAAATTATCCAGTATCCTATCAGTTGACACATCACCTAGTTTGTGACTCCAAAGCAATCGTACACAGGGCCCCCATGGGTCCATGTGTTTTCCTTCCACTTCCCCCCCCCCCCCAAGATGTGAAGGGAAAACAGGAAGAAACCCCAGGAGTATATAGCATCTTCAGCATCTGATGAGAACTGCTGTTCAAAATGTGCCCCCAACAAAGTATTTTCCTGAAATGTGCTAGGCATGAAAAAAAACCCTTCCTACACACATGTGGAGTTTCTTCCTTTTTTCTTCTTCTGCCAGTGGTGCTTTCCACGTTTGGTGGTTGGTTTTCTTCTCCAGACAGATGTGCCAAGATTAATTCACTCAAAGTTTTTACAAAGCACATCAGCCACACAGCACATGTACTGAGGGCAGCCGGGGGAAGAGAAATCAAACATAACTTTATTTACAAAGGCTGAGTAGAAGCCTGTACCCTTAAAAAATAAAATAAAAGGCTTGGTACGCAGACCACAGACTAAAGCCTGAACAAATAGAAGAAATTTATACCATGCCCTGAATGTCAACTACTATCCGCTGTTCAAACCACTTTAGGTATTTTCTGCTGGATCAGACCCTCTGTTCCAAGGGTCTCAGTAACTGAAGCACTCCAGTTCATTAAATTTCAACCTGCTCTGTGCCATTATCCCAAGTGACACCTCAAATATACTATACTGTGTAAAATAGCAGAGGGGCATTTTTGAAAAATGTGGTTTTTACGGAGCCTGAGCAAATATTCTTTATAACAGAAGGATTTCAAACAGAGAAGTTTTGGAATGTTTCTGGTGTAACACAGAGAAGTACGCTGCATAAACTGAGGTTCTCGCCCCCTTGCCAGATGGTTGGCAAGTTGCTATTATTTTCAAGGTGAGTTCTTCAGACATTCCCATCCCTAGCCCCATGGCTGTAGCCTTGGTATAATCTGCCCCAGCTTCCCAGAATAATACTCATTGTATAGTTTCTTAACACCACTCTGATTCAACACAGATTCTTTTGAAATAAATCTCACTGTACCAAAGGAAACGTGATAGATAAGGCAAGATAATGTAAGTGCTCATTGCTTATTTGTTTTTCCACTGCAGTAAAATGAAAAATGATATTTTTTTAAAAAAAAGAAGTTTCATGATAAAGGGAATGGGTCTACAGCTTCAGACTTGTATTCTTTTAATATAATGGTATATCAGGCAAGTTTGTAAATCAGTAATCGAAAGCTTATTAGATTGCTTGCTGCTAAGAAATAGATCGACATCACCTTGCCCCCAGTTATCAAAGTGAACACCTTAAACATGCATCTCACGGCCCCGCTCCCACTCCCTGATCTTCTTGCAGTCTTGAAATTGAAAATATGTGCACATAATGGAAGTGCTGTACATGTTGTACACAACTGCATGCATGCATTAAGGAGAACCCGTATTAAGAACATAAACTCTGTTTACCATGCAAAATGGCAAGGCGCAGCCTATAATAACAGGACTCTATGGGGCCATACAATGAACTACTAGGTGAAAGTGCTTTAGAGTAGATGCCGGTCAAATCAAAGGCCTTCTGTAGTGGGATTATCTGTGTGCATCTTTGTGCAGAGAATGGAATAGTGTGCCTATCATTACCCGGCTTGCAGGAGTTTTCTGTATTGTTGTTGCTGTTGTTTTTTCCCCAGTCTGTGCTGATAACATACAGGGCACTTGCAGGTGCACGTAAACAAAAACAAATTTGATATTCATTCATTCTCTTTTGTCACACTCAAAGCATGTCATGCTCAGACTATGTCGGAGAGATAGGATTTAGGAAAAGGGGCATGCCGCAACTGTCCGTTTATCATGCACGCTGAAGGAAGGGAACAGGGTGGAAATAAATTAGTATCTGACTATGCCCAGGATGCCCCTAAAGGTACTGGTGCCTATGTTCCTTTAGCTCTCACCCGATTCAAAAAAAGGCTGCTAGACCCTGGCAGCAATAGCAGTGCCCTTGGGCACAATGATGGCAAGAAGCAAGTGCTCTGTTAAGCACCAGGCTAAGAAGGAGCAGCGCTTGCAAGGCAGCTTCATCGCCAGCAGCAGCACCTCCAGGCTAATGTCAAGAATCAAAATCTTTTAATTCCACATATAGATATACTCTAGATATACTGTGTTTGTGTATAATAAAAAAACAGCTTAGGGAGGCTTTAAAAGTATGTATTTGCAAGCATCCATGTTATATTGGTTTCCAACCATGTCTTCACTTCTGCATTGTTAGCAAACTTGTCATCTGATTGAGGAACAAGGGAGCCAGAAGAAAATACCAAAGAATGCCTTCCAAAATAGGGATGGCTCTCGGGGAAGCTCAGCTGGTTTTCTGTTTAGATGATTAAGAAACCGGGAATTGAATGCACACTTAACCTTATTTTAAAACAACAACAACAACAACAACGGGACGGGGAACCTTTGGCCCTCCAGATGTTGAGGAACCCCAACTCCCACCAGCCCCACCAAGGGCGGCCAATGGATGATGGGAGTTGTAGTTCAGTAACATCTTGGGGGCACAAGTTCCCCACAGCGTTATGCTTCCAAATACCAGTTAATGGAGTGCTCTTGTGCTCATGTTCTGCTCACTGGTTTCCAACAGGCATCTGCTTGGCCACTGTGAGAACAGGATGCTGGACTAGATGGGCCACTGGCTTGATCCAGCAGCCTATCCTCATGTTCTTAAGACACCCTGGCCAAGCAATACAAGTACCAGTTTCAGATGAATCTCTGGTCTTCAGGTATACCAATGCAGTACACTGTGGTTGACTACTGGTTTGACTTTTCACAAACAGATACACCTAAAAATGAAGAAATCCACTCCATGATGAAAGGATTAGAAATTTCTTGTCTGGACTTATAAATTGTGGAATGAATTTAGACATTTCTGATTGAAGGAAGCTATTTAATTTGATAAGCACTTTTAAAGCAGGTCAGAATAAAATCTAATGCACAAAACTATTACGATAGTTGATGCCTAATTGCTCTTGTAATTGGCAATGAGGCAGTAACTATTTTGACAAGAAAAAAATCTATATTGAAATATTGTATAGTTTGTTTTTTGTGCATCATGGAAATGTGACTTTCTCACGCACAATGAATATCAGCACTTTGCAAACAAGGCTCCCGAAATGTAATATTTAACTTAAGATACCAGAATAAGAAAGGAAAGTGAAATATTGATCACAGTAAAGGAAAATACTCAGAGATTCTGGAAACTAGTCTTGGAATGAATAGCCAAATCCATCCAAGTGGATGCATGGGTTTTAATTTCCCTTGCTTGTAAGTACTTACAACACACAATCGTCATAAAATAATTATTATTCAACATTCATAGGAAAGGTTTTAGAAGCTGGCAGCGGTGCATTTCCCCGTTCTAATCTGTATGGCAATATTTTAATTTAGAATTAACTTTAAACTCCTTACAGTTGAACAGCCAGAGCTTGACTTGCCAGATTTTTCAAACGTTTACAGAACAGCAATATCCCCATGCAGGCTGCTTTCTCGCAGCTTAAGAGATGATGTGATCTAACTTAAATGGCAGTTCATCAATTCCTGGATGACAGCTAACATTTCTGCATATTTTAGTGATATTGAAGCACATGTTAATGGTTGCAGACACGTTTGAACACAAACCCCTACAATGTAGGAATCAATAATTCACAGATTTTTGAACCAGAAGGGACCAGTGTGATTCACCTTATGAATAAATCCCGCACAGAAGTGCTAAGAGGGAAGAGCTTTTCTTTGTAGCTTAGGCACCAGAGTAACTCTTTAAATGCTTGAGCAAATAAGACTGTCACCACTTTCTTTAGGCACTTGCTGCTTTGAGAATATACTTCAGGATGTGGACTACCCTGCAATTCCTGCCCTTGACTTCTTTCAGTTGCCTGCTTTTGTGCTTTTGACTGAAGCTTTTTGAGTTATTCGTCAAAGCCATGGAGAAGTGCAGTCTGACACTGGCCAGTTTCTCCTTTGCAAAGATGGCAAAGGCAATATAAGGGGGAGTAATAAATATTCTTTAATGTGGTAGGCATGCCAACGGTGAAGAAATATGACTTTCAGCCATTTTGTGCTCAGTTCTGGATTGTAAAACTTGGGGTTGTAAAATGGTAGCTTTTGATTTTTTGTGGCGCTTCTGCACAGGAAAGGCAAAAGTTCATATGGTGACAAAAAGTACCGAGGGGGCAGTTCTGCACAGGAGGGCCAAAGTTCACTGCAGGAAGCACTGCACAGAAGGGTCAAAGGGTTTAGCCTAGGAACCTGGCAATAATAAAGAAACAGAAATCTAATGAAAACTTAGGGAACAAACCACCCCAAGGGTTTGCCTTGCCGGAGGACTAAAGTACCTCCTATTCCCTAACGGTTATGAGAATAAAGAGGGTGGGGGCTGCTGATATAGCAACATGAGCTGCAAAACTATAAAGAAAATCAATCATGTTACCCCAAGCAGTTGTACTGAAGGATCCTTTGCATGACCACAGAGCATGATGAGACGTGGTTCTTCAACAAAACGTTATTTTGTAGGCACCCCTAAAATGCCTGCGTTGCTTAAACAGCTGAGCCCAGTAATGAAGGCAGTCAATGTGACAGAAGCAATTCCGGACTTCCGTGCTGCTGGGCCCTGCAGCCATTGCTTACAGATCTGCAACCCCATTCAACCTGTGGCTGAATGTCTCCTTATGTAAACCTTGCCAAGTTCTCTAACTGGGTTTATCTGCTCCTAAGCATCATCATTCCACTCGAAGGTCAGTAGTAAGTTGTGACATTTGCAATGTGCATACCGGTATGTGTATGCTTGCCTGAATGAAGAGGGTAGGCTGCAACCACAGCTAATGAGTGATTTACCATTGTTGTGACTTTATTGAGAAGTTTAAGGTGCAGATATTGTTGATCTTCCTGGAACAAATTAACTCAATAGCCCCCAATGTCTGACTATGAATCGGTCTCTGCTGAACAGTAAACTCGAAATGTATGGGACAAGACAACCTCTGTCAGCAGTCTCAACTAATTCAACCTGAGACCTTTTCAGGTAGAAACGAGCCACATTTCTTCACTTGTGATGAACTACAAGCACTTTCTATAGGACAGAAGCTTGCAAATTGCAAAAGCTTAAAATTTGTCCATGTGAGAAAGGACGCCTTTAAAAAACAAGCAAAAGCCCCTATACAGTCTTGATAAGATGGTGACTATGACCTACATCAGTGATGGTGAACCTATGACACACGTGTCAGACATGACACGCAGAGCCCTCACTGCTGGCACACGGCCCATTGGCCCATTCACGCTGTTGTTGTCCCCCCCCCCATTTGTTCTCCTGCTCCTCCTACAGCTCTCCTCCTACAGCTTGTCTCCGCTAGAGCTTGTCTCAGCTACAGCTTGTCTCAGCTGTTAAAACCCGGATCCCTTTTTGTTGTTGTTGTTGCTGGTAGCCAGAGATTGGTTTTTTAACCCTTTCTGTGCTGTTTTTTCTGGCGCTTTGGCAGACTATGATTGGGTGTAACAGCGTTCGTTTTTAAACCGATTCTGTGCTGGGTTTTTTGGTGCTTTGGCAGACTGTGTCGGTGCTGCGTGTTAGTTCCAGCGAAGGTATTATTAGTCTTTTATTTCTGTTCTCATTCCCCCCCCCCCCAAAAAAAGCACAGCAGCTTTGGGGCACCCCTCCAAAAACCAAAGCAACTTTGCACCCCCCAAAAAACCTCCAAAACTTTGGTCAGCAGCTTCCCCCCAAAAGCGCAACAACTCTGGGCACTTTGTGATAAATAAAGGTTTTTTGGTTTGGTTTGGTTACATAACTAGTTTTTGGTTTATTAAATACAGTTATATATTACAATTATACATTTTTGTTATTTAAACTATAAATATCGCGAAATTGTGTTTTTTTTCTCTCTCGAAGTGACACACCACCCGAGTTATGCTCAGTTTCTTGGCGTATTTTGACACACCAAGCTCAAAAGGTTGCCCATCACTGACCTACATATAAGTGTGTCCTGGCAGTGTCTCCTCTCTGCGTGCTGGGTGAAGCCGACGGTAGGGCATTGGCCTGATCTAGGCCTTATGTTCCAATTATGTCGCCTATTAAGGGTTTAAATGCAATTTGAGTAGAGCCAAAGTGGCCTGTGGTGACTGCTCTGCGAGGGGTCGGATTTCACATCATGCGAGCAGATGAGTTTAGTGGCTAACTACTAACTGCTTCTCATTTCACACTTGAAGGTGCAAGAGGCCCAGACATTATCATTGCAAGGTCTCTGGACAGGTGTCTCCAGTACGTTCCTGAAAGTCCAAGTCCTAACTCTGTATTCCTCCGTGCAGGAAGAAAAGTTGACTACAGATTTCAGCAGTTTGACGAGGGTGTTTTAGACAGGAGCAATGCATTTCCCTAAAAGTTGGCTTAATAGCAGATGCTGCAGTGTCACTGGGCTGTTTCATTTCTTTAAAAAAAACTCACACACAAATCCGTAGTGGTGTACGTCTAAGGCAGCATATGTAGAATTAATTTTTTAAAACAGAAACACGGAGCCTCATTGTTATAACAACATATTAAAAATGCATAACTACTGTTCACTGTAGAACACGACACCCGCAGCCTTCTTCTTTTATGTGGGAAAAGATTGAATGGGGTAAGATGTAAGAAAGTTGGTTCCCAGAGTATAGATCTGAATTATGAATCATTCTGTTGCTGAAATTCTTAAAAGGGGGTGTGGCAGGAAAACACAGCCCTACAACAACTGACATTCCCAATTAAATTAACCAGATTCTCTTCGTCTCTAGCTAGGTCTGTGTTACTACCAAATCTAAACTCTCATCTAGGCAAAATCAGCGGTCTTACGATTTGCAGCATACTCATCAGGCATTCCTAAGCCATGCCTCTATTTTTCTATTTGTTTTAAAAGGTGCTTACTATTCCAAATACGTTCATCATGGTAGTCATTAGCTAATGGCCTGATCTTCCTAATAGGCGACGACAAACATTAAAATTCAATTTATTTAACATTTGCTGCACATAGAAGTGAGAAAAGGCAAGCGTAATGCACACCCAAGGTCACAAAACAAATGAAAATCCAATCTAGCATATTCTCTCAAAGACTAATGCTATATTTTTAAAGAAGAAGAAGAAGAGGACAGAAATGAATAGAATGTTTCAGGAAACCAGAGCTGTCTTTAGCATGTCGGACGCCCTGGTGCCGTGGTGCGGAGATCGCTCCAGCGCCCGCCCCCCGTCCCGTTTCTCGCCACGGCTGGTGGGCGGGCGCAGCGCGACTTCACTGCGCTGCGCCCCCCTGGCGGCCCGGTGCCACCCAGCCTTCCCTTAGAGCTGGCCCTGCACGAAACAATGACAGAGGGATAGTACTTTATATTCTCAGAGCCAATTTTCACCAGAGCAACACATACCAGGTCCTCATACGAAGCCGGCTGTATCTCTTGTAATCAAGCCCAATGTTGTCTGCTCTGATAGAAAAACGGCCCTCTGGGGTCTCAGGCAGAGATCTTTCCCATCATCACCTTCCTTGTCAACTGAACCTAGAACTTTCTGCATACGAAGCATGGGTCCCACCTCTGACAAATGGATAGAAAATACACACCTGACTGTCCTGATCCTTTCTGGACTACACCTTCCAAATTTTGAACAAAGTCACCTGTCTGACCAAACACTGCCAAATCTAAAAGAGAGTGTAAATAATTTTATTATTTATACCCCACCCATCTGGCTAGGTTTCCCCAGCCACTCTGGACAGGTTCCAGCATATACAGAAACATAATAAAACTTCAAACACTTTCAGATGTCTTCTAAAGGTTGCATAGTTGCCGTACTTATCTCCTTGACATGGGAGGGTGTTCCACAGGGCGGGCGCTACTACCGAGAAGGCCCTTTGCCTGGATCCCTGTAGCCTCGCAGTGAGGGAACGGCCAGAAGGCTCTCAGAACTAGATCTCAATGTTGGGGCTGAATGATGGAGATGGAGAGGTTCCTTCAGGTAGCCGAGGCTTGCCTGCCTGGGTCTGGGACAGGTTGGTGGCAAGTAGGGTTGCCAGACTCAATAGAGGACAGGACTTCTATGCCTTTAATTGCCCTGCTCCCTTTTGAGTCTGGAAACTTTAAAGAGAAACCAGCAGACCCTTTGCTTGGAAATTAAACAAAGGGTCTGCTGGTTTCTCTTTAAGGTTTCCAGACTCAAAAGAGAGCAGGGCAATTAAAGGCACAGAAGTCCCGTCCTCTCTTGAGTCTGGCAACCCTAGCGGCAAGGTCTGGTCTGCCCAGCATCTGCTCCGCAGCCCCACCATATGGGCTGCTACGGGTGAAAGTATACACACCTGAGCACAAAAATGAAAGGAATCAACCCTCAACTTCAAACGATATGCCTTATCTTACTCAAGCAAAGTTCAGGAGGGGGCAGGGCTCGTCATCTCTGTTCCCTTCATCCTTTTAGTAGGAATCATGTTGTGGTGACCACAGGTTATTGCAGGCTGATTCACTGAGCTATTAGGAAAGTTTCCAATCCTACCCATGACATGTTTGCATTGTTTAATCAAACCATTGACAAATGCATTCTTTTCACTCCAATTGATTTCTTTTCAAAGCTTCCCTTTCCCACCTGATTTGTTAAGTACCTGCGGAGCCCACATCTTGCTGACTGCTGCTCTCCTGTGCTTTCAATCCTTTTACGCTCTCCCCCTCAGGGCTATCAGATTTCACTGCAGGTTATTCATTGGGCAATTGTTAGAGCTTATTTTAGTGCTTAAGAGAGTATTGAATGAATCGCTTTTAATTATTCCGCTGGAGTCTGCTTTTACAGTGGCTATTTAGTTCTGCACATGCAGAGACATAATGCTCTGGAAAGCACTGAAAAATCCATACCCCAGTTGCTCTCTGACAGCTGCGACTGTCAGAAATTTTAAAATTACAGTTGAATAAAACAAATACAACCTACAGGCTCTCATTAAGCTGCATATATGCAAAAACACGCCCCGCTTAGCCAGCATGCCAGGAAAAAGGATTTCTTCTCATCCGGCCCGTTCAGATACCTTTCTGTCATTCCAACAGCAACGTTCAGGATAACTGAAACATGTCATTATCTAGTTTTCTCGTGTGCTATAAAATTTGTGAATTCAGTTCTGGTATTGAAAACAAATTCCTGGGTTGAGCATATGCTCAGAGGCACTCTCGTTTCTTAATTGTAAAGAGTAGGTATCTTCACCCACCCACGCATCTTCTCTTGAGTCAAGTTGTTGCACCTGGTGGAGGCTGTATTAAAGACAAAGTAGATCCCATAACCCTAACATCGGCCTACCCCTGAACTTGACTGCCCTCCTGCCAAAGGGATGGGGAGGGAGGGGAACTCACCCTGAGAGCAGAAGTGAACCGACAGGACCCTGAGCCAGTATGGTTTATAGTTGTGAGAGAACTTTAGATATCCCCTAGGGGAGGATACTGTCATTTCAGGACACAGAGATGTGCTACTGTAATGTTGTTTGATGCCAGATTCTCCACCTTGTCAACAGGCATCAGGATTCACTTCGCAGTCTCCCTCCTGACATGTTTTCTTTATTTGAGCTAGAGACCACAAGAGCCGAGAGATGTCTTCATTTCTTCCTCTATGCAGTAGGAAGGACTTTTTAAATCTTTGTCCTTGAACACGGTTTGCTTTGGAGCAGGCATCCCCAAACTTTGGCCCTCCAGATGTTTTGGACTACAATTCCCGTCATCCCTGACCACTGGTCCTGTTAGCTAGGGATCATGGGAGTTGTAGGCCAAAACATCTGGAGGGCTGCAGTTTGGGGATGCCTGCTTTGGAGGAAGGCTGAAAAGCTCTGAATTGAGGGGGTGGAAGACTTCTTGCCAATTTGGGGTTCAAGTTGGAATTCCTTGCTCCTTGTCTGACACCAATTAGACCTGCCTGTTCACACTTCTTACGGTTCTTTCTCTTTAAACAAGACTTGAAGTAGACAGTTGTTCCAGTAAAGAACACTTTACAAGAGAGGTCTGTTCACTGAGGACTGTCCTCTATAATGCAGGGCACATGTCCTATCCTATCAAGAGTTCCTTCTCTTAAATATAGACCAAGTCATGAAATGCCATCCAATAGACATAGAAATTTAGCAAATGGGTCCCAGCACAATAGAAGTATAGTCATGCCAAATGATCACAACAAGAGCAATCTCATAGGACTACAATACTGTACTGATATTCTTTTACTTTTATGCTGTAAGATACTTTTGGGGAAATCACTCCACATCCGTTAGTCCTAAAAAGTGGATTTCTAAAACATAGCCTGAAGGTTCTTTTCTAAAACATAACCTGAAGCTTGTTTTCTCCTGCTCTGGAAGGTAGGACTCAAACCAATGGCTTCAAGCTCGAAGAAAGGAGACTTTGACTGGACATCAGGAAAAACTTTCTGACAGTAAGAGCTGTTTGACAGTGGAGCAGACTCCCTTGGGAGGTTGTGGATTCTCCTTTCTTGGAAGATTTTAAAGCAAAGGTTGGATGGCCATCTGTCATGGATGCTTTAGTTGAGTTTCCTGCATTGCAGGGAATTGGACTAGACAACCCTTGGCGTCCCTTCCAACTCTATAATTCTATTATTCAAGTGAGTAACTATTTCTAGAATAACTTCTCCTAGAAAACCAATGATCTGGTGCGTTGTAGTCCTAACACCCAATGCCCCATTGAAGGTAGTACTGTATATAACACATTTTGCTCACCAGGCCACCTGCTTCACATCCTGGACATGAAAAACACATTGCTCTACCTGTCTTGGGACCACAGTCTAGTGATAAACGGCATGCTTCCCATGTGCAAGGCCCCTGGCTTGATGATCAAGAAATCGTTCATTACAGCATGTCAGATTTGGGGCCTGAGACCTTGGAGAAATGGATTTCTGATGTAGACAGGATTGACGTTACTGTGCTAGGTGGGCTGTCGGTATGATGCATGGCAGGCACCTCTTTATAGCCCAACACATCTGTTGAATCTTTGTTTATCCTATTTCTGTCCTGTTAATCAAGGTGGTGTCATAGTATGTGTGTGTGGTTTTTTAAGGCGTAATACCATAAATGTTACACTGACTGAGGGGTTTTAGGATTTTATAGAAGCCTCGCTTTGAGTACAAATGACAGATACGATGCTGTGATGATGTGACGATGCACAAATAGAACTCTCCACTGGCAGAACAGCTGGGACTGGGTAGAGTCATGGACCTTACTTAGCTTTCAGTGTTTTAATCTCTGTTTTGAATTTTATTATGTGTTTTAAGTTTTGTAAGCCACTTTGGGACCAAGATGTAGGGGAAAGTGAGGGGTGTGTGTGTGTGTATGTGTATACTCCACCACATCCTGAAATTGCTGGGCAGTGAACATGTTATCAAGGATATTGAAAGCATGGCTGACATTTTTTTAAAAAAATCCCTTCCTGCTGTGTTCCCTTCTCCTGAGCAGATATGAGTCATGGTGGCTATTCCACTGGTGAAGCATTAATGTATCTCCAGCCCTAGTTTAATTGCTGACCATTGGCCATGCTGGCTGAGTCTGAGGGGAACAAATAATCTGGAGGGCACCAGGTTGGGGAAGACTGCAGTAGATTATTGGCCATGTCCATATTTCAATGTGTTCCCTCAAGGTATGAAGAAACTGAATACTGATTGTGTTTATTAACCCCATAAAAGTGTTTATAGTGTCTGCTGAAGAACCAAAAACATGTTGAAGCCTTCCATAAATTTAATTATATCCTCTCTTTTTTAGTTCTTGAATATTTCTCTCTAGGGTACAGTCTGTTTTAACTGATCTTGATGCACTTTGTCATTAGCATCTTAATAGCAGCTTCCTCCCTATACATTATTGTTTCTCAAGACGTTGCACTGCTATATATCCTTGCTCTAAATAGATGATCTGGATGCTGGCAGCTAGGTGTGGAAGACAGCTGAGCGTGTCTGCTCATTACTGCTTGCCCTCCAGGTATAGCCATAGTTCAAGGGGAGAGCACCTGCTTTGCATGCAGAGGGTCTCAGGTTCAATGCCTAACCTCTCTAGGTAGGCCTGGGAAGGCCATTGCCAAGAATCCTGGGAAGCCATTGCCAGTCATTGTAGGCAGTACTGAACTCAATGGCCAATGGCTTGACTTGGAATGTTGCAGCTTCCTATGTTCCTGGAATAACATAAAAGGGGGTGCCTTGGGGGTGGAGTCTGCTGTGAAGTCTACTTACTTGCCTGCCTGCTAGCCAGCAGGCACCCGTAACAATATTGATGCAGGCAGAAATAACTGGCAATTAAAAAAATGATTTCCTCCTGTAAATGTTTTGCTCCAAGACATAGTAAAACAACGAAAACAAAGGGGTTTCAAGTACGCAATTATGCTTTTGTAAGTTATCATTGTTTACAATGGTGGATGTTATTTCTCTCTCTGTTATACACTGGTGTATTTTTTACGTGGATATATATGTAAGGAGGAGGAGAATTTTCTTAACTAAGGGGATTCAGGCCACCAGGCTCTGCAGCTGCTGTCCAGCTACCTTTCACTTCTGCAAGCTTTGCACAAGGCAAACCGCAATGAAATAACTGTGGAAGAACAGTAGTAATGCCTGGTGAATTGTTCCCCAAAGAATGTCCAACTGCCTAATTTGTGTGAATAACTCCAGTTACCTAAAAGCCTACTGTGACTTCACAACAACATGTGTTGTAGGTTACAGCAGGCTGCTTCCTTTCTTGATGTAATCTACCGTCATACCTCGGTTTAAGTACGCTTCGGTTTGAGTACTTTCAGTTTAAGTACTCCACAGACCTTTTCAATGGGAAAGTTCGCTTCAGTTTAAGTACAGACTTCCGGAACCAATTGTGTACTTAAACCAACAACAACAACAACAACCCGTTCCACATCGATCCAAGGCAGTTTAATGAACTTTCATTTAAAGGAAATGTCTAAGTTTCATTTGTCTTTGCTGCCTAGAGAAATTCAAATGCAACTAAATATAGGGTAGTGAAAAATTAGATGCATCCAAGCCGCAAACAACACAGCAATCTTTCCATGCAGTCTGTGTTATATCATCTCCCTGGTGCATCCAATTATTTAACACTAAACTATGGTTTAGTGTGGGGAAAACCTGTGGCCCTCCAGATGTTGTTGGACTTCAGTTCCCATTCGTGACCACTGGCCATAAGTCTCCTGATGATAACAACAACAACAACAACACAATATATTATTATAATTATAATAACTCTGGCTGAGTTTCTCCAGTCACTCTGGGCGACTCCCAATCGAGTGTTAAAAACAATACAGCATTAAATATTAAAAACTTCCCTAAACAGAGCAAAATATATATCAGGAAGCTTGGTTTGGTCAGAATAGAGTATACACTTCCAGAGTTAACGTTAAATACATGATTTCTGGTCAATGAAATACCATAGCCGCTAGAGGGCCATGAAAATTTGTGTTCTGGGCTTTTTAGACTTGTCTACCCATGTACTATCTGAAGCCAAAGGGCCGCATTGCTTGTAAGATGTGAAATATATTGGCATTATTTTCAGCTTTCCTACCCCACTAAAATCAAACAGACTTCTAACTCAGACTACAGTTTATCACAATCTCTTCAATCACCTTGGAGAGTACCAGCCCGAATGATATATGATCCTGACACTCTGTCCTGATGTCAAAGGATTCAGCCACCACCAAACCAACAAGGGAAAGTAATTATGAGCCAAAGGCTCTTCAGTAAATGGACCACTCCCTCTGACATAGAGCACCACTGACACACACACACAAAAAAAGTGCCGCACCGTAGAACCATCCCCCTCATCAATTCAGCAATGACAGTGAGATGACCCTCACTTACCCATGAGTCAAGCAACAAAGGACAAGGTAGATGAATACTAGAGCCTTGAAACTATTGCCTGCTACTGAATGTGTATTTATCACTAAGGCAGTAGTCTTAGTTTACACCCCTAAGCAAACTGCCAACCCTCTTCTATACCAGCTCTCATCTTTTCAACAAAATGATGTTTCTGAAAGACATACTAGATTATGTAAAGAGCTATCTGTTATATAATGCAGTACACTAGAAGATAGTGAGCAAAGGTAGGTGAGGCCACTATATATTGCTGGATGAATTGGATGACTTTCTGGATGGTGATCATATCGCGAAACACTTAAGAATACCAAAGAGTCAAAACAACAGAGCCCACCACTCCTAAGAGAGCTCACCACTCTTATTGGTCAACCAGCCACTGATGAGATCAGTTCTGCTGTGGGAGGAATTACGGTACTTCCAAAACCATTATTATCAAAATGACTCAGAAGCAATTTTATCTAGCTCTTGGCAGCATTATAAATTTTCAATCAAGGTGTTGTAAAAAGGTTTCAGTCGTAAGATAAAATAATAAAAGAAGACATATTCCACACTTTAATGCATAATTTGGTGGCCAGGTTGCTCACTAGATTTGAACATATTACACCAATCCTAGCCCGACTACACTGGCTACCAGTTCATTTCTGGCCCCAAGTGCTGTTTTTGACCTATATAGTCTTCAATGGTTGGGGACTGCAATACCTCAAGGACTGCCTCTCCCCATAAGAACCAGCCTGGATTCTCTGATCATCATCTGAGGACCTTCTTCATGTCATTCTTCCACGAGAGGTCCGGAGAGTGGCAACACAAGAACAGGCCTTTTCTTGGGTGGCTCCCCGTTTGTGGAATGCTCTCCCCAGAGAGGCTCACCTGGCACCTTCATTGCATATCTTCAGGTGCCAGGTGAAAACGTTCTCTATAACCAGGCTTTTGGCTGATTAACGTTCTATGGCCCTACTTACTTACTTACTTTTATATGCCACCCTTCATCTGTAGATCTCAGGGCGGTTCACGACATAAGAATACAAGATAAAAACACAAAATACATAATACAAACAAGATAAAAAAAATCTGCATTCTGATACTGTCCCTGCACTGCACTAAGCTCCCACTGCCTTGCCCCTCTCTGTCTCAGGTAAGTGACAGGAAGCCAGTGTGTTTGGAAGGCAAGGGAGCAGGGCATCCCCACTGGCTTCTACTGATGGAACTGGACCTTCTCATAAGATTTTCTACACCAAATTGTCTTTCATTGGTATGACAGAATGGACGCTTCCCATTCTTTGCAACACTTCAGGAAATGGGGTGCCAACGTTCAGATGCTGGTTACCCATTGTTAGGGATCTGCAAATGCCACCCTCTGCATGTGTTATGTACAGCTTTTCTGTCTACACAGAAGATTATTTACACAATTTGGCTCTAACTCTCAAATCCGCCCTGGAAAACAGTCCAAGAAAATTCACTGCGGGCAAAGTGTACCGTGAATCAAGTACACAGCGAAACAAAGAACTTGAAGCATTAGAATTCATTATGTAAAACACCATCTGAAAAATAATTGCTGTGTATACAATATCCTTATTTAAGTAGGAAAGAAATAAGGGAAGGCAAGCAGCAATCTTACATATTAATCAAATCCTAAATCATTTGTTGCAAATAATCCTCAATCCTTGACCAAAATTAAGATCAAGAGTGTTTTCCTTTGTGATTTCATTGCATTGCCTAAAAGCTTCTTAACATTTGTAAAGATGAAAACATGTCCTTAATGGGTAATTGGAACGGCATTAGAGACTTCTAACATGGATACTGGCAAGCTAAGAAGAGGAAAATTCTTTCCAAGACAGCACGGCCACAAACAAGCAAAAATGTGATCAGCTGTCTACTGTTATTTGTATCGACTTGACTCTTCCTGCAGCAATTGCTATACAGAAGATTCTTGTGTGTGGAAATTTTTCACACTGGCTTTACAATTGAAACATACAAGGCACGATTGTATAGTGATTGAATGGGATCTGAAGTTCTGAATCAGATATAAACAGCAATTTTATCTCTTCCACGTTAGGGAGCTGAATGCATAATTTAACAAATTCTACTGGGGACCCAGGTGGCACTGTGGTTAAACCACTGAGCCTAGGGCTTGCTGATCAGAAGGTCGGTGGTTCGAATCCCTGTGACGGGGTGAGCTCCCGTTGCTTGGTCCCAGCTCCTGCCAACCTAGCAGTTCGAAAGCACGTCAAAATGCAAGTAGATAAATAGGAACCGCTACAGCGGGAATGTAAACGGCGTTTCCATGTGCTGCTCTGGTTTGCCAGAAGCGGCTTTGTCATGCTGGCCACATGACCTGGAAGCTATACGCTGGCTCCCTCGGCCAATAATGCAAGATGAGCGTGCAACCCCAGAGTCGGTCACGACTGGACCTAATGGTCAGGGGTCCCTTTACCTTTACTGCGAGAATAAAGCTGACAAATAGGTTTGGCACTGAATCCTGCCATGGTCCTGAGAAAAGGTTCAATTCACAGCCTTCAGGAATTGTATCAGTTATCAGATGAGCTTCTGGCAAAAGGAGAACATGGAAATGTATGCAAACGCTAAAGTAGAAAGCATTGCATAGGTCATAAATGGCACAAAGCAACACAGGATAGGTGCACTTAGAACTGTGAAAAGTGTTATATATATATATATGCATGGTACAAACAGATCAACAGTGACAGAGAAGGAGGGGATTTCAGAAGCTTTTTAAATGAATGCTCCAGATCCACCTGCAGTGAGCTGACTCCTAGAAAAAGGATCTTTGATTTTATAATTAAAAGACTGGAGCTTGTAGGAGTTAAAAGTCCCCCACCCCATTTAATTCTGCTGCCAAATCAGCATAACAGGGAGCAACAGGGGCCTTGAGGTATATACACCTGCATGCAGGCATGACTGATGGATAGGACTGTTAACTCTGCAAGAAAGAAATTCTGGGCCCAAACAAACATAAACAAAGAGGATTTGTAAGCTGCTACATTAAATGGAGCAGATCTCAGCAGATGGTATTGGGTGCACATGCAGCTGTGCATGATCTGAATGCTCACCTAACAGTAGCAGTGGAAGACGAGCCAGTGGGAGACATTAAACAAAGATGAAGTCCATTACACACTGAAGTTCAAATGCTGCACTCTAGACTCACAGCACGCTGCTTCCAAAAGCAAAGTGGTTCTAATGCTCCAATGGGCTATGCCAGGTGGGGGCATGGGGAGTTGAATGGCTATACGTCTTTGGTGAGTGAAAAGGAATTGCAGGTGTTCAGGCATTGCCAGGAACATGAATTAATAGAACTGAATCCCAGTTATCCGAAGCTTTAAGAGGAGGGAGGGGATGAAGCATAGGGAGTGGGGCTACCCCATAGACACAACATTTAATATATGTGTGACATTCTTAACCAGGCTTCCTCAAACTCGGCCCTCCAGATGTTTTGAGACTACAATTCCCATCATCCCTGACCACTGGTCCTGCTAGCTAGGGATCATGGGAGTTGTAGGCCAAAAAACATCTGGAGGGCTGAGTTTGAGGAAGCCCGTTCTTAACCCACCCTTTCCCCAGGGACTTCATGTGTACAAAAGCTTTGGCCCTCCAAGTGTTTCTGAACTACAACTCCCATCATTCCTGGTCATTGGCTATGCGTGGTAAGGCTGATGGGAACTGTAGTTTAGCAACTACTGGAGGGCCAACATTTCTCCACTCATTACATATATGGTCCATCAATTTCACCTTTCCAATAAAGTGAGGCTAAGATATGGTGGTTGGTTTTATGACTCCGTAGGGAATTGAATCCATATCTCCTTGGCCAAACTCCAACACTCTTCCTCAGGAAAGGCTAACTTTCAGCCTTCCAAATGTCATTGGTCAGGGATTTTGAGAATCATAGGGCCATAGACTAGTCACCCTCATTCTATCCACTACATCACACCGGCTCTAGGTTAGATACAACTTTGTCATAAGAAGCAACCATTCACCAGGATAGCTGAGTTGTTTAGAGTGTGGTGCTGATATTGCCAAGGTTTAATCCAGCTGCATATTTCTCCATTGCAAGAGGTTGGACTAGATGATCCTCCAGGTCCCACCCAACTCTATGATTCTTTGAAAAAACAACAACTAAATTATTATAAAATAGAATGAACTCTCAGAAGCTCCACCAGCTATCAGACCGAGCAGGAAGTGAAGACAGGAAGGAATGCAAGAAGCAGTAAACATATTGCTTCAGATCCCCAAAGTTATTTTGCTTCTGAGGATTTCAGTAGCATTAAAGTGTAGAGCTATCACAGCTTTAGAGAAGTTCCCTGAGCAATCCATCTTGATATTCAGCCATCTCATAGCAGTGCCAGAAATAATCTGGTTTCTTGGTATTGATTTAAGGGGCTCTGATGCTGAAGCTAATACACCTTATTTTAATCAATTACTAACATGCTGGGTGCATGAGAATATTATATATCTGCGCAACAGTCAGCTACGGGAGGCAAAGACAATATCTTTGTTGAATCAATCTTACACGTTTAAAATATGATGCACAAACGGCTTCCCTACAAACAAGGAAAAGACAATGAAGTGGGCTACAGTTAACCACATTAAACCACATCAAACCTACAGTCAGAAAAGCCTAAACTGATACTTATTTAATAAAATTTAAACATGGTTTGGTTGTAAAAGAAAAAGCCCTCAAAGCAGTTTACGAAAGATAAACCACTAAAATCAATAAAAAGGTAGGTACAACTAGGGTTGACATGTTTCGAAGAGCAAAAAAGAGGACACGTTTGCAGAATTCTCCTTTTAACTATGGATGGTGACTCTCATTTTACATACCCATGAAAAAGAGGATGTGTCCTGGAAAAAGAGGACATATGGCAACCCTAGACTCAACCCTAATTTAAAATTACCCCAACTTTTTAAGCATCTGGGTAGGCTTGTCTAAACAGGAATGCTTTTAGCAGGCACTGAAAAAAGTAGAGTCAAGGCACCTGTTTGATTTCATATATACTGTGCAAATACCATTTATCTTTTTTATTTTTTAGTGTTATGAAGATGAGGTAGGAAAAAATGATATACACACAGCTCCTGTGGCCTGGAATGAGGTTGTTTTGTTGTTGTTGTTGTTTGCTATCTGCAACACAAGGAATCTACCCTTCATTTAAAAAACAAAACTAAAAAGGTTCATTGTGTAGCTAGGTTAAGTAAAAGAAGTGGAGCAGTACTGTAGTGAATAAAATTCAGTGTAATAGGCAATGCATGGCCTACAAGTTACTCAAAACCTTCAACACACTTTAAATACATTTCTCATTTGCCAAAATCCTAGCTTTGCTTTTCCCACTGCAGAAGAGAAATAGTTGCAAAAGGTTTGGGTGGTATTCAAGTTATATGTCCCATCAGCACAAGGATTTCCCTTCCACATGTACAACAGAACATTTCCCTTCTCCTTCCCTCCTCCACATGCCTCAGATCTGTTTCAGAGGGTTGGGGGAGCTCCTAGAACAGATTTAGAGGGTGCACAGGGAGAGTAGGGGGCGGGAATTTCCATTGCACAAGTGGAAATCCTTGTGCTGACAGGACATGTTAGCATCTTATATTTCAAAATGTGAGTGCAAATATCAGAAAAGCATGTGTGCAAGGAAACACACACACACACTCCTTCAGAAGATACTGACAAAAGAGAAGAAAAATGAACTTTGGGACCACCTCCTCAAAAATTATCTTCAGCTAGCCCCCCAAGTCTTGTTGAAATTCCAATCCTGGCTGAATGGCTTGTAAAGGATAAAAGGAAAGGGATATGTTGTTAAATGTATTCGGCAATTTAAATGCACGGCTTAATTTTAAAGAGAGTAAATAGCACCCAATGCCACTGATTTATTTATTCCCACTGCAAATAGCAGCTTCAGTGCGGATCACAAACAAGAGAGCTGTCCGCCATCTAGCTGTGGTGGCCTTTCCCCACTCCAACTGCCACCACAGGGCTATTCAAGGACCATGTTGCCCTCTGGGGATGAGAAAGAAGAGGGAACACCCTGGAGAAGTGGCCCACCACCTAACCCAGGGCTTGGCTACAACATAGTGCCCTCCAGATGTGGAATGGCAAATGGTCATGGATGATAGGCATTGTAGTCCAATGACATCCAGAGGGCAGCAATTTGGCTGATCTAGCTCCTGCCGTTTCAGCAGAAGCAGCCTCTCCCTTCCACAACTGCCATCACAGTGATGTCTAAGGATGAACTTGCCCAGGAGCTGTTTAAAAAAATAAAAATAAAAATATGTCTTGAAACCTGCCTCTGCTGTTTTAGTATATCGTTTTAACTGATGTTTATTGTTTTAAAATTTAAAATTTTTACCTGAAAAGCAGTGTGTGTGTACATCTATCTATCTATCTATCTATCTATCTATCTATCTATCTATCTATCTATCTACTATGTATCTATCTATCTCACCCAGCCGCATGCAGAGCAGCTGCTATTCGCATTTAAATAAACGTGTAAATATACATTTGGTGGTAAGATATGGGCTAGGTCCTACCGAAAGGTAGCCACAATGGCCCAGATGGAACATAAAAAGAGAGGTGGCAGTTAAATTTCACCTGCAGGGAAGAGGTTCCTTCCCCGTAAACCCCCCCCCATTCGAAAAAGGAGATTACCATGGCGCGGCGCGAAGGGCCTCTCTCTTTCAGATTTGTTTCAGTTCCTGCGACCTAGCAAAGACCTTCTAATCTATTTACACAAGCTCAATATCAAATGGCACTAGCATTATCACTGGGTCCGGAGGTTGCCCTACATAAAAGCCATCACGGCATGTCAGAAGACTGCATCCTCTCCCCAATCCGGAGCACCGACAGGGTCACCAAATCCTGCTGGGTTATCGCCAGCATCCATCTGTTCATCTTCCTTCTCACCATTAAAAGCTCTCTCTCAGAGCCCCTGATTATTTCTCGCCTTGGAGAAGCGTTCCTGGGTTTCCAGGCTTTTGCTTCCTTCCCACACACACACCCCCACACCCCGTGCCCGGTTCTCCATTTGCCTGCCTAGAAAACCAGCTGCAATGTTCAGCTTTTTACCTCAGCCATGGTCAGCCTTTCCTCAGATTCACTCAAAGCAGCAAGCTCACCAAGGAGAACTCTGTATCACACAGCCTCAAATTCCTGAGGTGTCTTTTTTTAGGGAGGGGGGAGAGATCTTATGGGGAACTGAGAAAGAGAAATCCCCATCTTAGACCTTAGACCAGGCATCCCCAAACTGCGGCCCTCCAGATGTTTTGGCCTACAACTCCTATGATCCCTAGCTAGCAGGACCAGTGGCCAGGGAAGATGGGAATTGTAGTTCAAAACATCTGGAGGGCCGAAGTTTGGGGGTGCCTGTCTTAGACAGTGGCACACACACACACACACACACACACACACACACACACACACACCACACACTTTCCCTCCTACAACCCAATTCAAGAAAGTGGCTGGGAGCCTTCTCACTTCAGCAGTAATGATGCCTGGCACATCAACTGGCTCCTCACACATTGCCTAGTTTAGAGGAGTAGGGCTCTCTGATTCTTGGGTCATTCATCAGTTGACCCTACCATCTGCTCTTAGGATATATATATTTATGTGTGTCTTTTACTCCACTGAATTTACTCGGAAGCATCGGGAGAGGGAAGCAGCCCACAATCCTTCTAGATATGCTGAGAAGAGGATTCTTTAAATGGATAGTAGGGTAGCCATGTGTCCTGCTTTTTTCCTTAGGTCACTATAGAGCTGTAAAATGAGCAGCAAAGCCGTTGATGTTTGCAGTAAAATGCTCAGTTTTTTTAAGGGAGCCTATTGGCAAGAAGGCCCATAATGCGAGGTGACTGGAACATGTAAATAAAAGGACACCACCACATATTTTACAAATGGACCTGAAACAGAATGAAACATTTGCATCAGAGCATCGAAATGCTTATTATTTCAGGCATGTCTGCAACACTTCTGGTCTGGTCAGCCCAGTCTGAACAATTGTAAGCATAACCCATTAAATACTCCCACACAGCATGCTCCAATTCTTCTCATTTCATCCACTGACAGTCTTAAAACCGAGTGAACGCAAACACTGCGCCTGGTCTCTTCAATAAAGTTCTGTTGATGCATAAAATGAGAACAAAGAAGCAAGACCCACTAAGGGCTTTAAATTTAATTATTCCCTTGTATTTCATTATTGCTTTATTGCAACTCAAAGCCAGAGCCTTGCTGGCAGTCAGAATGCCTAGTGGATGCTCCTGTTTGTTGCTGGCACACTCCCTGCTGCGTTAATAGGAATTAAAAATAATAAAAAATAATAATGGGGGGGGCACTGATCAGCAAAACAGGCACACTAAATGATTTTTGATGCATTGATGATTCCAACACTGATGCTGCACCCATTTAAGGCTAAGAAAAAGGAAAGCATTCCAGAGAGATGCTTGTTGCTAACTATTTCAAATAAGACAGGTATGGAGCAAAGGTTTGCTTTGCGCCTGAGACTCTGGCTGACTCATCCTCTGTTTTGAAAACAAGCTTCTTTGCCAGCCATCAAAACAGGAGCTTTCAACATTGAAATCATCACCTTTCAGGCAGCTAATTCACACAAAGGACTAAATAAATAAACTGTGCAAAGGGCGATTTCTCTCAATTAAAGATCTTCCCTCAGAGGACTACAAACAATTAAAAACATACAGAAATAGGGTAAGCTGCTCACTTTGCAAATAAGTGTGTGTTCCTCTATCCAGGGAAATAACTTTAGAATCAAATTGGTGCTGAATATAAAAAAGAGAGGATTAAAAGGGGATTGGATTGCTATTATAAATCAGGCCTCTTTCTCTTTCAGAGGCAATATATTTCCCATAAAATTGTTTCACACACACACACACACACAATAGGGGATTATGCCCAACAGTGGTGAATCACCTGGAAGATATACCTTTTATGCAAGATTCACATTTGATTTGTGTTATTTCCAGAGAATAGCGCTCTTTCCACGCTATAAACATTTGACATATTTAGGTGTCTAGATATGGTAATAGGAAATGTCAGGTTAAACAAGCGAGAGCGTGGAGGCAAAAATAGTTTAAGAGCGAAGGTGTACAGGAGTGTACATTGACTTTGATTATGCTGGCAATCAATCATAGGGTGTTGGGCAGAACTGTGACATTTTATTATATCTGGGAAATGTCATGGTACAGCTGATATCTTTACAGAAACTTATAAAGCTTGAAAACATATATGGCATTTCAACATTTCTTCTTTATTATGGGAAGTGACAGTGCTCCCGAGAGGAAAGACTTATGACTCAGCACCGCACCTGATGCTAACCAGAAGTCTTTTTGACATGCCCAAGTTTTACATGCCCAGGTCTTGCCATAGAATCGTACCCCCATTTCCTTTGTCTCAGCTCGGAAAATGATGTCTGCCTCTTTCTGATTTAAAGCATTAAACTGCTCAAACAATCTGCCTACACAAAGTGGCGTTCAAAAACCCACAGCATACTGCCATAGACAAAGGGGCTTAATACTGAAAGCCCAAGTAGCGAGACAGTGGCATGGAGTGCCTATTTCCAGCTCCACCTGGTTCGCCAGCTGTAGCTGTTCCTGACTAGAAGTAACATTGCCATGTTGAATCATGCTCCGGTAACATCACAATTAGATTGCTGCAAGGGGCTCTTTGTGGGGGTGCTGTTGAAGGCAATTCAGAAACGACAACTAATCTAGAATGTAACTTCTAGGTTGTTGTGTGGTGCAGCCAGCCACAGCCACCTAACACCTGTTCTGAATTATTTGCACTGGCAACCTATACATTACTGAGCGCAATCCAAGCTATTAATACTGTCATATAAAGCCTTAAATGGCTTGGGGACGCAAACACTTGAAGGAAGACCTCTCCCTATACCAACAGAGCCAGGTCTTAAGATCAGCAGGGGAGGCCCTTCTCAATGTCCTGTCACTGGCTGAATTCCACTGTATGATGACACACAATAGGGCCTTCTCAGTGGTGACGCCCCATTTGTGGAATTCCTTGAGATATGAATGGCATTGACACTGTGTACCTTGAGGCACAAGCTGGAGGTGTACATCTCCACCCAGGCTTTTGGAATATGTTGATTTAGTCAGGCCTAATGAGGTCATGCCTGCTGGAAGGTCGGCGGTTCAAATCCCCGTGACGGGGTGAGCTCCCGTTGCTCTGTCCCAGCTTCTACCAACCTAGCAGTTTGAAAGCACACCAGTGCAAGTTGATAAATAAAGAAGAGAAGGTTAAGGGATGATATGATAGCCATGTTCAAATATATTAAAGGATGTCATATAGAGAAGGGAGAAAAGTTGTTTTCTGCTGCTCCAGAGAAGCGGACACGGAGCAATGGATTCAAACTACAAGAAAGAAGATTCCACTTAAACATTAGGAAGAACTTCCTGACAGTAAGAGCTGTTCGGCAATGGAATTTGCTACCAAGGAGTGTGGTGGAGTCTCCTTCTTTGGAGGTATTTAAGCAGAGGCTTGGCAGCCACATGTCAGGAATGCTTTGGTGGTGTTTCCTGCCTGGCAGGGGGTTTGACTGGATGGCCCTTGTGGTCTATTCCAACTCTATGATTCTATTATAAATAGGTATCGTTGTGGTGGAAAGATAAATGCTGTTTCCATGTGCTCTGGCTTCCGTCACGGTGTCCCACTGCGCCAGAAGCGGTTTAGTCATGCCGGCCACATGACCTGGAAAGCTGTATGTGGGCAAACGCGGCTCCCTCGGCCTGAAAGCAAGATGAGTGCCGCAACCCCATAGTCGCCTTTGACTGGGCTTAACTGTCCAGGGGTCCTTTGTTGTGTGTGTTTGATGTTGTAACCCACACTGGGATTGTTACATGATTCAGGGGTGGGGACTATAAAGTGAAGGAAATAGGGTTAGCCATGCACACTAGCTGGGGCGAAGAAAGGCTTCTAACAAGTGCAGAGACTCTCAAAGCTTACAAAAAAACAAGCTTTGTTTTAGGTGGTGTAGCTTTTGTGACCTCATCTATATGCCCTATCACAAAAGCAGGCATGAGACCATTTCAGCCAGGTTCCCCATAGCTTGATGACATATTTCCCTGCAAAGACGAGGAGGGGTGAGGGGGGGGGAATCTTTGTGAGCAACTGAAGCACACGGTAGCGTTGCCATTTCTAAATGAATCTTGGTTTATTAAACACCACTCTTCATCTTGGCAGTCACGCTAGAGGCCTGTCGAACAAAAGATATGTGTCTCTCTTTCGACGGAGCTAAAGAACCATTCTGCCTAACTGGATGTAATAGGTCCACACGCATTCCATCAAAATCAAACGCTTGCACAGGACTCAAACCTACATTCCATCTCCATTTCACGTTCTTTTACAATATACTTTAATGTGACATACTGCTTTACATTATGCCTCGAGTGAGGAGGTAGTTCCACAGTGCACCAAACAAGAGTTTCAAACAAAATCAACAAACGGAATGGTTCCTGGCGGCTTGCCTGTCCTGCCAAAAGAATTTTTTTGAAAACTTCCAACTTTCAAATGTGTATTGCTTACCAGATATTTTAAAACAGGACATAATGCAGCCAATGGGAAGGATTTATCAGCCCCTCCAATTTCAGCAGGGCAAAGCTAATAAAATAAAAATAAAAATAGAATACTGTCTCCAAATCTTTATATAGTGTTTCAAGGGAGTTTCATGCTGTTTGCGTGCCGAGGCACCAAGAGGAACCCCCCCCCCAATATCTCACACTGACACCGTAATTTTTGTTAAGGTTTTTGGCATTAAAATTTGGCCACAACTTTTTTTATTAAAATACAATCAAAATGTGAGTGGTTGCTTAGTCATTGGTTCCCAGCCATCTGTCTCCCGCCTGGGCCAGATCTGACTCCCTCTAGCCTAGTAGGGGAGTCAGTAAGTAAGCACCCCCTGAGAGAGGACGGGGCAGGGGGCACAAGCCCTTCTTTGTCCTCTCCCCAGATGCTCCCCGAGGCTCATGCGTGGTCCTGACCCCTAGCGGGGATAAACAGACAAACATGTGGAGCCCCAGGATTCCTTTAACGGAATACTTCTATATGGCAGCAGCAATCACATGAGGGTCAGGCCCAGCCAAAATCCGTACCCCTCGACCAATTGATTTGAACCAATGACTAACCCCCTACCTTACAAATTGTGACTAATTGCAGTATGGTAGGCAAAAACCACCTGACACCAGCCAATCAGTCAAGTGGAAACATTCCTACCAGGCCCCTGAATGCAGGCGACCACCTAGACAGGCACTGCAAGGTCAAAGCAAAGGGGCCTAAAGAAAGCAGAGGGTGGGCGGGAGATTCGAAGCGAGCAGCAAAGAGGTAGCACAAACTGCTCCTTCGGCTTAAACATAGCAAGGGCTGTCAATCAACAAATTGCAACAAGGAAAAATCCCCAGCAACAATTAAAACACCAATCATAGCCCAGTATCAGATCCACCCCCAAAGCCCTGGGTCGTCTTGTTAGCCCTGCCGCAACCCATGTTCTCTCCTATGGAGAGAACCTGCTTTATAGTGTAAATTCGCCTGATCTTCTCTGAAAGCTCAAGCTTGTCCCTCCACGCCACACCACGCCCGCCCCCCGCCCCCTCACGCCACCAGTGAGAACAACCAGAGGAGGAATGACTGCTGGAAAGGAGAGCAGAGCAGAGAGAAGAAATGCCATGAAAAAAATAACCTTTGTTAAAAAGCCAGAATCTTTCCTGCTCGGAATTTTAGATCATGATATAAGAGAGGGAAACTGGAGATTGTTTATGTATGCGACAAGAGCAGCAAGAATTTTATTAGCACAAGTATGGAAAACAGAGAAAACGCCAACAAAGGAAGAATGGCAAGATAAGCTTATGGACTATGCGGAACTGGCTAAGCTGACAGAGAGGATACATGAGAGAGACAACATCGATTTCAAAAAGGAGTGGGAACCATTTATAAATTACAGTGGTGTCTCGCTTAGCGAATGCCCTGCTTAACGAAATTTCCGCTTAACAAATGGATTTTTTGAGCAGAGGTTGCCTCGCTAGACGAATTCGTTTTATGAAAAATTCATCTAGCGAATCGCGGTTTCCCATAGGAACGCATTGAAATTCAATTAATGCGTTTCTATGGGCAAAAAGAAAATTCAAAAAAATTCAATGCATTCCTATGGGATTCGCTAGACGAATTTTTCGTTATAAGAAAAGACCCGCGGAACGAATTAAATTCATCTAGCGAGGCACCACTGTATATAAAAAGACAGTATAAAGATATGGGCTCATTGGCAGGTTTTGACTAAACTTTCACAACTATATAAGAGGTAAAACCAGCAGGGTATAGAATTTGTTTAATAAATCAATACTGAAATGCGGAGGAAGCCAAAGAGGGGGGAGGGGAGAAATATAGATATATAAATTGTTTATTTAAGATTTGTGGAAAATTTGTTCTTATAATTTGAAAATTCAATAAAAAATATTTTTAAAAAAAAAGAAAAGGGAAAAGGGGGGGGTGCCATGGTGCATCTGCAGCAGCACAACCAGATGCCTTCATCTGTCCCAGCTGCAACAAAACATGTCTCTCCCATATCAGTCTCTACAGCCACAGCAGGTGCTGTAACCTTCCAACAGTTTGACTTTGCTCCATTGTCTCCTGAGACGGATGCCTTCAAATTCTTACATAGTATTTCAAGGGAGGAGCATGCCATTCATGGTGTAAGTTTGCTTCTCTGAAAAGCTCAACTCCCCTGTGAGAGATGTTGCCTCTCAAGGAAAGTCACACGTTTCTGCATACTTCAGACTCAGTGGTAGCACTCCTGAGCGCAATGGCCCCCAAATGCAGCTATATTTTGGAATAAATGAACATTACCATCTAAATGGGGGGTTGCATAAGAAAATTAAGTCCGAAGTCTAAAGCACCACTATTCAAATCAGACTCATCGGACACTTGAATAGCCTGCACATTAATCCTAAACATTTGTGCCAGGGCAATCACTCATGTCCCTGCAGTGCTGGTATAATGACGACACGAAGAAAGGAGAGCCACGCTCTCCCCACAAAAGGCAATAAGTGATAAACAGGTCATGGCGGGGGGGGGGCAGTGTATTTTAAATCTAATGTGCACCTGTTTCAAGGCACCCTCACCTCCCGAGAGACTTTAAACAAACAAAACAAGTGTTTAAACTTTGCTTTTTATAGAACTGCTTTACAACAGAAAACCTAATGAGCTGGTCAGCATCAGCTTCCTGCACAAAAAACGGGATGAATGCTCCAATAATCAAGTAGATTTCACCAAAGTTCTGTTGAACTTTTTTTGCCTCGCTTCATCTCTGGGAAGACTGGAAGTCAGCCCTGCAATCAGATTTCACAACTGTGCGCTGCCCTAGCTGTGGCCATTCTTTCATTCTAATAATGTATTTGGTTGCATAACATGCCTTAGATTGAAGTAGAGTTTTCCTAGAGATCAAGGTATTGCGTGACTGTTGAAAACTGGAGAACCCTGTGGCTGTGTTTGCATGTAACAGCAGGCAAGACTTTCTGGTTTCAAGGTTTCCCAGAAAACAGAATGCCAATGTAAGCCTTGCTCTTCCTTTCATGTGAGCTGGAAAAACAAAACGGGAAGTCCATTCTGTACAAATAAGGGTTTATAGTTTGTTGGTCTCTAGGAAGGCACCGTCAGCCAATGAACGACAAATCATGTATTAAGGCTGGCTTGCAACTGGAGGTTCATAGAATTGTAGAGTTGGAAAGGATCCGGAGAATCATCTAGTCCAACTGCCTGCAATGCAGGAATATGCAGCTGTCCCACATGGGGATCGATCCTGCAACCTTGGCATCATCAGCACCATGCTCTAACCCAGGCATCCCCAAACTTCGGCCCTCCAGATGTTTTGTACTACAGTCCCCGTCATCCCTGACCACTGGTCCTGTTAGCTAGGGATCATGGGAGTTGTAGGCAACAACATCTGGAGGGCCGCAATTTGGGGATGCCTACTCTAACCAGCTGAGCTATCCAGGCTTCTTATGGAGCAACCATAATGCCTTGTGTGGCGTTCGTACAGAGCCCCTGGTCGTTTCATGGACTATTGACCTGTACTTCATTCTTCTGCTGCCACCAATTTTGTGGGGGGAAACCCAGGGTTCCTCGGTGAAGTGTCTCAGTCAGGTAGAGTTAGCAATGAAAATTCATGTTTATTTCAAACACAAACAAATTGCTGTCACTCTATTCCCTCTCAGTCTTGTCCCTGTCTCTAACTCACTCGGACTCCTCTACCTCCCCCCAAAAGAACCAACCGAACTGTCAAAACCTCTGGGCTGAGCCTCAAAATCAGGTAGGCTCCGCCTCCGGGCTTTCTTATTGGTCAACCTATTAACCCTTTCTCTCCCCCGATACAAACGTATCACCAAAGAATGGGCAAATGTTTGTTTATCCTGCTCCGTAGGGAAAAGAGCAAAGTGGGAGCACTCAAGAAGCATGAACCGGCAAGCTGGTAATTTGCAGTAAATCACAATAGGTTTTTCCAGCTTAATGTTGCATGTGAATGTAGCCAGCAACAATTCAACATCTCTTTGGGAAGATATCTTATACAGTGGTACCTTGGTTTAAGAACAGCTTAGTTTATGAACAACTTGGATTAAGAATGCTGCAAACCCGGAAGTAGGTGTTTTGGTTTGTGAACTTTGCCTTGGAATAAGAACCAGTTTCGCTTCCTGTTGAGTGTGTTCCATTTGTAAATTGAGTCCCCCGCTGCTATGGTAAAGCACACCTTGGCTTAAGAACGCTTTGGTTTAAGAACAGACATCCTGAACGGATTTAGTTCGTAAACCAAGGTACCACTGTACTGTTTCAGATCGCTGGGTCCATCTAGCTCAGTATTGTCTACCTGGCAGCAGCTCTCCAGGTTTTCAGGTAGGTGTCTATTCCAGCCCTACCTGAAATGCCCAGGATTGAACATGGAACCTTCTGCACGCAAAGCAGGTGATCTACCACTGAGCCGCAGCAATGAAAGAGAAGGACTATTTACGAACTCATATCCATGCAACTTTACCATAGAGATTTATTTATTTTTAAAGGGAGGTTAACCCCACCAATATCCCAGGGTTAGGTTGGTTCCATGCCAGCCAGCTGGCAAGCCCATGAAAATCATCTACTTAAACTGACTAATCCCTTCTACAAAAAGAAGGGAAATAGTGAACGGATAGGTTAAAGTGCATTTTAATCTAAAGCAAGGGGACAAAAAACTCCCAGCATATCAAGACGACTGAAAATACAGTGAAGCCACTTTCAGGACATTCTCGAATTGTAAGCATACTGTTAAAGTATATTGCTATGGGCTCCTTTTTCTTTTTCCATACAAATGATTCATTAGGCTGCTATTTGGGGGCATACTGCTTCATTAAATGATTATTATGATTATTATTACTTTGTACTTACACTACCATGCCAGAGAATTCCATGAAGACCTGACTATACATCCACCCATTCCTGAAATGGGTCGGTTTGCAAGAAAGTCAAGAGAATCAATATTCCTGTGGCAATCAAAGGACTCCATTTTCTTCTGAATGTCCCCCAAACCCAGGGAATGCTGACGACTTCACATGAATGAGATGGTCAACATATATATGCAGGTGGGGCCACATCCCTGCTCAGCAACCATACCCACAACTCTGCCCCTACTGCAACCCCCACTGCTTGTCAACGACCCCAGCCAACCCATTAGAGTGAGATGGGAAACATTTTGGGCTACCACCATGTGGGCCAACATTGACAGGTGGGGGCAAGGCAACCCACGTTACTCACATGGCATAACTGTGATCTCACTTGATTGTCAGTGGGTTGCGATGCCCACATGTCCAAATCCTAACATCAGAGGTTAAAGGTGGGGGGGGCACAGGAAAGGTTGCAAAGCCTGTTCTGCCCTGATCCTTTTAACATTTTGTGATTCTCCCTCTGATTTCCCTTCCCCCCCAGTATCGGAGGTACAAATGAGTGTTTTAATACACAGAATTATTTTGTTTGTGTGTGTGTGTATGGAAATGTTCCACAAATATTTTGTTGTTGATATTTGTATTGCTAATTCACGTTGAGATATTTCACAGGAAGCAATTCATAAATGGAATGGAATAATAAACAAGTAAATTTTTTGCTGGTTGTTTCTCGTTCTCCTTTTTAGCTCCTCTGATTTATTTTGCATTTTGGTTGCGGCTTCACAAAGGGTGGAGGGAGTTGCGCTGCCTTGGGATTTTACGTCCTATTGTGCATTTTTACTTTACATAGTTATGTTTTTAAATTCATTGTGAGATGCCTAGAGAATTATTTTCAATAGGTGTCTACTAAGTGTGTGTAATAAAATAAATAATTAAAGTTAAGCACTACCAACAAAGCAGGTGATGAAAATTTAACGTTGTTTTCACATAACACTGCATAATATTTGCTCCCACCTTAAAATGATCTCTGTAGCCAATACGTGCAGCTCTTTATGCATGGGAAGGAGAGAGCACAAGTATGTTATTTTTGCTAATCCCTTTGCAATATGCCTGAACTGTGACAACATTTCCTGTTAGTCCTCTGTTGCTTAGTGCTTTCATCAAAAAGTTATTTCATTTGGCAATGCAAAAGTATGACAAAAAATAATAATTCAGGAATGGAACAGAGGCAATGTATTCCCCAAGAAGGCTTTTCATGTTTACATTTTTCAATAAACATCAAAACGATCTGCTGGATGGAAGACCTGGACGTGACAAAAATTCAGGACCGTCTCCATCTTATTATCACATGCTGCAAACTATTATCAATAGTCTTATTTACAACTTAAACATTTGCTTCAGCCAGTGAGGGAGCAAATAAGATCTCCTTTGTGCTTCTGTCTCTCCAGTGGAATGATGGGGCAAAAGATCAATTTACACGAGACAAGAGAAGCAGAACTCAGAACCCAGTTGTTCAGTACAGTCATCTGCTTCCTGCGTGCACTGCTGAAAGCAGAGGTTTGATGCTAATTTCCTGTGATGTATTTTCCAATAATCCATGGCTGTGAGCTTGAGTACTGACAGGAAGAAGTGTTGTATTTCACAGCCCCACTGGAAAAGACAGTTTTAAGATCATTTATTTAATTATGCAAATGCTGCTCTTGTGACAAGCAGAAGCAAGCTCAAAGTGAAAACCCCATGCTCGATAATAAAAGTTCATACCCAACTGAAGATTCATTACCTACTGCATTGGCGCCGGCTACTGAGACATCATTATGGCTTTGCGGTAGCTGTGTGAAGCTAAGAGTTGAGCTCACACTTGAATGCTAAGCCTTTTCTCGCGCTCTTTTTTGGTTTGATCCAAAGAGTTATTTCCGCATGTGCCTTTAATGGTCTTATTCCATATGAGAGGAGGAAATGGGAGAGTGGATGAAGAAAATAATGAGTTGCATCCAAGGTTGCATGAATGGAAGCCCCCTGTACCCCCCTCCCCCCGCAAAAAAAAGCTTATTCAGAGGGCCCAGGTATGCAGTAGCAGGGAAGGGGTTATTCAGAACTAGGTAGATCAATCTTGCACCAATTCAGGCATAGGCAACCTTGGCTCTCCAGATGTTTTGGAACTACAACTCCCATGACCCATGACCACTGGCCCTGTTAGCTAGGGATCATGGGAGTTGTAGTTCCAAAACATCTGGAGAGCCAAGGTTGCCTATTAGGGTGATGACTTTTTTACAACCTCATTTCCCTGTATCATAATTTGATGAGCTTTCATTAAAGATTAGATAAAAATCTTACTTTCAAAGAGATTTGATTAAAAAAAACCTCACGCACAAAATGATTTTAAAAAAATTATTTATCAGTTTTTTGACCATTTCTGAAGTCACTGTAAGCAGATATAAAATTGAACCCAAGCTTTAGAGTCACATATATACAACATTATATAGGGTCATCAAACACATAAGGAAGCTTTTTTTAGCTGCAGTAACAGTATAGATGCTGCTAAAGGTAAAGGTAAAGGGACCCCTGACCATTAGGTCCAGTCGTGACCGACTCTGGGGTTGCACGCTCATCTCGCATTATTGGCAAAGGGAGCCGGCGTACAGCTTCCAGGTCATGTGGCCAACATGACAAAGCCGTTTCTGGTGGACCAGAGCAGCACATGGGAACGCCGTTTACGTTCCCGCTGTTGTTGTTGTTTAGTCGTTTAGTCGTGTCTGACTCATGGACCATAGCACGCCAGGCACTCCTGTCTTCCACTGCCTCCCACAGTTTGGTCAAACTCATGTTCGTAGCTTCGAGAACACTGTCCAGCATCTCATCCTCTGTCATCCCCTTCTCCTTGTGCCCTCAATCTTTCCCAACATCAGGGTCTTTTCCAATGATTCTTCTCTTCTCATGAGGTGGCCAAAGTATTGGAGCCTCAGCTTCACGACCTGTCCTTCCAGGGAGCACTCAGGGCTGATTTCCTTCAGAATGGATAGGTTTGATCTTCTTGCAGTCCATGGGACTCCTGTAGCGGTTCCTATTTATCTACTTGCATTTTGACGTGCTTTTGAACTGCTAGGTTGGCAGGAGCTGGGACCAAGCAACGGGAGCTCACCCCGTCACAGGGATTCGAACCGCCGACCTTCTGATCAGTAAGCCCTAGGCTCAGTGGTTTAACCACAGCACCACCTGGGTCCCAATAGACGCCGCTAGAGGACGATGCTTTGCTACCTCTCCTGTAGGTTCTTTTCCCAGCATGCCCGGCAGGGTCTGCTGGCTGGAGTTTTGAGGTCCCAAAAAGGGGCTTTTACCTTGCGCAGGTGTGACCTTTGTATACCCTATGTTGCGAAGAACACTCCACATTGTGGAATGTGGTGTTGTGTCCAAATTTGATACCAAATATATATAGAATTGTTAATACAATTTTATGAAATGGTAAAACGGCATACAAAAATTGGTTTGTGCGTAACCTTTTTTAATATTTCAATGGAATATACCTTACTTTAGTCATTAATAGGCAAACGTTCATCCATTTGTGCTACAGGAAATAATTTTTGAGAGAGAAAAATGAAAAAGTCATCACCCTATAATGCCTATATGCCTGGATTACATGGTATCTCCAGCCAATGTTGGATTATTCCTCACACTTCCGGTGCCAAATGGCACAGCCCACAATGCATACTGGATTCCTCCAAAATAGTCTTTCCAGGGTGGGGGTGGGGGTACTGTTCAGGGGGGTGGAGGAGAAAATGAAAGGCCCTTTGCACAACTTTCCCTCCCTCTCACACAGTGTCGGAAACGTTCTCTTGTCTATTTTGCTCTAACTTTTGCACATGGGCAGAAAGATGATAATAAACAGCATTTGCCTCACAGGAGATGACCTGGTTATCAATGAAAAAGGAAAAGAACGGAAAAAAAGAACAGCCATCCCAATTCTTAAGGGTTGCTCAGCCAACATATAAATCAGCCCAAAGACTCGAGGAAAGTATCTGTATGTGAACAACCTGTCACATTACAAAGTAACTACACAGCAGCAGCATTTTAATAGAGCTTATTTACTCAGCATATTTTTCCGCTGGGTATCCAGGATTATATTAACCATTATTTGCTTCAGTTTCTATTGCCTCGCACCCAATGCATAGTCATAAAAAAAAATTATAATTAAAGGGAAGCTATCGCAGGCATTGCAGACAGGCATTGCAAAAATGCTTTCATTAAAAAAAAATCATTCATAATATATCAAGGATCTGTTTCTGTTGATAAATTAAAGTTTTTAGTGTCTCCGCTGAAGGGCTTTGAATGCCCCCCCTGCCAAGAGCAATGCAACTCAGCCCAATCATAATTGTACCCTCTCATTCAGAAAATTTCAACTCCGTATAAAATAAATTATCACAACCTCTTTATTCTTGGTGCTTTCAAAAGTACTTCACTCCTCTTTCTATGTAGTTTCAGAACAACAGGAAAGGTAAGTTATTTATTTATTTATTTAAAAGTGTGTCTCTGTGTGTGTTTTTTTAAAAAATTCCTGGTTGTATAGCTTGAGGGAAATAAGCCTTTTCAGTTAGCTGTCTAAGAAAAACTTGGTAGGCATCTGTCATGTTGGTGCATATGTGTGTGTGTGTAGCACACTAAAGTTAGAAAGGAATTACTTTCACTTACTTTCCAGAACAATAGCTGCATTGGTTTCAGCAGTGGAACTAAATAAAAAAAATTCCTTCCAGTAGCACCTTAGAGACCAACAAAGTTTGTCATAGGTATGAGCTTTCGTGTGCATGCACACTTCTTCGGATACATTCACACGAAACCTATGACAAACTTAGTTGGTCTCTACTGGGAGGAATTTTTTTATTTTTTGTTTCGACTACGTCAGACCAACGCGACTACCTACCCTACCTGTAACTAAAAATCTTCTGCATGCTTGAGAGTACCCTCATCACACTCAGTGGGGCTGACTTCTGAGGAGACTTCCATAGAATTGGGAATGAAGCAAGGAAGACTGTATTTAGGACTACGTTATCCACCATAGCTGCCAAGTTTTCCCTTTTCTCGCGAGGAAGCCTATTCAGCATAATGGAAAATCCCTTTAAAAAGGGGATAACTTGGCAGCTATGGTTATCCACAGAACTGATCTCTGGCTCTGTCCAGCATATGCCTCCCAACAGAATACTACCACAGGAATATGCCCTTCAACAACAAAACAAAACAAAGGTGCCTACCCATTGAATATAGGTTAGCAGAAATAAGAATGGGAGTAACCGTATCAGTTGGCGCTCATGTTATCATGTTAGTCAGTAACAAGCAAAAACCTGTTCAAAAGATCTAAACTTAAGTGAGCTATTTGAAGTGTTCTGGGCTCAATACACTCATGCAGGTATAACAATACGCAAGCAATTTACAGAGCACATGGAATTTGATCAAAAATTATAAAGAAGAGTGTGAGGCTGTAAGATGCTGGAATTTGCTGCACAAGTAGGTAAACGCAAGTGAAAATGTTGGTTTCAACTTGCAGGGTGTTTCAGTATCTAATGCCTTGCAGAGCCTTTCCCCAAGGATCAGCCCTGACCAACAGATAACTCAACACCTTTCCTTTCAGAGTCGAATTGTCTGAGTCATACACTCAAGTGAGAGCAGAAGCCATGTTTAAAGGCTGCCAGTAGTCTGTTTAAGCCACATAAATCACCTTGATTCAGACTCTAAGGCACTGGCACGCTCCTGACCTTGATTAATGCTTTAGCAAAAGTGTACGTGTCAATATCAATGTCGGGTTTGGGGGGGGGGGAGAGAAGGACGGGAGAGAAGAAAATAAAGTTCTTATCTCTCATAAGCCTTTCCACATATGTGAAGATGAAAAGACAGCTTGTATTGGAAACCAACAGCATCTTGCTAAGCAGATACTGCACTCCTTCCTTCCGCACGCTGAAAGGACTCTGTTAATACGAAGTGCAGCTGCTACCCAAGATACGAAACCAACAAAACCGTGAGGCGTTCTGCTACCCGCACATCCCACAACTTGCCCAACATCAGCGTCCACACGGCATGCTCATCACTTAAACACTTGGTTTTATTCCTAGGTACCAAAATGATAATAGACTTTATTCTAATTGGATTGTCTGCAATGAGCCAATTTAAGTGCTAAATGCTGCGAATTATTCAGCATGACATAGCAATGCAATGATCTGAACCACTGCAGGGCAGAAGGCTCGTTGAAAGCTTGAAACATAATAAGGCAATGCACATCTTCCTTTGGCACGAGTCCACTAACCCAGATACATTTTTGAAGTAACAGCTGTAAGATGCCTGCAAAGCATTAGGTAATATTCTGGAATGCAAGTACTAGCGGCCAACACACCTGATTAAAGGATAAACACACCACCTTTCGGCTCCATGTTGCTGCCTTTATTGGCTTAAAGGGGCTAGAATGTAATTACTTTACGGATTCAGGGCACATCTGATAAGGATACTCTTAAGTTTATAGGGATGTGGTTTTTTTCTGCTTTTGTTATCTGCAAGCATGAACCGCCAAAATCTTTTTCAGCACAAGGGTCGCACTGTCTTGTGGGCTGAAGCCATATTGCATATTACAAAAAGTGTAAGTAGATAAATAGGTTTACCTCCAGCGGGAAGGTAAATGGCGTTTCCGTGCGCTGCTCTGGTTTTGCTAGAAGTGGCTTAGTCATGCACAGAAAAACTGTCTGCGGACAAACGCCGGCTCCCTCGGCCAGTAAAGCGAGATGAGCATCGCAACCCCAGAGTTGTTCGTGACACTGACTTAACTGTCATGGGTCTTTTACCTTTACCTTTTTTACTCCCAAGAGAAGGGCTCTTGGGAAGAGGAAACAATGGGATTCTTTTAGGTAAAGTGGAGGAGAGCCTGAGCTGCCCTTGAGAAGTCTCCCAAGGTTGCATCACGTTGGAGGGAATAATTATGTGTGTTGTGTGTGCAAGCACCTGGTCTGGGAGGGCTGAGTGAACTCTGGGGGAGCAACCCTGCAATCTTCTGCAGAGGGAGCGAGACTGCAGCCAGTCGCTCAGTTTGCACATAATGTGAAGTCAAACATGGCTTGGAGTGAATGTGCAAATGTGCAGACCGCTGGAAAGGTGAAAGCATGAGGCAATTCTTCTTCCCTGGTTGTCCTGCTGCTGCTGCTCTACCTGGGACGAAGCCACAGCTTGGCTTAGCACGCCATTTGAACTAGGGTTCGCGGTTTGTCTCACTCCAACCAAACCACGAATTATAAACCAAGAACAAACCTTAGTTGCAACTCGTGGTTTGTTTGGAACATGACAAACAACGAACCAAGGTACGGATGATACGCTCAGCTAAGCCAAACCCCTGGCAGCAGGATAACCGAGGACCACAGCAACCGTGATCTCCCCAGGAACCCATATATTTGCACTAAACCATGGTCTGTCTTAGCATTATGTGCATTATTTCAGCATTATGTTCTGAAAATTAGATGATTTTGACATTACAGAGCTTAAAATAGTCAAACAACAAATAAAAAAATATATTTACTCCATTCATTATAACTATAAACAAAGGATGCTCCTATTGCACATCTTTCCTCTGAAGCTCAATATACATTTTCCAACGCAAGATTAGCAAGGTTTTAATATGTTCACCTCTAGCACAAGAGCTGCAAAATCTATATAATTAAAACAAAAACAAAACCTTTGTTCTATTTAGTAAGCATCTCCTGCTCTGCTCTCCCCAAATCCCTTGAAAACATTTGTAAGCATGAGCCCTCTTTATTGCTTAGAATTACTTGAGAACTGAGAAGGCAGGAAAGCCTAAATTAAGGTGAACTCTGCCCTCCTGAGTACAAAAGTAATGGGTTTCTGTTTATTCTTATATAAGTAATGCAGATGCGTGTCTTCCTTTAAATTGATTATTTGCAGGATCAATATTAAAGCTGTTTGTCAGACAAAGGCTGATCTTCCCAGGAGAAAGATGAGTCAGAGCCAAAGTTAGAACACAATAGTTATTGCTTGTGAGTTCTGCTCAGGACAAATGTAACCACAAGGTAAATCATCCATTTTTGTCTCACACAATCACAATCTACAAGGAACTCTGCAAAAGAGCTATGAAGCTATAATGCCCACATAATCAGGTACCCATCTCTTTTTCAATGCAGAGAAGAATTGGGGCACGAAACAATGGGATTAGAATAATTAATTATTTGTCAGCTTGCCTGAATAGAAGTGCAGTGTCCTCCATCAAATGTGTTTTTTTTAATGAAACACTGCGTACATTTTTCTTTTTATGAATAAGCAGCAAAGGAGAATAAAGGCTATTTCACCATAACTGGCAAATCCAGGTTTTCAATTGTCATAAAAGGGTAATCAAGGATGCTAGGAGCTACGGGTAAAAATTAGGAGGCAGCAATGGATCCAAGTGGGGGGTTTGAGTAGTTAGGAATGTGTGCATTGCATGTCTGGGTATAAACGGTTTTCATTTCCACACTCCTACGAGCTACAGTAATAACTCCGCGAAAGTCCGCCCCGTCGACTGTCCATTTCGGCGAATGTCCATGGCAAACCCGGAAGTTCCGGAATGGGTTACTTCTGGTTTTGCCGCCTGTGCATGCCAGAAGCGCAAACCGCTCCACGCATGTGCACAGAGCGGCGCTTTGCCAAGCGTGTCAAGCGTCCGGGACTCCGGAACGGATCCCGGACTCCAAACGAGGTACCATTGTAAATCTAAGGCTGAGGTGAAATATTCAGAGGTGGGGAAAAGTCACTCAAACCGGCTTACCCACTACACAAGGGCTCCCCCCCCCTTTTGGGGTGAAATTCAAACAACGTACAAGACACACATCTATAAAACAGCGGCTCCACACTTACTGTGTGTGGAATTAAATGTCCTGTTATCACAAGCATTCAGTCTCCACTAGCATATTGGCTTGCCAGAAGGAAAGATAGCTCTTCCCCCTGCATTGCTGTTCTGAAGATTCCCCTGACATCCACAAACTCATTGGGCGCATGGTAAGAGAAGAGGGGTGAAAGCCCTCCTAACCAGGGTTGTTAGGTGAATCACACCCTATAGGCTGGAACCAAGCAAGTTCTAGGCCGAGTTGGGGGTGAAATCAAACCACTGCATTAGCAACACAGAAATGACTTCCCTGGTGTGCAAGCCTGGGCAGTAAGTATGGAGGTCCTGGGCTATCCTAGCAGGGCGGATAAGGGGCTTTCATCCTTTAGCACATGCACACACTGTGGTACCAATCAGGATCAAGTGTCACACAGCTGCAATTTGCACTCCCTAACAAGGTTCCCCCCCCCCCAATTCAAATTGCAGGAGTTGTGAGGTCAACCTGGATGGGGATTATAGAAAGGAGAAAATGATTATAGCCCCCCTACCCCACCTGCAAGGGTCCCAAGTCCAAATCAGGCCTGCCAACACTGGCAGATTGTATAAGCGAACTAAGATTTAAAGACACAGTAGTGACATAGCTTAACATAGCACACAGCTGATCAGTAACATCACCAAGGTATCACAGCTTATCGTGCCGTGTCCTGCGCAGGGACAAATCCAGGATGCCCAAGAGACAAATACTACTTACAATCTTCATTCTAAATAGTTCTAGTTTAATGGCCTACACTTATCAAGGATGTTAAAAATGGTTTGAGGTGTCAGCCACCGCAAGCTGAATCTTCACTCTTGGAATAAAAATTATAACTGGGTGCTTTTACACAAATGAAAGCTTACTGTTTAATGGGCCAGTCTAGGTTTTTTAATAGCAGATAAAATGCAAGCCAGTGTTGCATGCCTGGATGGCCGCTTCTTATTCCCTTCTGTACAGTGATTTTCTGCTCTTATCATTATGCCAATGGAATCTAAGGCTTCCCATAAAGCTTTCACTGCTTCTACAATTTGCTTTTAACTCGCTGTTGCTTTGTTTAAAAATCAGACAGGGAAAGGGCTGCTGCAGATTAGGAGGAGGAAAGCCGGAACCTGTGAAGTGATGCCCCAAATAACAGCCTTTCCCCTCCATGCCTGAGCTCCCAAAGCAATATTGTGCAGTCCATTTCTCCAGCGAGATGCAAAGGACCAGGGAAGATGCTATGGAGATGATGAAATGAGCATGTTGAAGGAGGCAGAGCCACGTAGCAGGCAGGCTGGGCGTTCTAAGAAGCGGCGGCATCTTATATCTGGAATATAAACAATATATTTCTGTACAGATGCTTTGGTCTCTTTGACTCAACCCAGCCTTAAATCCAAACTGAGCAATATACTGTAAAGCTGCAGGGGGAGAAAAGGGCAGGCATTTGGAGGGTATGATGCGCCCTGAAGGAATTTCCGTAGCCGAGCCAGATTGGAGCTCCAAAACAGGCACAATAAATCCCTCTTCTGCAACTCTCTGGTTCCTGCTGCATCAGTTATCCAACTCAACAGCAGGAAGAGCGCTCTGGCACCAAAGCAAACAAGCAGGCTGGAAATAAATAGTAGCTCTCCGGAATGGCAAAATCCCCAAGCCCCGAATTGCCTAGAAGCTACCCCTGTGCTACTGAGAGAGAAGAGCATGTGCCTCGCTCCTTCCATCACAGCAAGGAACCCAAAAGCATTCAGCACCGTGGTCTCTCAGCAACAGATACGAACCTACTTGAAACAACAGGGACTGACAGGGAACAACTGCTTTGCTGAGATGTACAGCCACCAAAATTCCTCCTAACTTGCAAACTTTGCAGCCAGCTGAGCTTTATAGCTTCAAAGTACGGGTTCATCAGAAGACTTGTGCCTCTGTGTGAGCAGTTATCAAACCAGGGGGCAAGTGGGTGTGCTGGACTCTTTCCCCACCCTTTGTTTTATCCTAGCAACCTGCTTTCTTTTTAGCTAGACTCTTGAGGCCCACTGGCTACAGTTGTTCAAAGGGTGACCCCTATTCTCTCTTTTTTTTTTTTTAAAGGTAAATAAACTTTATTTCAATTATACAAACATAAATTACAACATAGAATACATTTGATCAACCAGAAAAAAAAATAACAAAAAAGAAAAGAAAAAAGAAGAAAAAAAAAGAAGGGAGGAAAACTATATATATATATATATATATATATATATATATGTACACACACATATATAGCAAATAATAAATAATAAAAAAAAGACATATAAACAATGCTTTAAAGTGTTTTTACCTTTCGGTAATCTTGAAACTTAACATAATAGAATATAACTAAATATACAAAATAATATAACATAACGTAACCTAGATCAGCTCCTATATTAATGCATCAGATAAAATGTTATATAAGCTTAAAATTGACTTATAAATCCTAAGAGATTAACCAAGGAAAAAGACAAAAGAAAAACTGAATTCTAAAAATTGCTGTAAAAAAAAAAAAAAAGAAAAAAGAAAAACCTTCCCACTGTTCATACATCGCTTTATTTTGCAACTTTGCCAAATTCTTGCTTCTTTTTAAATGTTCTTAGATTCCTATTACTGATAGTTATACTTATTATTGATTTTCCCCTATTTTTTATCTTCAATATAAGCATATCACCAAATCTACATTAAAATTTTCTTTTCTTAAGTAATCCTCTACCTGTTTCCATTCCTTAATACATTTCTGCTTGGGGATATTCCTAATTGCTGTGGTCATTTTATCTAGATTCATTAATTCGACCAGTTTCTCCTGCCACTCCAATATTGTCGGCATTTTTTCGCCCTTCCAGTTTTTAGCTATCAATAGCCTGGCCGCTGCATTAGCATAAGCTAATATATTCCTTTTTCCTTCCGGAATATTTCCTGGGATCATGTTTAATAAAAATATTTCTGGGTTTTTTGGGAATGTCATTCTCAGCATTTTCTTCATTTTTTCGTACACTCCGTTCCAAAATTCCTGAACCTTGCCACATTGCCACCAACAATGGTAATAGTTACCAATTTTTTCTTTACATTTCCAACATTTGTTGGAATCATTTTTATATATTTTGGCAATTTTGGCCGGCGTTAGATGCCATCTATAGACCATTTTGAGGATATTTTCTTTGATACCTGAACACGCCGTGAATTTCATCCCATCATTCCAGAGGCGATCCCATTTATTGCTACATATAGGTCTCCCTATATCTTGGGCCCAGCGTATCATCGTGGTTTTTACCAGTTCATCTTTTAACTCCCATTCAAGAAGGTAAGCATAGAGTTTAGACATTGGCTTTTCTTTGCTTTCTAATAGTATCTCCTGCAATTTCGATTTGTTTTCAATGAAACCAATTTTCACATGTTTGTTAAATAAACTTTGAATCTGGCCATACTGAAGCCAGCTTGTACATTCATGTTTTAACACCTGATATGATTTTAACCTTAATTGTTCTCCCTCTCTTTCTAGAATTTCGGAGTACGTCGGCCATTTACTCTGCCTGTACTTGCTGAATAGTGCCGTTGCTTCCATAGGGGAGGCCCACCAAGGCGTTTTCGGTTCTAAAATATTCTTATATTCATACCATATTTTTAATAAAGATCTTTTGAAAACATGGTTTGTGAATTCTTTATATCCGCCTTTTCTTTCCTCTAATAAGTATTTATGCCATCCCTGAGTGTTATTAAATCCTTCAATATCTAATATCTCTTTATCATCCAATTCTACCCAATCTTTTATCCACATCAAACTTGCTGCAGCATGATATAATCTTAAGTCTGGGACCCCCCATCCTCCCCTTTCTTTTATATCAGTCAGCAATCTATATTGTATCCTTGGCCTTTTCCCCCCCCCATATGAATCTACTCAACCCTTTCCTCCATTTTTCGAATATCTCCTTTTTTTCCACGATTGGAAGCATTTGAAACAAAAATAAAAATTTTGGTAATATTACCATTTTAATTGCTGCTATTCTTGCAGATAGCGTCATCTGTAGATTACTCCATCTTTCTAATTCTCCCTCTATTTCTTTCCATTTTTTCCCATAATTATTCTCGAATAGATTTACGTTTTTGGCTGTAATTTCGATTCCCAAATACATTACTTTCTTCACAATTTCCCATCCCGATTTCTCCCTCAATTCTTTTATCCCTTTTTCCCTTACATTTTTGGTGATAATTTTCGTTTTACTCATATTTATTTTGAAACCCGATATTTTACCATAATCATTTAAAGCTCTTTTCAAATGTTCTATCGTCTCAAGAGGATCTTCTAAAATTATGATGACGTCATCTGCAAATGCTCGCATTTTGTGTATACTTCTTCCCACTTTGATTCCTTTGATCATCTCATTTTGTCTTATATCTTTTAATAAGTTTTCAATTGTTAAAATAAAAAGGAGGGGGGAGAGTGGGCATCCCTGCCGAGTGCCTCTTGCTATTTCAATTTCTTCGGAGAGTTCTCCATTTATTATCAATATTCCTTTTTGTTTTTTATAAATTGTATTTATACTTCTGAAAAAATTCCCTTCTATCCCAATTTCTTTTACTACTCCTTTCATATACTCCCAATTAACATTATCGAATGCCTTTTCCGCATCCAAAAATATCAAGGCAGCTTCTCGACTAGGGTTCCAATCAAGGTATTCAATCAAATTAATCAAAATTCTAACATTCTTGCTCATCCTTCTTTTAGGGAGAAATCCCTGTTGTTCTCTTCCTATAATTCTATTTAGCACCTCCTTTAACCTTGTTGCCATAATTGCCGCAAATATTTTATAGTCGACATTTAATAAGGAGATAGGCCTGAAGTTCTCAACTGAATCCATTTTTTTGTTTCCTTTCGGTATGAGAGTTATAAAAGCCTCTTGCCAAGATTGGGGCATCTTTCCTTCTTCCATTATCTTATTAGCTACTTTCACATAGATTTCTCCTATCTCTTCTTTGAGGATTTTGTAATGTTGGCTAGTAAGCCCATCCGTACCAGGGGATTTTCCTATTTTTAAGTTCCCAATTGCTTCATGTACTTCCTGCAAGGAGATGGGTTTGTTTAGTCTATCTTTCTCTTCCTCCCTTATCTTTTCTAACTTATGGTTTCTAATATATTCCCTTATCTTTATCTCATTAATTTGGTCTCCTTTATACAAATTCCCATAATATTTCATAAAACATTTATGTATATCTTCTCTCTTAACCCAATTTTTCCCATCCATTTTAATATTTGTGATTATTCTTTCATTCTGTTTCTTTTTTAATTGCCATGCCAGTAATTTGCCTACTTTCCCTCCCAATTCGAAAGTTCTTTGTTTGGCCCATTTGATTTTTTTCTCCATTTCTTGTCCCATTAATATAGATAATTCTGTTTGCAGAATTTTAATTTCAGATGCCACTTTGGCATCTTTAGGTCTTTTTGCTAATTCTTTTTCTTTTTCCTCAAGTTCTTCTTGAATCTTTTTCAAGTTACTTTCCCTTTGCCTTTTAATTTTACTTTTTACTGTTGACTTCCGGTCAGGGTGCCCTGGAGGACGGATCGGAAAAGAGGAGCTCCGTAAAAAAGACTCCTCTAGGCCGCGAAAGCGAAGGCGTGGGGGTCAGTGGCGCAGAAATCACCCCCCCAAAACAGCCAGACGCGGGGTCTGACTGGCTAAAAAAGAAAAAGCGGCGCCGAAGAAGCGAACTCCGGGCTGGCACCCCCTCTCTACGCTAGGGGGGGGAAGCGGAGGAGAGGAGCTGGCGCTAGAACAGAATAGCTGAGCGGCAATGCGCCCCGAAACCCGCCCAGAGAGCACCCAAGACCCCCGGACCTCCAAAAATTAAACTAAGACAACGGTTTGGCGATAGAAGGAGAGCAAAAAGGAGAAGCGTGACGCAAACCGGAAAGAAGGTCGCGGGGCTGCTGCATACACCGCGGAAAAGACTTGCGGAGTAAGCCCTATTTTTATTGCTATTTCTACTAGTATGTTTTAATTTGCAAGTTTAAAGACTGCGCTAAAACAAAGGAAAGCGTAACACCTTTAGAGAGCCGTATTTGCGCTGTGGGACGTTGCAAATCTCCCCCCAAGCCGGCACGATAAGTGGAGGCGAAGGGGAGCAGCGTTGAAATAACTTTGGAAGCGTCAAATACGACAATTTTATTTGTGAGAGAAGTGTTAAGAACTGCCTGATGAATGTTCCCTACCTTAATACCTGGAGTGGAAGAGGGGGGAAAATGGAGGATTAAAACTTGCAGAGTCACTGTTGTAACACTTCCCCCTTCACTAAGGAAGTTGAGTGACTAACAAGAAGCAGAAAGAGAGGAGTCACAAATACTGGAGGCGAAGAAGGCTGCCATCTAGTGGACTGCAAGGATATTACAACTTGAAATAATATACAGGGAAACCAACAGATGATTTTATAACCAGCTTGAAAGGGAACTCCCAAAACAAAAAAGAAACCTCGGGAGGAGATTGAATAATAATATTACACTGAAGAAAGCTACATTAGAAGGAGTGAGACATGCCGGGACATATGACAACAAGGAAAATAACATCAACAATGGCGGCAAGCTCAACAGGCAACTCAAAGAGACTATCAATATCTGAAAATGACCCACTAGCAGAAATTAAAGATCTTATCACCGAAATGAATAGATCGCTGAGTGAGAAATTGGATTCTATGTCAGGCCAAATAAAAGAACTGAGCAGTAAGCACAAAGAACTGGATAAAACAGTTAAAGAAACGACGGTGAAACTGAGCAAGCAAGAAGAATCAATAAAGAGAATAACAGCTGAAAATAGAGAAATACAAAGAATGCAAAAGAAGGAGGAGGAGGAGAGAGCTGATTTAAGGAAATTACAAGAAGAAATAGCAGATCAAATGGCAATGCTCGAACTCAAACAAAATGCCTTGACCCTCCGTTTGAGGGGAGTCCCAGAGATTGCTAACGAAAGGGTGGACGAGAAAATCGTCAGAGAAATAGCCCGATGGCTGGAAGTGGAGGAAGATGCTTTGTGGCTGGACATAGATAAAATTTATAGAATAAGAGTGGACAAGAAAAAGAACGGTAAAGCGGTGGGAGATTGCATGATGTACTTAAACTCAACACTCCTTAAAGATAAGATTCTTCAAACGAAGAAGCAAAATGAACTGGTAATAGAGGGAAGGACTGTTGATATCTATAAAGAACTGCCTAAAAGAATACGACTGAAGAGGCAAAGATACAAAGTCCTGACCGACATCCTGAGGAAGAAAAATATTTGGTACGTTTGGGAGTACCCAGAAGGACTTACTTTTAGCTTCAAAGGGAAAAAGAAAACAATAAAATCACCAGAGGAAGCGGAGAGTTTCAGTAAGAATAGTTGGAGAGAACTAGTGGGAGAAAGAGAGGAGAACAGTGTAGAGGAGGGGCAGGTGGTGGAAGGAGAGGGGTAAGAACATAGTGACTCCTTTTTTATCATTTCTTATCATTTCTTATCACTTTAGATTCAGTTTCCTTTTTTGCTTATATAATTAAACAGTTACTTATACCTGACTATAATAAAAGATTATTGAGCATTAACGGGGAATTTAAGGTTTGAATAAAAATTGAAAGTTTGGCTGTGGTTAATTGAAAGTATATTAATAAAGAAATGAGCCTTAAGGTAGTCTCCTGGAACATCAATGGTTTAAATAACAAAGTCAAAAGAAATAAAATTGAACATATTCTGAAAAAAGGTAAATGGAAGGTAATTTGTCTCCAGGAGACACATATAGCGAAAAAACATGAGAGAATATTAGCCAATAAACGATTGGGAAATGAATTTACTTCCTTGAATAATAAGAAAAAGAGAGGGGTAGTTGTATATGTAGATCCCAAAATTAGAGCAGAAAAACTCTTCCAAGATGAAGAGGGGAGAATAATTGCGGTTAAGCTACACGTACCAGAAGGGGAAATTGTGGTGTTAAATGTGTATGTACCAAATGGAGGAAAAACCGAATTTTTTAAAAAATTATGGAAGCAAATGGGAGATTGTATTGAGGATGAGGACATAATATTAACAGGAGATTTCAATGGAGTAACAAAACCGGAATTAGACAGATCAAGCGGAGGAAAGAAATACAAGGGGAAATTACCGGAAGTCTTTTTTAGATTATTAGAGCATTATAACCTACAGGATTGCTGGAGGCTGAGAAATCCGGAGGAAAGAAAGTACACATTTTACTCAAGTGTACAAAAATCATCTGCAAGGATCGATAACATTTGGATTACAAATAGGTTAATGATTAAGTTAGACAAGTGCGAAATTATGACGAAATCATTGTCGGACCATAACCCAGTGATGTTAAATTTAAAGGAAGAGTATAGGAACAAAAGGAGATGGAGGTTAGATGAGACAATTCTAAATGATGAGGAGTTTGTAGGTAAAATAAAGAATTTGGCCAAAGAATTTTTTCAGATTAACACAATAGGGGAACAGGGGGTGGAAATAATCTGGGATGCCAGTAAAGCCTATATTAGAGGGATATATATACAACAAAAAAGGGTGACCCCTATTCTCAGGTAAAGATGCACATGCTGTAGGAAAAGGATGTACACTGCAGACTCACATTCTAAGGCACAGAGTCGGCAATTGTTAATAATAATAATAATAATTTATTATTTAAACCCCGCCAATCTGGCTGGGCTTCCCCTGCCACTCTGGGCGGCTTCCAACAAACATTAAAATAGATCAAATATCACAGATTAAAAACTTCCCTAAATAGGGCTACTTTCAGATGTTTTCTAAATGTCAGGTAGTTGTTTATCTCTCTGACCTCTGATGGGAGGGTGTTCCACAGGGCGGGTGCCACTACCGAGAAGGCCCTCTGCCTGGGGTTCCCTGTAGCTTTGCTTCTCGCAGTGAGGGAACCGCCAGAAGGCCCTCGGCGCTGGACCTCAGTGTCCAGGCAGAACGATGGGGGTGAAGACGCTCCTTCAGGTATACTGGACCTTCAGGTATACTGGACCGAGGCCGTTTAGGGCTTTAAAGGTCAGCACCAACACTTTGAATTGTGCTCGGAAACATACTGGGAGCCAATGTAGGTCTTTCAAGACCGGTGTTATGTGGTGTCGGCAGCCGCTCCCAGTCACCAGTCTAGCTGCCGCATTCTGGATTAGTTGTAGTTTCCGGGTCACCTTCAAAGGTAGCTCCACGTGGAGCGCATTGCAGTAGTCCAAGCGGGAGATAACCAGAGCATGCACCACTCTGGCGAGACAGTCCACGGGCAAGTAGGGTCTCAGCCTGCATACCAGATGGAGCTGATAAACAGCTGCCCTGGACACAGAATTGACCTGCACCTCCATGGACAGCTGTGAGTCCAAAATGACTCCCAGGCTGCGCACCTGGTCCTTCAGGGGCACAGTTACCCCGTTTAGAACCAGGGAGTCCTCCACACCTGCCCGCCTCCTGTCCCCCACAAACAGTACTTCTGTCTTGTCAGGATTCAACCTCAATGCCTAGTTTAGCCCAAGAATGGAAGAAGAGCCCTGTAGATCAGAACCGAGTTCCATCTCAGCATCCTGTTCCTATAACAGTCAACTAAATGCCTATGGGAGGCCCCCAAACAGGACATGATTGTTCTCCTCAGCAACTACTGGAGGCCATTGTGGTTAGCCTTATCTCCCAGAAATTTGCCAACCTTTCCATGTTGGGGGACATCACTACCTTTTGTGACAGCAAAGCCCATAGTTTAACTAGGTGCTGGGTGAACTTGTGCCATTCAACTTCACTGTATGGATCTGGGTTCAAGAATTATGAGACGAGGGTGGGGTGGGGACGGGGACTGCTCTCTATCCACCATGTATAACTTTATACAGAAATCCAGTGTGGAGTTCCTATTACGGATGGATGGCACCTTGTACACCTCCTTCCAGCAACTCCTGCAGCCAGGTTGGTGCCAAATGTATTGCCCTGCTTTGCTTTGGACCATATCAGCGAGGTCGAGAGGGGTGTCTTGTAGTTTGGAAAGCCCAGGACCTCCACACACACTGCCCAGCCTTCTGCCCTCCGAGGAGGTCACTTCCATGATGTTAACACAGCAGTCTGCCTTCACCCCCAGAGGCACACTTTATTGTCTCTCGAGACAGATGGATGCCAACGAAGTCATGTCTCCTCCTCACTTGACTTTTCTCTAGACTAAAAAGTCCCAAATGCTGTAACTTTCCCATATAACAGAGTTCCTCTAACCCCTCGATCACGTGCTAGGGTTCCTCTTCAGATACAATGTTCAATGTGAGAACATCGGGAGCAGGGGTAGCGTACTGGCTGAGTGACATCCAAGGTGGGACAACACTGCAGCATCACTCCTCATTCTTTTCAGTGGGGCTGAAGTCTGCTTTTGCATTTTTAAACCCTTTTTATAACTGCATTCAGGCTTCGGAAAAGGAGATTCACTCCTCCAACTGCTGTTGCCAGTTTTTCTTAACATGCCATCCAAACCCGGGCTCATGGCTTAGCTCTCCAGGACAACAACAACAACAACAACAACAACAACAACAACAACAACAACAACAACAAAACAAGCTGTAAACTTGAAGACAAACCTTGGTTGCGAGGTTGTGGGGAGGGATAGGAGAGGGCCCTACAGTACAAGAGTTTGCCACTGTTCCACTTTAACCCTGGAGTGTGTCCAGGTGGTATCAGAAAACTGCATCAGAAAAGACAGCTGAAACAGCACAGCGTGATTCCTTTCTAGTATTAGGATTGAAGAATTACATTTATTTCAACCTATGTATACAGGAGTGCAGCACCATGGAGAGATGTAAGATTACTCTCATCATGACCCCTTATACTTACAAGACCTTAACTAGTTTAACATTAAGCGGATACATGATCTGTGAGCTTAAAAATGCTCTCCTTTGCACTTACCTGGCAAGAAGCCGACCTGAACTCAATGGGACTTTCCTTCTGAGCAGACATGTGCAGGACTGTACTGTAAGCAAGCTATGTAACTTCAGACCAGTAAGCAAAACCTAATTCTAAAACATGCCCTCCACTGCGGTACATTAATTCATAATTAAATTTTAATTTAAAAACCAAAAGCTAGCAAAAACTGTGTACAGCACGTCAATTGCCTCTCAGATGAATATTGTTTTAAACAAAGAAAATTAAATATTTATAATTGCTTCTACTGTAGCCACAATTATGCTTAAATAAAATCATTACCAAGAAAGCAGTTAGCGCACCGCCAGTTTGAAAATTCTGCCTTTTTCTGCCCCTTGTTATATTATAAAGATAACCATGCTTGAAAATGTCTTCATCTAGCAAAGAAGGAATATCCATAGCTCAGTGTCAGAGTACAGGAAGGTGGTAGTTTCATTCACTGGAATCGCCAGTTTAAAGGATCGGGTATTCTTATTAATCACCTTCTATATAATCATTGAGTTGTACATGGTGTTAGGGGAGGGGTAGTACCTCTGGATGGGGACACATCATGCCCCTTCTGGGGTAGCTTGTCCACCTTTGGTGTCCATCCTGCACTCAAGCTCTTACCTGTGGCTCCTAGAAACTGTTGGCATGTAGGGTTGCCATACTCAATAGAGGACAGGACTTCTGTGCCTTTAATTGCCTTGCTCTCTTTTGAGTCTGGAAACCTTAAAGAGAAACCAGCAGACCCTTTGTTTAATTTCCAGGACCTCCATACACACTGCCCAGGCTTGTGCCCCAGAGAGGTTAGAATCACAGAATCTTAGAGTTGGAAGAGACCACGAGGGTCATCCAGTCCAACCCCCTGCCAAGCAGGAAACACCATCAAAGCATTCTTGACATATGCCTGTCAAGCCTCTGCTTAAAGGATAGCTGCCAAGTTATCCCTTTTTTACAGGGATTTTCCCTTATGCTGAATAGGCTTCCTCGCGAGAAAAGGGAAAACTTGGCAGCTATGGCTTAAAGACCTACAAAGAAGGAGACTCCACCACACTCCTTGGTAGCAAATTCCACTGCCGAACAGCTCTTACTTGGGTGCTGCTGATGCAGCGGTTTGACTTCAGCCCTGGACTCACACTCTGTCATCTCTCAACACAGACAGATGTCAACAACCAACATACAATTATCTCAAGGTGATCAACAACAAAAAACAAAACCATTTAAACACAGAAGCAGAAAGTACATTTAAAAAAAACCATGCAAAAATCATACAAAACAGACATGGCAAAGACCTACTTCTCCAGCTGGGAAAGCCTGACCAAATAAAAATGCATTTGATTACTTTTGAAGAGTACAGATAGTGAGGTTCTTGTCATATCTCTTTTTTTTTAAGAATAATTTTTATTCAATTTCCAAATAAACAACATCAAACAACCACATAAACAAATAACAACAAACAAAAACCAGAAATTTGTTACATTTTATCTTCTATTCACCTATTTTAGTTCATTTTGCTCTGCCGAGCTTTGACTTCCCTCCCTCCCGTCATTTGGTTTTCTTTCCCACTCTTATCTCGCAGTTTCTTTTAGTCCATCTAATTAAAACCAATTCGTAGGATTTATTTCAGTCCTGCAAGTGTCTTTAAACTTCTACAGTTCTTCTCCATATAGTCCACGAATTTACTCCATTCCTTTTGGAACTTTGTCTCTCCCTGGTTTCGGATCCCGCAGGTCAACTTTGCTAACTCTGCATAGTCAATCATTTTTGTCTGCCACTCCTCAGTCGTCGGTAACTCCTGTAATTTCCATTTTTGGGCTAATAAAGTCCTAGCCGCGGTTGTAGCATACATAAATAATATTTGATCTCCTTTTGCAATCTCCTCTCCTATTAGTCCCAATAAAAAAGCCTCAGGTTTTTTGGGAAAGGTATAGGTTCTTGTCATATCTCAACAAGAATGCTATTCCACAGAACAGAGGGAGTCACACTAAAAGCCCTGGTCCTTATTGCTGTGGAGTGGGCATTCTAACGTTTATTAATTTTTCTTTATTACAATTTATTGCTGTTCCAAGGACTTTCATAGCAAGTTACAAACAATATCTAAGGCACGCTGGTGTACAAAGCAATCTGCTTTGAAGTAGATATTTCTATAAACTGTAGCTTGTTAATCTGTGGTTTCTTTGAGTCTTCCTGCTTTGTAAATATCACATGCTTGCTAGAACTCATGACAAAAAGGAATTTCTGAAACATGCTTTTACATTTCCTTGCTTACACCAGTTCAGTTTTCCATCCCACCAAAAAAAGGATAAGCACATAAAATTTCATGCCCTGGTCTACAACTGGGATTTGAGGATTCAAGTCACATCGATATAGCTAACATTAATTTTACATCAGCATCGTTCATTTTTATGTAGATTAATGAGAATAAATACGTGCCATTATCAACAGACTTTCCATTATGGTCCATTTAACCTCATAAAACATAATTGATTCCTATTTGCTCTATATCTGATTTGTGCTCAGGGCTAATTTCTGAACTGTGTCATGAAAAGGAAGACTAACTAAAGAAGCACTATATGTCTCATGGGACGGAGGACTTGACTTACTGTTGAAATAAGATATGAAGGGGACTCAAACATATTCAAAGTGATCCAGCTTTGAAGTGCCATGGAGCGCTCTGTTACAGTAAAGGAATATTTCGGATAGTGCTACACACCAGTTCCTATTGAGCTATCTTCTCTGGGACAGTCCCAATTTACTCTTCCAGTGAGGTGCTATTTCTACTACTTTCCTTCGCCTTTATCATTTTCCCTTCATCTTAAATCTAGCGTCAGGGTCTGATACCAGGCAGCTGTTTGTAATATATGATGAAAGCCCATTAGTGTGGCCATATTTTCAAAAACAGAACGCCACCCCCTAATAAAACAACTCTGAAACTAATTTGCTTTCACCCACAGGCCCATAAAAGAATAGATGGTAAATATGAACAACATATGCTGATGACACAACCTTGATGGCAGAAAGTGAGGAGGAATTAAAGAACCTTTTAATGAGGGTGAAAGAGGAGAGCGCAAAATATGGTCTGAAGCTCAACATCAAAAAAACTAAGATCATGGCCACTGGTCCCATCACCTCCTGGCAAATAGAAGGGGAAGAAATGGAGGCAGTGAGTGATTTTACTTTCTTGGGCTCCTCGATCACTGCAGATGGTGACAGCAGTCACGAAATTAAAGGACGCCTGCTTCTTGGGAGAAAAGCAATGACAAACCTAGACAGCATCTTAAAAGCAGAGACATCACCTTGCCGACAAAGGTCCATATAGTTAAAGCTATGGTTTTCCCAGTAGTGATGTATGGAAGTGAGAGCTGGACCATAAAGAAGGCTGATCGCCAAAGAATTGATGCTTTTGAATTATGGTGCTGGAGGAGACTCTTGAGAGTCCCATGGACTGCAACAAGATCAAACCTATCCATTCTGAAGGAAATCAGCCCTGAGTGCTCACTGGAAGGACAGGTCGTGAAGCTGAGGCTCCAATACTTTGGCCACCTCATGAGAAGAGAAGACTCCCTGGAAAAGACCCTGATGTTGGGAAAGATTGAGGGCACAAGGAGAAGGGGACAACAGAGGACGAGATAGTTGGACAGTGTTCTTGAAGCTACCAACATGAGTCTGCGGGAGGCAGTGGAAGACAGGCATGCCTGGCGTGCTCTGGTCCATGGGATCACAAAGAGTCGGACACGACTAAACGACTAAACAACAACAACAAAAAAAAAACATGAACAAAGCAAAGCAAAACAAAACAAAACTTGAGTTGGCCAGTAGGTTCACATACTGTCCCCAAGGAAGCAGAAAGAGACCATCTGCCTTTTCCCAGCCAATGGCCTCTTAGCAAAAGCAAAACACAAACATCTTAAAACAGTTAGATCTCAGTGTTCGCTTACATCCATTAAATCAGAGGTAGTCAATGTAATGCAACCCAGATGATGTTGGACTCTTAACTCCCATCAGCCCCAGCAGCATGGCTGATAGTCAGGGATGATGGGAGCTGAACACCAGCAACATCTGGAAGTCACCACATTGGCTACCCCTTGTATAGATAAATCTTACAAGTTATACTACCAAGAGCTGAGTTGAAGGAGAGGGTTTTGGCAACCTGTATTCAAGTCAGGAAAGCACCAGCGGCCCAGAGGCTTCAGCTAGCTGAAGGGCAACAGCGATCACAGAAGCGGTGACAAAGCAGATGGAAAGCTCTCCAGCTGCAACTGCTCCTATGTTTGTTGGATACTCCTGAACTGCAGGGAAAGAGAACCTCAAGCAGATGTCAGAACAGCTATTTACAGAAGCCGGCCTCACTGCCAAAAGACACGAGCGAGATTCATCACTCTAACCTGACAAGTTTAAAGGTATTCTGCCAGGAATTGGCATCGTTCAGAGTGACGGATATGGAAAACTATAAAGGAAAAACTGGAATTCAATGATTTCCTGTTAGTGAGTTTTAACAGCCCGTTCTGAACATCAGAGAACTAGGACAAGAGAAAACTTTTTGCCGGTCACACTTTTGGCAAAGTGGAAATACGAAGCGCTAAGTTCCATCTTGAGATCTTTCAAGATTACTGGGGCGGATGGTGAGGGAAAGAACGTACACATACATTCCCTTTGTACAAAAATGGGGTTCCTATTCTCTCTGATCAAAATTACTGGCCTGGACAAAATTACTGGCCTATGAAGATAGAAGCATCCCCCATCTCTCCTCACCCCACAACATATCGTCCCATTTTCAAGAGCATAATCAGGGCATTTGTGTTCCATCCTGCTAGCTATGTTTCAACAGCATCCCTGCCTTTGAAGATGCACGCAGGATATGTGAGGTCAAGGGAGGGCCTCTCGTTGTGAAATGCAGGTAATAGGAGTTCTGAATTATGGGATCATTTCTCCCCTGATGATCAGAAGAGGAGCTGCTTTTAACAAGGCCTTTGAAATTCAGGGGCAAGAAGCACTACAGAATCATAGACCGGGTAGTGGTCATTAAAGCCCGCCAGCTTTTGGGGTGGCATGGGATTTATGCACTTGATGGAAACTGCAGTACAAAACCATCTGTTTTATTTTCTCATGTTCATGCACAATTGCATATAAAGATATATGGTTAAATGACTACCATTTAGACACCACGTTATAGATTTGAAGAGAGTTTTGAAAGCTGCCCTTTGGTCAAGTGTTAGGCGTTGCTGGGTTTTCAGATGTTTGCTCTCCATTTAGTTTAGTTTGTTGCAAACAACTTTGGTTTGTGTTGTGAACCACCATGGATCTACGCGATACCAATTTAATAAATAAATAAAAACATTTGTACATTTCTTTATCGCAAGTAATTTGAAACGACGTTTACAAATTTAATGAGGAATATACTTCACTATCCCATTTCGGGTGTGCATATGCATATTTTGCAGTGCCCCCAAAGGAGGATTTATTCCACGAGGCAGCCCTACCAAGTGCATACTCTCCTACACAATTGTTACTGCTTGGACTTCGTTTGTCTGAATAAAAATAAGAACAGGCGTTTTGTTTTGTTTTTAAAGGCTAACCTTCTGTCTTCCGCATTGGATTCACAAAAGGTGTTGCTGAATTGTATCTCTAAGCATAGGGCCCTAGAACAAGATTATGCAGCATCCATGAGGATTTAGATTTATTGCCCCTTCACCCTAATTGCAACTTTCAACTCTAGGATTTCCAGGCATTTTCTTACAGATACTTTAAACGAAACCTTACTTTGAAGGCATCTGGGCACAATTCTTAAGCATGTAACACAGCTCTGCTTCTCCATATGTCTTTATCTCTATCCCCAAATTGCTCGAATAAAGGTTTATTTGAATTTATAGTGAAGAGCCATGCAGTATATTACTTTCCTAAATGTCCTAACCAAGCAAAAATCCACAATAGACGTAAGGAAAGTTCAACATCATGATACACTCTACAAAATGTGAACCGCTGACGACACACACTGCATTTTATGTGATTAAAAGCAGAAGGAACAAGACCCGTTTCATTAATCACAAGAGAATATCATTTTTCTCCTAAGGACTTCCCTGGATGGCCTCTGCATCCAGCTATCTCAACTGCTCCGCCGAGGACTTGCCATGAAGCACAAATTGAACTTGACAAGAAATGTAACATTTAAAATGAAAAGAAAAATTACTAACCATTATTTTTTCTGCCAGCAGCAGGCTACATAGAATTTCCATCAAAGCGAATTCAGCTGCTTAAATAAAGTATATTCAACACACTCAGTAGACTGAAGTAGTTTTGCCTTGGATTACGTTATAATTGAGGTGAAATACTATATAGAATATAAAAAACCTCGGGGAGGTTGTAGTGATGCACCACAGCATTATCTGCTATACAGGGGTCAGCAAACTTTTTCAGCAGGGGGCTGGTCCACTGTCCCTCAGACCTTGGGGGCTGGACTATATTTTTTGGGGGGGATGAATGAATTCCTATGCCCCACAAATAACCCAGAGATCGTTTTTTTAAAAATAAAAATAAAAGCACACATTCTACTCATGTAATAACACCAGGCAGGCCCCACAAATAAGCCAGAGATGCATTTTAAATAAAAGGACACATTTTACTCATATAAAAACAGGCTGATTCCCGGACCATCCGTGGGCCGGATTGAGAAGGCGAATAGGCTGGATCCGGCCCCCGGGCCTTAGTTTGCCTACCCATGTGCTATAACATGAGCCATAATCCAGTTCAAAGACAGATCTATGGGAACACGGCCGGTGTGACTGCACCAGGCATGGAGTTTCTGGGGCACCCCGACTGTGACATCCAACAGAAGGCGAGGGGCAGGGGGCACCAGAGTTTGGTGTCACACAGGGTGCCACTGAAATTTGAGGTGCCAAGGTCCACCACTGTCCAGTCAAGCACATAGGTCTTCGTACGTAGATCAGTCATGTGTGCAAGAGCAGTGCACTGTTGTCAAAATGGGGGAGGGGATGCTTGTTTTGCATGCACACAAATGGTCATGCTATATCAAAGGCTATACTTATAAGAGGATGTATATAAAGGGACCCAGGTGGCGCTGTGGTTAAACCACTGAGCCTAGGGCTTGCTGATCAGAAGGTTGGCGGTTCGAATCCCTGCGAAGGGGTGAGCTCCCGTTGCTTGGTCCCAGCTCCTGCCCACCTAGCAGTTCGAAAGCACATCAAAGTGCAAGTAGATAAATAGGGACCGCTCCGGTGGGAAGGTAAACGGCATTTCCGTGTGCTGCTCTGGTTCGCCAGAAGCAGCTTTGAATGCTGGCCACATGACCTGGAAGCTGTCTGCGGACAAACGCCAGCTCCCTCGGCCTATAGAGCGAGATGAGCGCCGCAACCCCAGAGTCGGAAACAACTGGACCTGATGGTCAGGGGGCCCTTTACCTTATATATATATAGCCAGAGTCCAGCAATTGCTAGTCGCAAGTAATGAGATGAAAGTAATGGAATGAGGGTTAGCTGTGAGTAACCCAAGTCCTACTGACTTCAATGGGAATTAATCTGGACTGACAAGTACAGGCACACACAAAAGTGTGTGTGTGTGTGTGTGTGTGTGTGTGTGTGTGTGTGTGTGTGTAGACAAGTGTCCTCCCCTGCCCCATTCCACCACATATGGCAGGGCAGCCTTATACCAGATGAATCTCCCCATACCTTTCAATCTTCATCTGAGGCCACTTTGATGCCTCTCAGGCTCAAGGAAAACATCTTTCTTAAAAAACTGTTTTTATTTGCCCAGACATCCCGGATTCTCTTATAACTGGTTTTAATTGTTCTTAGAGTTTGGCCAACTTTACGCAATAACATTGCTGTTTCTCTGCGGTTTTATCATTGTATTCCTCCCTGCCTTTCCGATCTATGCAGAGGCATACCTAGGCGCTCTTGTGCCATTCGCAAGGAGCTGTATCAGCGCTGCCGCCCCCCAACACAGTCCACTGCACCTTGGCAAGGAGATGCATCGGCACCTGCAAAGCTGGGAAAAACCATGGACCAGAAACACACACAAAAACCTACAAACTTTTAATTGCCTTTTGCACTCTGCCAGTGACTTCTTTCACGGCCATTTGGGTCGGGTCTCTCCTGCTCCGCCTTGCCGCCTCCTCCTCCATCATCATCATCTGCCTGGCTTTCTGCCTCTCTCCCTCCCCTGGTTCTGCAACTCTCACCAGCTCTGTCCATCTTTCATCCCTCAGCTCACACTTGTAATAGCACTGCTGGCCCACAGCAAGACTGTAGCAACAGCCAACGCCAAGGATTGGATTCCTTTGCCAAGGTGCCCAGAGTAGTGGAGGAATGGCCCAGAGAATTTATCAGTGGGCTCCTGGCCGCAGCAAGCCAGAGTGAAGAGGCGTTATTTTTGCATCCTCCTGAGCCTATGCTCTTGACGTTGGCCCACCCCTAGGTATGCCCTTGAATATATGCCAGCATTGTAGCTTACGTTGAAGGGCAACAAACAGTTTCACTAAATGAATAAGTGCCCAATTTGAATATTTTTACTGGGAAATGTTTCCTTAAAATGTGGCCGTTCCTCCCCATCAATGGAGCCTCAGAAACCATGATGTTAATCATCAACCTAGCAGGGATAATATTTTGATAGCACAGACATGGTGCAGATATTTAGGGCCAGGTCATAAATTTAGTGGCTGAAAGAGGGATAAACACATGAGGAAGTAAACCGTGTGAATATTTCTCACGTTTAGTTCAACTTTTGAACAAACACAATGTCTCACTAGGGGTGGGGTGGGGTGTGGGATTTGATTCTTTGCCAAACTTGCCTAGAGCAGCTATCACTACATAATATTTTCTAACACTAAATATTTCGGTGAGTGGAAAACTATTCACTTTCCCAAAATATACTAGTTCCAATAACCCAGATAAGGGCTCTTTTTTAAAAACAGATTTTAACACAGAGAGATGCAAGTGCGTTCCAATTAGAGCTTCCTCACCTCTACCGCAGCATGTCCCCCGGGCACTGAGTAAGCAACTTCATCAACAGTTGTTGATAATGACGTGTCACCTATCAAGATAACAGTCTGGATGCTGTAATAACATCTGTTACATTCCTGTGTTAGGAAACTGGGAGCATAGTTTTTGAACACATCAAATTTTACTTTTAATTACCCTGTTACACCTTCTGTTCCGCTATTAGCCAACATTAACCCATAAGGTCATTTCCAAGCACTTGGGATGATATAAAAATTGCTCCTAGGAAGTTAAGCATTTCCATGTGGGCACAAAGCAGAGAAAAGAATTTTCCCCCCTCCATGTAAAGTTGTATCTCACAGAAAATTAACCATATTCTCTCTTGTGTAATTCTAAAGTGCAGCTCTAATGAATTCTCCCACTGAAGGTTTGCGAAACCAAATGCACAGTCTCAGGTCAAAGAGCTGCAAATAATTGGACTAAGAGTGTGTTTCAGGCTCACCTTTATAATGTAAATATAAGTGGCGCAACCCAGTATTTTATACGTGGTGGGTTACATTTCTGGAGAACATTCTTCAGTGCGGCAAGGTGATCATTTTAATTTTCAAAGCTCCTAATTGAATATTGGGTATTAGTATCAAGTACCGCGATTATATAAATCCATTTGCCGGATGTTCTGTGCCTGGTCTGTGCTTTCTATTTGCGGCTCTTATGAGCCTGTTTCCAATTTAAAACAATCTACTGGCTACCTAGCAAAACATTTTTCTCACTTCCCCACCACTTTGCCATCATCACAGAGAAACATAATGTCTTATTTAAATGGAGATGAGCCTAGAGATGGAAGCTAGAGATGGATAGCCTCAGCCATCCCACCGTTTTTTGCATTAGCCAGAGGCAGAACAGCTCTGACAGGTCACTTGCTTTTGTGCATTTCCCTCAGGGAACCATTCCCTCTAGTATATTTGAAGTTCAACCTTGTTTTACACTGTCCCCAAGTGATGCAACTTCAGCAGCCCTGGATTTATTGACCCTGCGCCTACCTCGTCACTGTTATGAAGTTTCAGAAAGCGCAAACAGGAGTCTCCAAGATGACGAGTGCAACAACGCAACACAACACAGAGCTGGATTGCTGACAGGGCCGTCTTAAGCACAACCAGCGCCGTGGCGTAAAGATCCCTCCAGCGCCCCTCCCTTTCTTTTATTGAGGAAAAAGAACTCGACCAATACCCGGCTCTCTCTTGCCAGCCACCATGCTAGAAACGGAGTCTCCTTTGGGCGAGGTCAGGGCCCTCTCGCGGGCGCAGAGTTGAAGCGGCGCCCTGAGCTCTGTCAGGCAAGCGGGAAGCTGCAGGGAGCAACAACAACAACCACCTCTCACCCCCACCCACGAGCGAGCTTTGCCCTCGTGGTCGCTCTGACGCGGCGGAACTCTGCACCCGATGCTACATTGAGGAGAGCGTGAGGTCCCAAGGCATGAGGCGAGCAGCTCCTTCGCCTTCCCCGCCCTCGGCTGCAGAGCTTCTTCCCACGAGCGCGTAGATAGCAGCCTTCGCAGGGGGGAGGAGCTGGAGGGGCGGCTTTTTAAACGGAGGCAGGAGCGGGTTGGATTCCGAGGACTGTGCACCGCGCTTCCTGCTCCTTTCCCCTGCGCTGGGCTCCGCTCAGTCGAGCTTTGCCACCAGCATACCGGTACATACCGCGGAACCAGCAAGAGCCGCTTGGGTGCTGTGCGCGCGCTGGGGGCTGGGGAAAGGAGAAGGAGGTGCGGCGCGGAGTCCTGGCCAGACCGCCGGAATCCCGCGCTCACTTGCAAGGCTCCAGGGCGCCTCCTCCTCCGCTGCCTGACAACAGCCCGCTGATTCCTGCAGCCAAGGGAGAGGAGAAGGCAGCGGCAGAGGAGCCATAGGGCTTAGTGGCTGGTTGCGCCCCGCCAGCGCCCCTGAGAGGCCGTCGCCCTGGCGCAATGAGCCACTAGGCCCTATGGGAAAGACGCCCCTGATTGCTGAGCCCTACCACTTCCTCAATGTAAAGAGAAAAAGGCTGAAAAACGGAGGTGGCACTGTGGTCTAAACCAGAGCCTAGAGCTTGCTGATCAGAAGGTCGGTGGTTCAAATCCCCGCGACGGGGTGAGCTCCCGTTGATCGGTCCCTGCTCCTGCCAACCTAGCAGTTCGAAAGGACATCAAAGTGCAAGTAGATAAATAGGTACCGCTCCAGTGGGAAGGTAAACGGAGTTTCCGGGCGCTGCTCTGATTTCGCCAGAAGCGGCTTAGTCATGCTGGCCACATGACTTGGAAGCTGTATGCCGCAACCCCAGAGTCGTCCGTGACTGGACTTAACGGTCAGGGGTCCCTTTACCTTTACCTTACCACTTCTTCAATGTAAAGAGAAATAGGCTGTAAAACGCCAATATTGCCTCTGGACTCTCCGAGTATTCAGCTGGAGGGATTCAAACAGATATCAGTTGCTCAATTAAAGTGAATTCAATGGAAGGGCCATAGCTCAGTGCAGAGCATTTTTGCCTTGCAAGCAGATGTGACAATGTGTCAGCCAGCTGCTCTAGCTCTGCCTGCTCTTCCTCTCCCATTATTTCCCAACTTTCCCCCTCATCTGCCTCTGAGCTGTGACCTCCCACAAACCACTGTTGTAAATCTATACTATCTTCCTCTTCTCTGGAAGATTCAGGCTGGGGAGGTGGTCTCCACCATTTCTCCTCTGCCCAGTCCCTGACAGCTGCCTATGCTCTGACGCGGATACAACAAATCCACTTGAGGGAGATGTGATGGAGTTCTTGTGGTTAGGAAGTGATGGGGAAATGCACCGAAAAGTTTGGGATGGATGACTGATTAATGGGAAGATGTATGAACACGGTGCAACCATGTCAGGTTCAATGCTCGATAAACAGGTTGCCCACAAATGTGTGTATGTGTGCTTTTTTTTAATCAATCAGGAAAGAAAACTGCTGCTAACAAAAAGAACTAGCAGGACCAGCATTAATAAGAAGTGAGATAGCAAAGATTATGTTAAAGGAACCTATTTTCAACAGAAAATGTTGCCTCTCTCTTAAGTGAAACCTTCTCCCTTTCTCCTCCTGGGGAATGTGGCTTTCATTTTCAAACATTTCTGGCCCTAAAGGTGGTAAAGATAAGGTTCTCGGTAAACGTAAACATGATTTCCAGCGCATTTGGAATTTAAGTATCTTGCAGGGTGGATAAAAATCAATGATTTTTTTTAAAAAATCAAAAAAATCGGATTTTTTTTATTTAAATCGGATTTTTTTGATTTAAATCGATTTTTTTGATTTAAATCGGATTTTTTTAAAATAAAATGCTTTTTGAGGAAAATATATTACCATCCAAAGGTTATTCCATCATGAAATAAAGATTAGTTTTTTTAATTATGTAGAATAAGGTTGTATATGTTTAATTTTTGGGGTAAATAAATTCCATTAATCCATTCACAATGTCATGCTCTTCCAGAGGTTTTTGTAAGATTATTGGGCAGTTTCTCTGCCTACAAGATATTATCACAGATGCTTGGTTTACTTTTGCAGTTCTCAAAACTGAATTTGACTCAACAGAGATCACATGCCTCTTCTTCACAGCAAAAATGTTATAACATGAACAGAGTTGAGAAAAAGACCTTAATCCCTTCAGTGCTAAGTTTCAAGAAGTTCAGTGAATAGAATAGAAACAATATTTTTCTGATTGTTTGGAGTGGACAGTATTTAAGTTTTTCATGTGTAGGCTGGGCTGACAGTCTAAGTTTCTTAAAATATATATATTTTGTTTTTGTTTAGCCAAATTAGTTAACAAACATGGATGTTTGTTTAAGCAAATAACATATGCTGTAATGTTATTGTTTCAGTTGAATAAATCTATTTAAATTGTTATTATTAAAGTAATGATTATTTTTCTCCTTCCTAAGTACAACAGTAAAGTTGTCCAAATATGAATAACCTATTAAACTGGGGATAAAAAACTAATATGAAAAGTTGTTATTCTAAAAATCTTCATCTACTTGCATATTAAAGTTATACCAGCAAGAATTAGTCTTTATGTAGAAAACTATGATTTAAATCAAGCCTTACTGACTAGTGATTTAAATCGTGATTTAAATCAGTTTGATTTAAATCAAATCCACCCTGGTATCTTGCATTTCCCCAAGAGCAGGAAGGGGAAGCAGGTCTTCACTTAATTCAATATTTTGTTATATTAAAAAAAAGCACCCTTGCCATTTACGAAACCTGAACTAATGCTCTTCTGTAACTTTAACTAGTCATCCGTCTAGGGCTGGGGAGACCCAGGGCAAATCCCTGCTCAGCTATGAAGTTCACTGGAAAGTCACTTGCTTCTCAGCCTAACCTACCTCAAGGGTGGCTGTGGGAATAAAATGAGGAGCGGGAAAACAGGTGGGATATAAATGCAATAAATAAACAAATGCTACACCATCTGGTTGCTTCTGGAAGCAATCTGAAGACACAGCAAACAGGAAGCCGGGTGCTTCCTCTTTCTTCAACCTGGTCAACCATTGTGGTAGGTAATGCCAACTTCAAAGAAATGCTTACTGGAAGAGATGGGGGCATGTGCAAAGGCATACATTGGGCCTCTATCCTGGGCTGAGGTGCACAGTACCCAAAGACCTCTCAAAAAAGCTAAATGTGTGCTAAATAAATGGTCAATGCTCCTCTAAATGTTTATGGTGAAGAAGCAAAATTCCTCTGCTACTCACTGCTACTCCTCTTCCTTCAGCAGTTGAAATCAAAATAATTTTAAGACTTTGTATCGTCAACAAGATCAGTATTTTTCTCAATTAGCTTCTTTCCCTCACATCGCAAATAAGCTCCATCCCTTACATAAACCTTGTTGCCAGGCCTGAATGAATTGCAAGTATATGTAATCCCTTTTGGACGACCGTGGCACATAGCCAAGGCAATACCACAGTATCCAGAGACGTACGCCTCATAATGCATGCATAATCTTTTCAACACAGACCCCTGGTAATTAGGCCACAGTAAATCTTGGATTTACCCAGTTTCTCAAATAACTTCACATCAACTTGGCATTTGACAACTCAATTTAAAAACAAAACACAATGAATAATAAAATATATATATAAACAGCATGTTTCTAGGTGTTTAAACAGAAAATTGGAACTATTAATTAGCTCTAATGATTCAGAGAGCACTTGAAATTTTCTGGGAACTCCTGAATTGACAACACATGAACTGCACTGTTAGTAGTATCAGTACAGCTATGATCAAATTTAGTTTTTAAAAAAACACATCCCTGTGCAGACAAAACTGAACTCATAATATTTGAAATATTCAGAGCAAAGGTAGCCAACATCCAGATAATGTTGTACTACAGTTCTCCTCAGTCCAAGGGAGAATAGCCAAGGATCAGGGATGGCGGAGATTGTAGTCCAATGTCATCTGAAGGGCTCCTGGGTCATTTGATGCAGGAGACACAGAGACAGGAGGAAGAAGGGAAGAACAAAGTTAGAATAAAGTGGTGGAAACTGGTAAATCAGCAGGAACAATGGAGGTTGGATACTATAGGAGAGAGAAGCAGTAGATGAATCATGGGTGGCAAGGCAGAAGCAAGGAGGCCCTTCCTCTACTCATTCATTTCCATGATTTCATATCCTTCTCCCTTCCCACACAAGTCAATGGAGTTGTGTTCAACTGTGATGGCATACATGACACCTTGCACTGATGGTCCCTTAGCTTAGTTTGTTACTTATACCTATGCCAAGAAGGAATGGGGAACCAGTTGCCCCTGCAAATGCTGCTGGATTCCTATGAGTTCCAGCCAGAAAAGACAAAGGTCATGAAGGATGGGAGTTGTAGTCCAGCAATTTCCGGAGGGCCACGGGTTCTCCACCCCTGATCTAAAGGGCACGTAGTGCTAGCGACACGATAAGGTTGAAATGTGCCAACTTCATTAGTTTTAAATGTGATGAGATCTGAATCTAGTCCTCAGCGCCTGAAACAGCAGGACCTTATTCACTCAGGACTGCCATGTTCTAGCAGAAGGATGGGATCATATCTTTCCATTTATATGGCAAGGTTGACACCATAATTAAACTGCATAGCTAGATTCCTGCCGTCACTTCAGGGAAACCAAGTTGAGAGCAGAGTTAATGTGCAGCTCTTTCTGGCTGCTAGATAAAGTGCACCCCTGCAGGAAATTAGGAGAGCATCTGCACTTCCTGCCATGAGCCTTGATTCACAACTAGAAGAAGCAAGCAGAAATCAACTCACGAAACACAGAGTACAGTGCTCCCTCGGTTTACAAACACAATTGGTTCCGGAAGTCTGTACTTAACCTGAAGCATCCTTAACCTGAAGCGAACTTTCCCATTGGAACTAATGGAAAGTGGATTAATCCGTTCCAGACGGGTCTGCGGAGTACTCAACCCAAAGCGTACTTAACCCGAGGTATGAGTGTACAGTAATTGGTTCCAGAAGTCCGTACTTAACCTGAAGCGTACTTAACCTGAAGCGAACTTTCCCATTGAAAGTAATGGAAAGTGGATTAATCCGTCCCAGACAGGTCCGCGGAGTACTTAAACTGAAAATATTCAAATCGAGGCGTACTTAAACCGAGGTATGACTGTATTACTCCACAGTGGAGGAACGCGATGATGGAACTGGCTTCAAACTAACCTGACATATATGCTAACTAACCTAGCATGTAACCTAATCTATATTCTGCTCTTGTCCACTTTGGTTTCGTCAGCCAAAAGGAGGGAGAGTAATCTTCAGAGAAAAACCAGTCGTGTCTCCTCAGCTTCCTACCAAAGACAGCAGGATGTTAAAACTGCAGTTGAGTTCGCCCCTGATTCAAGGAGGAGGCAAGCACGTCAAGTTATCCTCCGTCTTCACACCACAGAGAACGATAGTGCGAATGCACGCTGCCTCCAGCAGAGAACGGCAATTGCAAAGCGGAAGTAGGTGTGAATCACAACAGTACGGGAACATTCAGTCTTTTAGCATGGAGGAGGAGGAGGAGGAGGAAGTGAAGCAAGAGCTAGTTTACACTATCCCACCTCCTCACACTGAAACCTATTTCACGGTGAATAATTTTACTCCACTATCTCCCCCACCCCCACCCGCCCTTATTGGGAACTGTGGTGGTTGAAATCCACGCTAAAACTGGCCAGCACTGATGCTCTGAGGGGTTTCTATGGCACTTTACTGTAGTGAGTACGCTGCTAAATACAGACTCTTTATTTCCTCATCTCTAATCGTTTTCTAAAGGTACATATTCTCCCCTATCGCTTTAATGTGCCTGTGCTGAAAGCAAGGCTTGTCTGTGTTGCTTCTGAGGCTTTGCTTTTTCATATTGCAGATTAGCCCGAATTGCTGAAATGAAAGGATGCAGATGAATCCGGAAGAAATACACTGGAGCATAACAAGGAGCTGCTCATGCAAAGCAATTTTTGAAAGGACAGGTACTACTAGGCGGTCTGGCTGGTTTCCCAACATCAAACGGAACAAATTAGGAACAAGATCTCTGCATAAGAGAGATGTGTTCACAAATACCGAAAAAAACAAAGGCAGGGACGGTTATGAAAACACAAATAAATGTCAATCAAGGAGGCATTACTGCAAGCTCTGAATGCAGAAGGTCCCATGTCAGCATAGTATAGTGGCACCTTGGTTCTCAAATGCCTTGGTAATCAAACGCCGAAAACCCGGAAGTAAGTGTTCCGGTTTTCGAACATTTTTTTGAAGCCGAACATCTGATGCGGCTGCCAGCTATTGTTTCCAGGGCATCTGCACCAATCAGAAGCTGCGCCTTGGTTGTCAAACATTTCTGAAGTCAAACAGACTTCCGGAACGGATTAAGTTTGGAGCTTTTGTTTTTGAGGCTTTTTCGGTTAATTTGTTTTTGTGACTGTGTGGAACCCAGTTCAGCTGCTGATTGATTGAGTGACTGTGGAAATGGGTTGAAGGATACAAACAATGACTATCATCAGTGCAGGTAAGGAAAATACTGTCTTATTTATTCTATATTACGGTACATCAATTATTGCTTTCATTATATGGATCAATGGTCTCGTTACATAGTAAAATTCATGTTAAATTGCTGTTTTAGGGGTTGTTTTTAAAAGTCTGGAACGGATTAATCCATTTTGCATTACTTTCTATGGGAAAGCATGCCTTGGTTTTGGAACGCTTTGGTTTTGGAATGGACTTTCGGAACGGATTAAGTTTGAGAACCAAGGTACCACTGTACTCGGAAAGACTCCTATAAAGAATCATATAATTGTTGAGTTGGAAGGGACCTTGAGGATCATCTAGTTCAAACCCCTACAATCCAATAATCTTTTCCCCAAACTAGCTCAGTTGGTAGAACATGAGACTCTTAATCTCATGGGTCATGATTTGAGCCATGTTCGTGGGTTTGGGGGGAAAGACTCCTGCATTGGAGGGGGTTGGACTAGAAGATCCTTGTGGTACCTTCCAACTCTACAACTCTATGATTCTATGGGGCTTGAACCCACCACCCTGAGATAAAGAGACTCGTGTTCTACCAACTGAGCTACCATATATGAAGCCCTGGAAAGGTGCAGCTAACCCAGATGAAAGGGAGGAACATGCTAAGAGGAAGGCACATTTGGCAAACCCTCACAGTGATCAACTCCCACCCGAAAACCAATGTGGAAGGACGTGTGGATCCAGAATTGGCCTCCACAGTCACTTACTGACTCATTGTTAAAAACGTGTTTATGGAAGACAATCTTACTCGGCTACAAGTGATAGAAGAAGACGACAGAAGAAGAAGGAGAAGAGAAGAAGAAGAAGAAGAAGAAGAAGAAGAAGAAGAAGAAGAAGAAGAAGAAGAAGAAGAAGAAGAAGAAGAAGAGGAAGAAGAAGAAGACTGAGCCAGTTGAATCAGTATTCAGCAGCTAATGCACATCCCCCTAAAGTATGAAGCTAATCCAAGGTTATATATATGAACAAACCAAGGGGATCTTTAAACAGACAGTGTTAGCTAGTCAAAAGTTGGCAAAGATTCCACAACTACAGACAAATAAACAAAAACAGCAAAAGTTGAGAAGTCTCCACCCCCATACACAAAATAAAAACATAACTTCAGCCCACCAGTTAATATCAGTTGCTGCACAAGTAATGTGTGAAATGATGTAAAAAGACATTACAGTATGTCAACCTCAATTACTCCAACATCAAATAATGATGTGGATAGATTAGAAGATTGGTAATTAGTTCCAGGTTTATGGTTAAGCGAAACATCGGCTCAATTCGGATGACAACCAGACCATGATTGTAAATTTTAAGTACAGTTTAGCAACCTCCAGCTTGGCAAATTGTACTTACAGCCTTCACTTGAGCCACTGCCCTATCAAAACGCAAGGACTGAAAAGCACACAAGCTACTCTTAAGCATACCCTTTTTTAAGATCCACAGTCCTCCAAGAATGTGCTAAAATATCTGTGGAACGTGAAACTGAATTTTGGGTTCTAGCAACGCTTAATTTGGCTGGACATTCAAACTGAGCAGCTGAGTTGAATGAACTATCGTTTTTTTTAAAAAAAAATGCTGAATGACTCTATAGAAGGCAGGTTCCCTATGTACAAGCCTCACCTTACTGATAAAATTGCCTCTGGTCATGCACATTTTAAGATTAGCGCTTTACAAACTTCAGTTTGAAACTGTACCTCGTAAAGGTAAAAGTAAAGGACTCCTGACCATTGAGTCCAGTTGCAAACGACTCCGGGGTTGCGGCGCTCATCTTGCTTTACTGGCCGAGGGAGCTGCCGTTTGTCCGCAGACAGTTTTTCAGAGTCATGTGGCCAGCATGACTAAGCCACTTCTGGCGAACCAGAGCAGCGCACAGAAACACCGTTTACCTTTCCACCGGAACGGTACCTATTTATCTGCTTGAACTTTGGCATGCTTTCAAACTGCTAGGTTAGCAGGAGCTGGGACCGCGCAACGGGAGCTCACCCCGTCATGGGGATTCGAACCACCGACCTTCCGATTGGCAAGCCCTAGGCTCTGTGGTTTAGAGCACAGAGCCACCCGCGTCCTGCAGTGTACTACATAATGAACCATAATGAGGCAGTAGAGTGGAGTGTGTACTCATTCAGACTGCAGGTATCAAGGAAGCAGACTTTGCAGTGAGTCAGACTATTGGTCCACCTGGGTCAGCATTCTCTACAAACTGATTGCCAGAGGTTCTCCGGGATTTCCGAATGGGACATTCCCAGTCCTACACTGTGAAACCAGAAATTGAACTTGCAAGCTCTACCACCAGCTGGGCTACTGATGCAAGTAAATACAGGTCATAGATGGGTAGTTCTTTCCAATGTTTTCAAACACTGGACCCATATTTTGCCCAAGCATGCATTTGGATACTATCTTTTACCACATGGTGAGAGTGCAGTTGTTGCAACCCACACCTTAAGGCAGTCTATGCCCCACTGATGGGTCCTGACCCACCCAATGAAGACCAGCATTCCCATCAGCTTACTTTTTTTTGGGGGGGGTGTGAACTGATCTAAAAGCAAACGCTTCAATCTGTGACACCCGCCATGCGAAAGGCACTCTCCCTTTGAAGGAGTCTAATACTATTTAAACTATCTAAAATATCCATCTCCTTAGCTGCCTATATATAATGTAAAATTGAAATAAACAGGCAAGTTGCTCCAAGATGTGTCAGGCTATTTAAATGGAAACTGTTACCATTCGTCTCAGGCTGGCAGTGTGAAATCTCAGAAGATGGGAAATTCAGTACAAATAAATGACAAGGTATATATGTGCAGTCATTCCGTGCCGTACTTTGAAATGTCAGTCTAGCAATGAACAAATGGGCACACTATTTCTCTAAACCTTTTATGCACAGACCTTACAGCACAAAATAGAAAGTCCATGGCCAATGGATTCCTAAACAAAAAAATTCAACACAGAGAAAGTGGGGTTGATTTAAAAAAACAACAACTCATTTTTTACATTCAGCACTTAGCAGGAAAAAAACCATATGAAGGATGGGAGAGAGGGGACAGTAGGCATTTACTGAACATCCTGAGTTCAGGGGCATTTGTTTGTTCATTTGATTGTTTATTAGAGTATTTATTTATCATAAAATACCAGGTGAGTACACAACAATGTGCATACAATAAAACACCATTAAAAACACACACAAAATACCATAATAATTAAAACTACTGGCCAGTCAATAATGATTTAAACCCTTCCATCTTTTACAAAGTTGGAAGCAAACTCTTTATCTGTTAGGCACTTACATAGCCACTACGTGAATAAAGCTGCATTTATAAATAATTGCGTCATCTCTACAGTATATATTAACTGAAAAAGAAGTTAAAATGCAGTAAGTTAAACTGGTATTCATAACTATGGGAGAAACTTCTAAAAACAATTTGTCAGTCCTATTTTCAAGCTGGGGCACTCCTTGGAAGAATAGCACTATGCAGCAAAATGGCAATGCTTCAATGTTTTTTTAAAAAAGTGCGCGCGCACACACACAAAAGAACACCACCAAAAGAACACACCTATAAACTTTGCAACATAGCTAATCAGATTCAAGGAAATTAGTAGCACTAGGAGAGAAGAATGAAGTGCAGAAAAATGTCATCCTTACAGATAGATGTGTTCCATGCAATTAATCATGTGGATACAAGCAATTTTCTACTATCCTTGTATGTGCTGCAGAAAAGAGATAAACAATACACAAATATGTGCATCCACCATTCCTGGGAGATAGACTTATTTGGCTGCAAAAGCAAATAATCACTTATTGTCTGAATTCCTTATGGCTTTGTAGAAGTCATGCGTACATTTCTGATTAAGCTGTAGTCTAGTGCTAGTCTCCTACCACTGAAGAGAAGGCTTCATCATTGTATCTTTAACTTTTAAATGTCTAGCTTTATGTACAAAACTTAATTCTGAAATATTGGAACAAACTATGTGATACTTCCTGAAATTCTCCTAGGCGGAAATCCCAATTTTAACAACCAAAAAAAAATCTCAGAAATCACTTCTGTAAGTTAATGAGCCCTGTCAGCCATTCAAATTAAGCACTCTATTGTGCAAGGAGCTAATTATGCTGAGATTAAACCCAGAGAGTGATGGGGACATTTACTGTATTTCTAGCAATTAGAACAGCTCTCAGTCCTGAAGAATACAACTTGTATTTCATAATATTGAAAAATGCCACAGCTAATCCAATTTTAAAAAGTGTGTGTGTGTGTGTGTGTGGTTCATGAATGTGCACAACCTGGACTTCCTTTCTGGAATACTGTGCAAATTCATCAGTTCCCTTTTCATTCACAATATCTAATTATCACTGTTACATATGGTCTTTTTTGTCACGGTTCCCACTACATCAAAATGCTCAAGGCTGGAACTCAACATGGACTTGCTAGCATTTTCCATTTTCCCCCCTTCCTGAGAGGCAATTAAATAACAAATCCTTGTTTCTTTTCACTGTTGAAGGAATGACCCTGGGACTTCTGTTCACTTGATGTAGTAATTAACACCAGTATCCTTTTCCATTCCTGAATACCCTTCCCTTTCATGTGTGGACACTATATAACCAATGCTACTTGATCCCAGTGATCTTATTGTCCTTACATACTGTAGACAGTTTCAGATATAATCAACAAATCAAGATTTGGCCAGCGAGTCATGGGCTCACACACTCCCCACTTCCATCACGCAATTGGATTCTCTCCCTGATTTCCTGGGAAAGCCCTATAATTTGGGGAAAGAGTAGTTCTGGTTTGGAGGGAAATGCAGACTGCAGTCTTATCAATTCCAATGTAATGCGTAAAACTACATATGGTTTATTCAAACTACGAAGTCAGAACAGGCCTCAAAGCATATTAGGGGGAAGAAAGTAAGTGTGCAACCCTGAAGACCATTCACACAGGCCAAACCACCATTTCACTGAACAAGTCCTCTCAGTTATGGGCGCTGATGTAAACTATTGGAAGGGATATTACATGTCCTGTTAAGTTTACCACAATTCAAAATGGAATAATATTGTTTGATGCTCCATCATGAACTCCAACATGAATTCATAACACAACACTGCTACCACAACAATCAGTCTGGCGCCTGGTATTATCTGTGGCCAATGACTGATTTCTGTACTTCCACAGCAGGGATTAAAACCTGAAAACTGATGAAATGGTTCAAGAATTTCCACAGCAGAAAACCCCAGGGCAGAAAGAACATCCATCTTGCTTACCAGACTCTGGGAAGGTTGCATGAGAACTCGTGGAGCCTTTGGGAGATCTCATGAAATCTCAGACGGCCCCTTCCAGCTGTTTCCCCCTGCTCATTTGTTTGTTTGTTTGTTTGTTTTCCCACCACCTGCACAAAGCTGCAATCACATAAGTGAATCAGGTGCAAGTTGCAGGTCTAGTGTATATCAAAATAAACAGAGTTGGAAAGAAGGGTTGCCTTATATAGCAGTCCATGTTTCTGAACCATGGCATATAACTAACACTGGTGGAGTCACCATCATCAAATGTGTGTCACGTGAAGTTACAGGCTACCCTGGTTTATCAGGAACCATGTGAATTACTTCTGAAGGAAGGGGGGGGAGACACGCCACAATTTATTCAGTTCTCCTTAGCATGGATGGTAAAGGTAAAGGTACTATTAGGTCCAGTTGTGACCGACTCTGGGGTTGCGGTGCTCATCTCACATTATTGACCAAGGGAGCCGGTGTACAGCCTCCGGGTCATGTGGCCAGCATGACAAAGCCGCTTCTGGCGAACCAGAGCAGCACACGGAAACGGCGTTTACCTCCCACTGTAGCCCCCTATTTATCTACTTGCACTTTGATGTGCTTTCGAACTGCTAGGTTAGCAGGAGCTGGGACCGAGCAACGGGACTTCACCCCGTCGCGGGGATTCGAACCGCCGACCTTCTGATCAGCAAGCCCTAGGTCTGTGGTTTAACCCATAGCGCCACCTGCATCCCTCAGAGTGGATGGTAGCTAGCTGCAAAATATGGAGCCAGCCTATACTCTGCTATCAACACATCCTATAACAAGCTCACCTTACACTTCCAGAATAAAGTCATACTGACAGCTCTAGCTATAGAGTGAGCACAGTAGAGAACATTATTTAATGGCTACCGAAGGCACTCTATTTCATTAATTAACCTTACTGGCAACCAAAGCTGCCTGATTCCTATGAATAAAGTCACTCAGAAGATCCTAAAAGTTCAGTCAGTAAAGAAAGAGGATGCAACGGATGTTCCAGTGGTGTGTGTGTGTGTGTGTGTGTGTGTGTGTGTGTGTGTACACAGCCAAACAGATCATGAAGAAATTGGAATGACCAAGGATGGACTTCTTCAGTCACATATGTAGCTGAATGCCAATATAAACCATGCCATTTTCCTTTTGAGGTTAAGCACACACAAAAACCAAGTGCAATACCATCAAATATCATACTTTGCCTTCAGCAACATGCCTCAGGAATTCTTTGAAAGGAATCAGCTAACTTCTAACATCCTGATTTCTTCTTTCAGTGTAGATAATACTATTGGTAAATGATTTTCTGCTCTCAGCTTGGAAAAAAGGCTGACAGTACACATAAGTTAAAGCATATTAATTTCTGTTAACTTTTGATGAATGTTAGTAGCCTTTCCAATCCCTTCAAAAGCTCACTAAGTGCATCTTGAGCCTTTTATTCCTTAATCTGACAAAAGAATCTTTCATGTTTTATCTGCACCTCTATTCATTATGCTCACACTTCAGTAAAAGCTAGCCCTTTATTCCCTGACATTTCACAGAATAGATTCCGACCTCCTTGTTGAGTATTATAACAATGAGATCTCTTATATGACTGGTATTTCATTTTTTGTTCACTGGCTGTGTAATATATACTCTAATGGTTTGGCTTCCTCCTCTTGTATTTTACATATGATTATTTCAATCTGTGACCCCTGAAGGCTAATTTAGTAGCTCCCTAGCCTGCTATATTAACATATGTCTTCTTTAATTTTTTCTGAGTCTTTTGTCATTATACAAAAGAGTGCATATCCTCTCTGTATTTATGTATTTAGCTGTTCTTTTCAAGCAGGAAGGTTAATTTTAAGATATGTTGATCTCAAATCACTTTGCCGACATCCAAACTAGAACTTTAAAATATATGCCCCGTATTATAATTCTAAATTACATCGTGGAGCGAAGTTAATGATAATAATAAATATGAGCAGTAGCTCTGAAAATTCCCACAGATGTTTGCTGACAACAAATCAGAAAAGTCCATGGGGCACCCCTGTTGGAATAATCGGGCACGTCTGCAGGTCACACAATAAGCTAAAGTTGCCCTCTCATTGCGCTTTATTGTTCCCAGTTGCTCTTCCTTCACTCCTCCCTGGACGCAAGTGGGAGAAACAAACCAGGAAGCCACAATTTACCTCAATTTCCTCTTCCATCTGAATCTGGAATTGTGGTTTGGTGCTCCCTAACAAGCCAGGCTTCGTCAACCAATGGTTTACAGCTGCCTAGCAATTCAAGATAGTCCGGGAGCAGAATCCTGGGTTTGGGTGTCAGGGGAAGTCAAACTGAATTGCAGGTTTCTGTTCTTGTTTCTTCCACTCCACCAGCACAGTGCTCATGCACAATCCACTATGATAAGCCAACAAGCCTAGCTTACCTTTGCAAACACAACCACACATTTCTATGAATTGGAAATTAGAACAGAAACAGATCACATACTAAGATACATCTTGGCTTTTCACTAAAACAATTTCCAACACAACATCCATCCATCCATCCATCCATCCATTTTTAAGGACAGTGAGTTCTCCAGAGCCCTGATTGATCAAAGAAGTGTGTTATTGATCAAATAAAGTGTTAGCTATGCTACCTCTCCAGAGTGGTATCTCATCTGCAGAGACTGCTGGAACCACACTATTCCATCCATCTAGCATTCTGGAGGACATGTGATTAAGTGGGACTTCTTTACAGGAATAAAATTGTGTTTTCTTAATTTTGCAAGGGTGATGTTGACAGACTGGGCTGTAGGTTTCTCAGTTGCTCTAACAGCAGGGCAGACACACTTGACAGAAATATTTAATGGACATAAGTTAAGTGCTGGTACCTACAATTTAGTCCCTTATTGCCCTCTGGGTTTGACCTATATATCAGTGATGGGCATTGCCAAGGTTTTAATCTTTAAATATTATGATTAGCTACAGGAGAAGCAGATAGCAAAGCTGCACCCCAAGTACTGGGATGGAGAAGTTGGAAGGGGGAAGAGTAGAGAAAATTCCAGTCATATTAGCAGTTGGTACAATTTGGACAGATAATAAATAGTGAGTATGAATCAGCGATAAAACAGGGTGCAACTGCACATACCCATCATCAACCACCAGCTTAACCATTGCTTTCCCAGTGCAGCCCAAGTCCCAAACGTGTCTGCCAATATGGAGTTTTTTTCTAGTTAAACGTAATTATTCAACAACTCAGACTGAGGTCAACCTATTTCATGCAAATGAAGGGCTTCCTCTGTAACAAATTGCTCTTAATCAGAGGGCATGGACAAGAAACTCTGCCTCCCCCCCAAACCATTACACTTGTTTCGGGCTAGGTAATTAAAAGAGTTAAATGAATTTTCAGTCATCTACCTTTAACAATTTGATTTGTCTCCCTGCTCAGTGAGCTAATGATTCAGATAGCCTTAGCCAAAGAGAAGGGGAGGGCGATTCCAAGTACAGAAATAGGAAAAATCCAAGTGAAGGTTGATTAAATGCTAACCAAGTAGCCAGGATGTTGCTTAATTGGTAACCCCAGTGGTTTTAGGAAAGGAGTGATGCCATCCCTTGAAATCAGATACGCAGTTAATTGGTATAGATTACATTTCTTAAACAGAAAAGGAGCAAAAACAAACAGTGGGCAAGAGGAGGTGTGAAAGAGAACAGATAAAGAAAAGTATGCCATTGCTTTGCAATGACTTGAGTCACACAATTACAAATCGTTTGCCCAGAATCCTGTTCACATTTAAGCATGCAAAAATCCTTCAGATTCCAGTTAAGATGCACATACAATTTGATTTTGCGTTGCCATCAGGGCCCGTCCCCCAAAGCATTTGATGTACCAACTGTGCTGAAACTGAGAAGGTCTGGTGTCTGGTCAGTGTCTCTATGGGAAACTAATTGGGAAGACTATCCTTTCTGTCTTGAGTTCCATGAAGGAAAGGAAGGCCATCTTTGTGATATATACAAATGGAATATGTGTACCAAATCTAAGATATGTGTGTCTCTGACCAGTTTTGTTTGATTCATAAATCACAAATGACATAAAGAAGGTAACGAAAAGATTTCTGATTTTAATGCAAGAGAGCACAATACTTCTATTTTTTGCTCAAGTGGATAAATAACACTCAGACCAACACAACAGGCAAAGGTGTTGGGGGCTACATCTAAACTTAATATTGTTAACTTGTATGGCCTCAGGCAACAAGGGAGGGGTCCCTACGATTGTTAAAAACACACACACCCTCAAAGCAGTTTACAAAAAGAGAAAACAAATTATAGGAGTAAGCCAATCAAAGTTCATATATATAATATAACAGAGTGGTATCGAGGACCATCAAGCCGTGTGTTCAAAACGGATGTCTAAGGACAGTGTCACAATAATCTTTCAAAAGTATCAACAGAAGAAGTAAAAAAAAGTTTCAGAAGTAGTCTTTCGAAAGTTTCGACATTGAAAGACTATTGAGAGACTTTACTTTTGAAACTTTGAAACTCTGTCGATACTTTTGAAAGACTATTGTAAGACTGTCCTTAGACATCCGTTTTGAACACATGGCTTGATGGTCCTCGCTACAACGCTGTTATATTTTACACACACACACACACACACACACACACAATATATGAGAACTTTGATTGGCTTACTCCTATAATTTGAATGATATCATAATTCTATTATATATTTACTACTATTAGCCTACATGTTGTGTCTGTATTGTTGTGATTAGAACTCCCAATAGTGGCTGTGGGAAAGGAGCACCAGCTCAATATACCATTATAAATAGAACTCAATTGAGCTGGATGTATTTATGGCTATAGTAGGTATTCTTATTATGAGCTGACAGGGTTTTTTTTCCTGGCACCCCACTTTTCTTTCCCTCTCTATTTTTTGCTTCTATTTCCTTATTTGTTAAACTCGTTCTTTAAAAAATAGCAATTAAAGTATTAGCAGTAAATAAATAAATGAAACTCAATTAGCTTTCAGCAGCGATTGCCAGAGCACTGTAAATAATAGAATCTGCCATGCTGTATCAATGTTTGGAGTTATTTGAGTATGTTGAGCTTTCCCTCATGTTCTTTATGCTTTTAGATTGTAGCATCGTGAAAAGGCCAATGGATGTACTTACGGTATCCTATAAATGACAAGAACAGAATCTGCAGACTGAAAGATAATTATATGGATTTAAAATACTTCAGAAGCTTGTAAGAAAATTATGCCTTTGTTGTTAATACAGAAATTGGACCTATTGTTTCATTTCATTTTGCTTTCAAAATAAAGCCATTACGTACTGACAATCGAATGAAGTGTGCTTTTTTTTTCTTGAAAACCGCTTAACCACACCCCTCTGTATTTTGTCTTACAGCTTCATCAATCCATTTCTAATTCATTTTGCAGGTTTACTCAAACAGTTGTGCCAAAGGAAACTGCAATTATGGATAAAATGAAAGCCACTAAAATCAGTTTATTTTCAAAGACTTCAACAGGAAGAGCGACTTTTTGTTTTTCAGCGCTGATGGCTTAAGGGTAATAATTTTATTTGAAGTAAGTAATTGAAACATGAGAAGAGATTTCTTACAACAACAAAAAAACGGGAATAAACCCGCATAAGCTTCACATTTTAGAATAACATCCACTGGGTAGTACCCAATGGTGTCTCTGTGTTGAAGGATGGAATCTGACAGCAGAACAGAGGGAGATTTTGGAGTGTGATTTCCCCTCCTTCAAATAAATTTTCCTGCCTTCCCTAAATGCTCTGTAGAGTTGAGGAGCTTCACAGTGCAGATGGCAAGGGAGCTGGAGGGGGAGGAAACATCAGTTAGCTCAGTTGGTTAGAGCGTGGTGCTGGTAATGCCAAGGTCATGGGTTTGAGCCCCATAAGGGCCAAGTGCATTCTCCTAGATTGCAGGAGGTGGACTAGATGACCCCTGACCCTTGGGATCCCTTCCCACTCTACAACTCTATGCTTCAAACTAAAAAATGCTTTTACCCCCCCCCCAACTTAATTCATCTGGCAGATCACTTCCTTCAAAAGAGAAGACACCCTTCATTACTGCTGTAGGGCAACAGTTTTACCAAAATGTTCACATATGTTTAAATTGTGGCTAATCCCATCTAAGGGTCAAAATTCATGTGGATCAATCTCAAAAGATATCAAGTCCAGAGTGAAACAAGGAGCGTGAATCAGGGAATGACATTTCAAATTGCGAAAGTGCTTTGAGCGGTGTCACTGCAGAAAAAGGAAGGCTGGGAGCAAAAGAACTACGTAAACGAATATGGAATTTGTGGAGATGGGCTAGTAGAGGGGAATCCCAAAGAGTTATACCAGGTAGAGTTTTGGTCTTAACCACTTTCATAGCACAATTGTACTATGCATGCTGATGCCAACTCAGATGTAAATCCTACTGGGTGTAATAAGACTTACTATTCCATTAAGTGTGTATAGGACTGCACCCTTAGCATCACTAGCTGGGCTAAAGTGCGTGCTTTCCATAAATATGCCACTCTGGACTCGCTGGAATAATAATGGAAGCATACAGTTCTTATTCTTTTATTTATTGCTAAGGTTTATTTCCTGCACAACCTCACCACATGTGACTACAGGGTGCTTGAGAAATTGTTGAGCAAACCGACAAACCTAAAATCAGGCACAACCAATTCATGAACCAGTCACAAACTGCATGAAATAATTGGGGACAGGTCCACCACATGTGGAATAAGGTTCCTACATATCCTGGTGTGTTTTGCATGCAAGCAATGGGCCAAGAGAGCTCAATAAATCTGTGCCTTTCATTTAAACCAGGGGTCAGCAAACTTTTTCAGCAGGGGGATGGTCCACTGTCCCTCAGACCTTGTGGGGGGCCAGACTATATTTTGGAGGGGGGGAATGAACGAATTCCTATGCCCCACAAATAACCCAGAGATGCATTTTAAATAAAAAGACACATTCTACTCATGTAAAAACACGCTATTCCCGGACAGTCTGTGGGCCATATTTAGATGGCGATTGGGCCCCATCCGGCCCCCGGGCCTTAGTTTGCCTACCCATAATTTAAACTAAAGATCTGTTTTTTGTTTTGTTTTTATTAAAAAAAACCACCCACAGAATAGCAAGTCTGGGCAGCAGCACTGTTCTCTGGTTTAGGAAATGTTATACTCAATGAGTATGCAGACACATATTCTCCCCATCTTTGATTAAGTGGCACCACCATCCATCGTTCACTTCCATCCTGTGAAAACCACTGTGACTGATCTTGTCTCATTTGGAGCTGAAAATTACTCAGCCAATGACACACCACTTTATTACAACAGAAAAACAGGGGGAAGCCAAACCTCCACTTTTTTTTTTTAATGGCACACAGTTGACCAATATTTGAGAGATGCAAAAGGACCGGACTTTACAAACAACAGCCAAATGCAAAAACTGCAAAGCTAAGACAAGCAGGCTTGTATGTGCCTCAAGGCAAGTTTTTGCTTATTTTGTCCCTCTTCCATCCAGCATCAACTCACTCGTGTGGCAAGCATCATACTGAGAAATTGCTTCTCTCCGTTTTTATTGGAAGTCCCGAGACTCAAAGCCCAGTCTAGAAAGACACTTGAGGGCAAAGCTGTCACAGGGTAGAAACTTAACATCAGATCCAACAGTTTGACACAGCACATCTCACTACTACAACATGCTCAATTCTTCGGTTTTTAGAAGAGTTTTTAAAGCTTTCTTTCTTTCTTTCTTTCTTTCTTTCTTTCTTTCTTTCTTTCTTTCTTTCTTTCTTTCGGATCAGATAAAGATACACTCCTCTATCACACAGTCCCTAAGACTCAGTGGCCATGTTGAGGGCTTATAAAACAACACATTTTATAAGCTATGCAATTGTTTCTCATACTTTTCATTTTTTTTATATACAGAAAAGTCAAATCTGACAGAGCCAAAAATGTAGGGAAAATAAAGGTGAAATATGACTATTTCATGGCATGTCTGAATGGTGATTATTATTATTTTTAAAGGCAAGCCTTCCTTACTGCTCTAGTCTGCTTTCAACATGTATATTTTAACTCCCAGCATACCCTGAGGCAGTATTATGCCTCTCTACTTTGTACACAGCATGCTTCTGTTCCTATTATTTTACACATTTCAATTTCCTACCAAGTAATCATTCCAGTTTTCACAGACCATATTGCTTTTCTTGGAATTCATTTACAAGTTTTACACAAAACTTTTACTAAGCTCCTTAACTGAATGTTTTCAAACAAACAAGGGAAACAGGTTTGCATGTCAAAGATCCATTTTGTACTTAATCTCTTCCATATTTTTCAATATAATCAGCCAAACTTGAAAATTAGATTGATAGATAGAAGACGATAATATTTCTTTTACAAAGTTTTTTTTAAAAATGAGAAAGCCGATTGTATGCAAATGAGAAAAAGAATCACAAATACAAGTCTGCATTTCCAAGGGGGAACAGAACACATATATACACGAGAAAAATGCAGGGGGTTATTCAGACATTCAAATATAAGCAAATAGAATCACAAGGGGAAAGGCACACACTAGCCCCTTCCCAAACTGTGAACTGTTGGGGCTATTGTAGATTAGCAATGTGTGTGTTTTGAATACCCAGATTGGGCTACAGTAAGGAAAGATGTGGAAGAAAAGCCATTCACTAACTTGGATGGCTTTGATACAGCATTAGAGAAATTCATGAAACAGAGGGCTATTGAGGGAAATGTTTCTCAATACCAGTTCAAAATACCAGTCCACAAATGGGAAGAGTGCTCTAGTGCTCAAATCCTGCTTGCTAGTTTCCCGCAGGCATCCGGTTGGCCACTGTAAAGACAGGATGCTGGACTAGATGGGCTACTGGCCTGATCCAGCAGGCTCTTCTTATGATATGTTCTTACGCTCTTATCTTAAGTTCCTGGCACGTGGATGCACTCCAAGGGATATTCCGTAAAGCAGGACCATTGGCAAATAATAATAATAATCATCATCATCATCATCATCATCCCAGGGTTAAATTCGGCGCTGGGTATTAGCATGCAGTGAATATATCTGGTGGTCTATCCCAGCACTCGATGAGGAGGAGCACTCAGGAGGAGGAGTAGCTTTATATGTTAGGGATATGTATACCTGTGAAGAGATCCAGGATTTAAAACTTCAAAGCCAAATTGAGAGTATCTGGGTCAAAATTAAGGGAGAGAAAAACAACAGTGATCTCATTGTGGGAGTTTACTATAGATCCCCAAGCCAAACTGAGGACACAGATGATGCCTTCCTGGAACAGATGGCCAAGCATTCCAAAGGAAGTGAGATAGTAGTAATGGGGGATTTCAACTATCCTGATATTTGTTGGATGTCAAACTCAGCCAAGAGCATAAGGTCGAACAGATTCCTCACTGGCCTTGCAGACAACTTCATTGTCCAGAAAGTGGGAGAAGCAACAAGAGGATCAGCCATTTTAGATCTGGTCCTAACCAATAGTGATGACTTGGTTAGTGGGGTAGAAGTGGCAGGATCATTAGGTGGGAGTGACCATGCTCTTCTGGAGTTTATTATCCAGCGGAAAGGAGCAACCAAGCATACTAAGGTCCAAATTCTAGACTTTAAGAAAGCCGACTTCAGAAAACTTAGGGAAACGCTGGGTGAAATCCCATGGACAGTAATACTAAAAGGGAAGGGAGTTCATGATGGTTGGGAGTTTGTTAAAAGGGAGATATTAAAAGCACAACTTCAGGCAATACCAATGAGACGGAAACATGGAAGGTGCCTAAAGAAGCCAGGCTGGCTATCTAAAGAACTTTTGACTGAGTTAAGATTTAAAAGGGATATGTACAAAAAATGGAAAAGGGGGGAAATCTCCAGAGAGGAATTCAAACATATAGCCAGCACGTGTAGAGACAAAGTCAGAAAAGCTAAAGCACAGAATGAACTCAGGCTCGCCAGAGAGGTTAAAAGCAACAAAAAGGGCTTTTATGGGTATGTCCGTAGCAAAAGGAAAAACAAGGAAACAGTGGGGTCACTCAGAGGAGAAGATGGTGAAATGCAAACAGGGGACAGAGAAAGGGCAGAACTCCTCAATGCCTTCTTTGCCTCAGTCTTCTCCAAGAAAGAAAAAAACGCCCGACCTGAAGAATATGGAGCAGATGATTCAGCAGGGGAAAACACAGCCCAGAATAAGTAAGGAGGTAGTACAAGAATACTTGGCTAGTTTAGATGTATTCAAGTCTCCAGGGCCAGATGAACTACATCCAAGAGTATTAAAAGAACTGGCAGAGGTGATTTCAGAACCACTGGCAATAATCTGTGAAAATTCCTGGAGAACAGGCGAAGTTCCAGCAGACTGGAGGAGGGCAAATGTTGTCCCTATTTTCAAAAAGGGGAAAAGAGAGGACCCAAACAATTACCGCCCAGTCAGCCTGACATCAATACCAGGAAAGATTCTAGAGCAGATCATTAAGCAAACAGTCTGTGAGCACCTAGAAAGAAACTCTGTGATCACTAAAAGTCAGCATGGGTTCCTGAAAAATAAGTCATGTCAGACTAATCTGATCTCATTTTTTGACAGAATTACAAGCCTGGTAGATGAAGGGAACGCTGTGGATGTAGCCTATCTTGATTTCAGCAAGGCCTTTGACAAAGTGCCCCATGGTATTCTTGTAAAGAAGCTGGTAAAATGTGGGCTAGACAATGCTACCATTCAGTGGATTTGTAGCTGGCTTACTGACCGAACCCAAAGGGTGCTCATCAATGGCTCCTCCTCATCCTGGAGAGTAGTGACTAGTGGGGTGCCACAGGGTTCTGTCTTGGGCCCAGTCTTGTTCAACATCTTTATCAATGACTTGGATGATGGGCTTGAGGGAATCCTGAGCAAGTTTGCAGATGACACCAAATTGGGAGGGGTGGCTAACACCCCAGAGGACAGGATCACACTTCAGAATGACCTTAACAGATTAGACAACTGGGCCAAAGCAAACAAGATGAATTTTAACAAGAAGAAATGTAAAGTACTACACTTGGGCAAAAAAAATGAAAGGCACAAATACAGGATGGGAGACACCTGGCTTGAGAGCAGTACATGTGAAAAGGATCTAGGAGTTTTGGTTGACCACAAACTTGACATGAGTCAGCAGTGTGATGCAGCAGCTAAAAAAGCCAATGCAATTCTGGGCTGCATCAATAGGAGTATAGCATCTAGATCAAGGGAAGTAATAGTACCACTGTATTCTGCTCTGGTCAGACCTCACCTGGAGTATTGTGTCCAGTTCTGGGCACCACAGTTCAAGAAGGATACTGATAAGCTGGAACGTGTCCAGAAGAGGGCAACCAAAATGGTCAAAGGCCTGGAAACGATGCCTTATGAGGAACGGCTTAGGGAGCTGGGTATGTTTAGCCTGGAGAAGAGAAGGTTAAGGGGTGATATGATAACCATGTTCAAATATATAAAAGGATGTCATATAGAGGAGGGAGAAAGGTTGTTTTCTGCTGCTCCAGAGAAGCGGACACGGAGCAACGGATTCAAACTACAAGAAAGAAAATTCCACCTAAACATTAGGAAGAACTTCCTGACAGTAAGAGCTGTTCGGCAGTGGAATTTGCTGCCAAGGAGTGTGGTGGAGTCTCCTTCTTTGGAGGTCTTTAAGCAGAGGCTTGACAGCCATCTGTCAGGAATGCTTTGATGGTGTTTCCTGCTTGGCAGGGGGTTGGACTGGATGGCCCTTGTGGTCTCTTCCAACTCTATGATTCTATGATTCTATGAGCCCATTAACATACATCCTTGCAGTGCACACACTCATAGTCAAAATATGGACTCTATTACAAGATGTGGCAATGGCCAACACTCTGGGTTGCTTTAAAAGAAGATTAGGCAACAAATTGATTTTAATCATGATGGCTCAGTTGCCTCCAGTATCTGTATGCCTCTTAATGCTAGCGGCTGGAGAACATGCTATTGGTTGTGGGCTTCCCAGGGGCTTCGATCTGGCCACTGTGAGAACAAAACACTACTACAGAGTTTGGTCGAATTCAGCAAGGTTCATCTGCAGAATATATGCAGACTGTCAGCAGCTCTCTACGGTTTCAGGCAGGAGTCTTTCCCAGCCTTTCTGGAGATACTAGCATTTGACTCTGGGATCTTTTCCATGCAAAGGATGGGATCCACCACTGAGCTTAGGCACCTATGTTCTTATTCATACCCCTATGGACACACACATTCGCATGAGGCTGCATCTGTTGTTGTTGTTGTTGTTGTTGTTGTTGTTGTTGTTGTTGTTGTCAATTTATACCCCGTCCAACTGGCTGGGTTTTCCCAGGCACTCTGGGCGGCTTACAACATATATAAAAAAACAGCAAAACATTAAAAAACAAAATATCCTATAGAAACGACAAACAAACCAATAAATCAACAGAAACCAAGAAGAGGAGGAGGAGGAGGAGGAGGAGGAGGTGGAGGAGGAGGAGGAGGAGGAGGAGGAGGAGGAGGAGGAGGAGGAGGAGGAGAAGAAGAAGAAGAAGAAGAAGAAGAAGAAGAAGAAGAAGAAGAAGAAGAAGAAGAAGAAGAAGAAGAAGAAGGAGAAACAGCTTGCAGTTATATCCAAACTAAAACAACCCACAACCCCAACTAAACATTTAACTAACACCAACCCCACAAAAACAAAACAGAGGAACCAAAATTAGAACTGTTTAAAACTATTTAAAATTGCTGGGGAGTGGAGGGAGCCTTTATTCCCATGCCTCCTAGTGACCCGAAGTTGCTGTGATTGCTGTCTCTGCACAGCAATGAGCAGCTCAGGAACTGTGGACTTTGGCAGGATTGAGATACCGTAATACAAGGAGAGGCTTTGACCTGTTGCAGCGCAAGACACCCGATACAGTCAAGATCAGGGTTCCTGTTCTAGTAGTATTAGCGCAGGCACAGTCACTTCTCCCCAGCTGCCAGCTGATCAGGCAGGGCTCCCCAGGGATTGTTGTGCCACTGAAGAGGCAACACAGGTTGCCTGCATGTGACTTAAAGCAACAGAGACCTAAGAATCCTAATTTGCCGATACTGAGGAACTGAGGCCATGGAAAGGTCAGGATGGAGAAGGTAGTCAATATTCTCCTGTGAGTCAGTGATCACAAAATTAGACACTTTCCTAACCTTTCTTGAAATCAGTCAGTCCGAGACATCCACAGCACAGCACTGTATAAAAATTCAGATCAAAACAAAGTAACTTTTAATATTGCTATTATTATTATGGGGGGGGAGGAAGGAGCATTGCTCTAGAAGAGGAAGCTCAATGCAAATTTATATCAAGTTATCCCTGAGTCATAGGACATCAGTCAAATCAGCATATTTCTAATTTTCTCAGTGGCTACAGCGAACAAAGGTAGATGGCAAAAGAAAGTCTAAAATGGGGTAGCAGAAAAGTAATGGAACCACAGAAAAGGAAGGGATCAACATATCCTAGCACATGCCACTGAGAAGCAGTGTGGCACAATGGTTAGAGTGTTGGGCTGCTACCTGGGAGACTTAGAGTTCACATCCCCACTCAGCCTTGCAGTTCACTGGGTGACCTTGAGCCACTCAATGTCTCTCAGCCTAAGCTGATCAGCTGGGAAAATAAAACAGGGAAGGGAGAACTATGTACACCATCTTCGGCTCCTTGGAGGAAAGTTGGGATATAAAAGTAAAGAATACATCATGAAATGGGATGCCCATACATCCACCAATGTCTCACAAATCAGCCCACATAACCCAGATAATGCAAATGCCATGTAATTAGAGAATAGATCCAATAGTTCCAGACGTGGCAAGGAAGCAAACCAGACAAACTAAAAACAGATGCTCAACTTATGGGTTCAGAGGCAGATATTGTGGGTAAATGGGAGAATGGTTTTAGGGCGAAGGCCCCTGTACTATAACAGTTGCAATGACCCCAGTGCTTGTGGTTCCCATGATTGTAGACATCACTCTCAGACAAACACCATTTTAAAGAGCGTCTGGTGAAAAATGGAATGGCACTATTTTTAGAACGTCTGGTTTTGTTTTTAAATTGTGTTCCCAAGCACCGCGGAAGGTCAAAGACAAAATAAGTGGCGCATCCATGCAAAGCATGCAAGTTCTGAAAACGCAATAAAATAAGAAAACAGAGGCATTGAGAAATAAATCTCCCACTGCTTCAAACTTTTTTATATGTATTCAGTGATATATAACCTGAACCATATATTTATACAGTCAAGGTTAGCTCAAAAGACACATTTTGTTTGCTATAAAAAAAAAAACTTGCCTACAATTGGTTTCAGTGGGACCAGAAGCAATAATACAACTGAACCATGCAGCCAATAAGAAGGTGCCAAGGCAGCGTTTTGCCACAATTCCCCAGACCTCTATTCTGTAGAACTGTGACATTCTAAGTAAGAAGATTCAATTAAACTGATTCTTTTGGCTTTTTCGCCTGGCACTACATGAACCCTCTCAATTCTTATCAGCGCAAACCAGATATTTATTATAACAATAAGGACATTTTGAGTCTAACTGTTTCACATTCACAGAAGCCCTCAGATATTAAACAAGATCGTTTACTTTCCTAGAACGCCATTTGAGGACGCACATGGAGAAAATGTTAGGTGTTAAAAGGTTAAGTTCCATTAATGTCAGTGGATTTTACTTGCTCTCTCTCTCCCCCCCCCCCCCCCGCACCCGCCACCCATTTCTGCTCACTAAAGCTTTATACAGTATATACATTGGCCCAACGATTCCATAGGCAGAAGAAGGAACCACAGAGGCATCATTTCTGTGTCAAAATTCTCCTCTGCCTCCTCGCTTGGACTTTGGTGAATGTCTGCCCCACTGGGGTTCAAGTTTCCCCAAACTGGCTGACGTATTTGACTAATCTATATGGCAACATATTAGGCAAAGCTATGCAAATCTGGACCATAAAGAAGGCTGATCGCCGAAGAATTGATGCTTTTGAATTATGGTGCTGGAGGAGACTCTTGAGAGTCCCATGGACTGCAAGAAGATCAAACCTATCCATTCTTCAGAAAATCAGCCCTGAGTGCTCACTGGAAGGACAGATCGTGAAGCTGAGGCTCCAATACTTTGGCCACCTCATGAGAAGAGAAGACTCCCTGGAAAAGACCCTGATGTTGGGAAAGATTGAGGGTACTAGGAGAAGGGGACGACAGAGGACGAGATGGGTGGACAGTGTTCTCGAAGCTACGAACATGAGTTTGACCAAACTGCGGGAGGCAGTGGAAGACAGGAGTGCCTGGCGTGCTATGGTCCATGGGGTCACAAAGAGTCGGACACGACTAAACGACTAAACAACAATAACATGCAAATCTAGTGACATACTGGGGAAGGATTAAGCAACCGCTACCCCTGCTGGTTTTTGACTCAAAACTCACACACCCACACACCTTTCTGCTTTTCATAGGGACGGGGGAGAGGAGAATTTGATACTGTCCACATTACAAGGCAAACCAAATTCACACTTTATGAAACAATACATGTCCGAAAACTTTGAAATTCGCACTTCTCCAAACGCATGGGGAGTTGCAGGGTGGAAACGGAAATCAGCAAAAGTCATCTCCCCACCTCCTCTGACCAACTGGATTTCACCCACTGTTAAATTATTGACTAATCACAGTGCTTGGAATTACAAATCGGATTCCACCCGTTATATTGAATTGTTGACTAAATTTAAACTTTTCAGGTACAGCCAAAGAGTGTGTGCCAAAAGCTCCCATTATAAAATCTGAAATCATTAGTCGCAGCTGGGTGTTTTCATAATGGAAATATTATCTATTTCCATCCTGTATAAATTTGGGAGAAACTGTGGCTTCCTGTTCTAGGGTGTTGTCCCAAAATCTCCTAAACAGAAGTCTGTAAAGATAATCTTTTGGGTTTTGTTTGAAGAGAAATGCTTGGAATATTTCCCATTACAAAAGGAAATGGACTTGTCTGAACTGTAGCCCTCTTTATTCCTCAAAGGATCTAAACAACCAAAACAACTTAAATTTTGTTTTCTTTTAGGAAGTGCCATAAAACTAAATGACGGGTGTGTTTTTTTAAATCTAGATGCTATAAATTAGCTTTAAGTGTACTGTCTGCATTGAATAAAACTTGTTTAAATCAGAGCTGAAATGAAGCAATTAGTTTATTATATAGTCGTAAAGAAAGGAAAGTCCTGTTTTAAATAAAACAATGAATATTTCCAGAATAACAACTAAATCTTTAGCGATAAAATCACACTTTTGTTTTATATGCACAGAACACAAATGCTTTTCCCATGGTTTGAAGGCAAGCACAACACATGAAAAGAAGTCTGCTAGACGGGAAGAATTGTTTCATGTTTGCCGCAACTCAGTCTCCCCCCCCCCCAGCCCTAACTGTGATATATTATTGGAGTGTTTTCAAACCATTTCCTCTGCCTGGTTTGACAAACATATGTTACCAAAGTGAACTGCAGAAGAACTGAGTACGTAGCAAATGAATGACAGGAGGCATCTAAGGCCTTGGTTATTAGGGTTGTCTGCTTCATCACGTATGGCTGACAGCTAATTTTGCAGTGAGGCCTTCTCCAACCTAGACCATGCCGACTGAAGCTGATGAGAGGGTACAAGGTTGGGGAAGCCTGTTGTAAAGGAGTGTACAGGCTGAGCAGTCCCTTTTCGCACCAAGAGTAGCTTGACAGGTTAAGTAGCCAGCCATACCAACAAAGGCAATTTTGTGTATCAGGCGAGTCCCTTCTAGTGAGGGTACCTGAAGGAACAGGGCAAAATGAGGAGCATCAGTGGGACCGAGGGCAGAATCCACTGAGGGCAGGCAAATAGGGATAAGGGTGTGCTGGCGCTGTGGTCTAAACCACTGAGCCTAGGGCTTGCTGATCAGAATGCCGGCGGTTCGAATCCCTGCGACAGGGTGAGCTCCCGTTGTTCGGTCCCAGCTCCTGTCCACCTAGCAGTTCAAAAGCACGTCAAAGTGCAAGTCAGGGGTATCTTTACCTTTTCAACATCAGCAAGTATGGGGCTGGTTATCACCTGGATGGGAAATTACCTGAGGCCCCTACAAACACTGCCTGGAGTTTCAGGGCTTTTTTTCAGCCAGAACTCACTGTAACTCAGTTACGGCACCTCTCAGGTAGCTGCCACAGCCATTATAAGAGAACAAATGAGGTGTTCATGCTGAGTTCTAGCACCTTTTTCTAGAAAAATAGAACTGGGTAGAAGTATAAATCCAGAAGAGGCCTGCAGGACCAAGTAAGGAACAGAAACGTCCTAATAGCAAGAGCTGCTTGGCAGTAAGAGACAGTAAGTAAGTAAGTAAGTAAGTAAGTAAGTAAGTAAGTAAGTAAGTATAGGCAGTAAGTAAGAGACTGTCTCTTACTGATCACCGAATAATTGATGATCGCCGAAGAATTGATGCTTTTGAATTATGGTGCTGGAGGAGCGGCTCCCCAATGAATATTAAAACAATACAGCATTAAATATTAAAAGCTTCCCTAAACAGGGCTGCCTTCAGATGTCTTATAAAGTTAGGATAGCTGCTTATTTCCTTGACATCTGGTGGAAGGGCATTCCACAGGGTGGGTGCCACTACCGAGAAGGCCCTCTGTCTGGTTCCCTGTAACCTCACTTCTCGCAATGAGGGAACCGCCAGAAGGCCCTCGGCGCTGGATCTCAGTGTCCGGGCTGAACGGTGGGGGTGGAGACACTCCTTCAGGTATACTGAACCGAGGCCGTTTAAGGCTTTAAAGGTCACCACCAATGGCCAATAAGGTTTTGAATCTAGATTTCCTGGTCCAATTCAACACTCCAACCACAATCAACCTGGATTTTTTACATCAACCCATGCTCTAAGAGGCACACAAGAATGTTGACTGTGTTTACATCCTGGCCTCCCCACAACCCTCTTCCTGGATTCTGACACACACACACACACACACACACACACACACACACACACACACACACACACAGTATAACCTAAGCAATTTTCAACTCTTATTTTTTGCAACTGTAGGAGAAGAATATCAGTAAATAAAACCAAGTGACTATTATTTCAGCATTTTGGGCAATCTCATGGGGAGAGAGGCCATTAAAAAAGGGGCTGTGGAAATGAAAGAGACAGCAGGAACCTGTTCATTCATCTTCTGCATTCTCTGCTATGGCAAGATTGTTCCCAAGGGCATATTTTCAAGTACTTTAAGATCTTAGGAAAATTAGTTAACTCTACAATTATATGCTAAATCTACACAGAAGCCGTGATAAGGTGTTCCCCCACCACCACCACTTTCCTAAACACTATGAAAACACAAAACACCCACAAATTTTATTGCAGTCAACTCAAAATTCACTGCTAAGGGACAAGACAAGCTAAAAAGGCTTGCAGTGGGGCCTGGGAGGGAAGAGATAAGTGTTGTGAATTTTTGGATTTTATTTCTTCTCCCTCCCTATTTTTTATTTGCTTTAACGATGTAGTAATCACTCTTTCAATATTAAATCAAATCAAATTCCATAAGGATACTAAGGCAATCCAAAGAATATGGAAAAACACTGCTATTCCCAAAAGGTTTAAATTAATATCAAAATATTTAAAGGAATTAATTTGAACTCCAGACCTTCAGGCAGATGCTCTGAATTACACTGGTATCGCAAGAACACCAACTCCCCCTTGTTCCCTAGAAACACTTTGGAGGCACATTCAGCTTGGTGTCTCTTGTTCCAAATTAGCCATGCCTCTCCCTCTTGGGAGTCCCATGGACTGCAATAAGATCAAACCTATCCCGTTTTAAAGAAATCAGCCCTGAGCGCTCACTGGAAGGACAGATCCTGAAGCTGAGGCTCCAATACTTTGGCCACCTCGTGAGAAGAGAAGACTCCCTGGAAAAGACCCTGATGTTGGTAAAGTTGAGGGCACTAGGAGAAGGAGAAAACAGAGCATAGACATCAACTCCCGGATTGAAAAATAAGGGATCAGCAGCTGCGCGGCACCGGAAGTCGCTTCTACATATGTCCAGGCATGCGTAGAAGCGACTTCCGGTGCCGGCGCTGCCCGATTTCCGGTGCCCAGATATGGGCAGAGCGGCACCCGAAATCGGTTCTGCGCATGTCCAGACATGCACAGAAGGAGCCTCCCTGGCCGGTAGGAGCTGCTTTCTAAATCTGGGGGATTTACGAGATTTTTTTTTCCAATTCGGGATAACAGCAGGAAACGGGTTTAAATACGGGAGTTTGCCGCTAAAAACGGGAGACTTGACAGCTATGCAACAGAGGACGAGATGGTTGGACAGTGTTCTTGAAGCTATCAACATGAGTCTGACCAAACTGCGGGAGGAAGACAGCAGTGCCTGGCGTGCTCTGGTCCATGGCGTCACGAAGAGTCGGACACAACTAAACGACAACAACAACAACTCCCTCTGCCCACTTTCAATTAATGCAGTGCGATGTCTCAGTCCGTACACCAGGCAACAACGGAATGCGACCCTTTTGACACCCGAGGAAGTATCTGTTTCTTGGTTGATTTGACACCAACAACAGGGTTAGTTCTGGAGCTTTCAACAGTATCTGGCAAGTGACTAAATGATGGGAAGAACTCTGTGGGCATTACTGCCAAATGTTTTGAATGGCTGTTGACCTGAAAGCTCAAAAAGAGGTTAAAGAAGTGGAAGGCAGGGCTATAACTACAAGAAGCAAATGCCCTCTCTGCTAATATGAGGAAACAATAGGAATTCCAGGGCAGCACCACACAACCAGGACTTCTATTAGGCCTTTTATCAAATGCATTTGTCATGGTAATTATTCTTCTGTCCCTCTCTTCCAGGTTTCTGATTTGACATTCATATGCCATTGTGTGTATTTGGGCAGTGAACCTCCCAGTCCTAAGCAAGCTTAAGTGCTTTCGCTGTAATCCTTCCTGCAAACATTGTCACTGAGGGGACTAGTATCATTCTAAAGAGCCATTTTGCGTATAGCACACCACCAGAACTGTGCTGGCAGAAAGCTGCAGCACTGACAAGCTCATAGCTCTCTGACTAGTGTACCTCTGTAAAACATGCATTTACAAATTATCTGTTGCATTGCATTAATTTTTAGGTGTTCACTTAAAAAAAAAAAGTTGAACGCAGGAACATACTGGATTATTTTGATTATATATTGGAAGACCCTAGGTCAGGCATCCCCAAACTTCGGCCCTCCAGATGTTTTGTACTACAATTCCCATCATCCCTGACCTGTTAGCTAGGGATCATGGGAGTTGTAGGCCAAAACATCTGGAGGGCTGCAGTTTTGGGATGCCTGCCCTAGGTGTAAAATAAATGCTCAGAGGTAGAAAAAAATGCACTGTATTATATCAATAAAACTAACTATCTATCTATCATCTATCTATCTATCTATCTATCTATCTATCTATCTATCTATCTATCTATCATCTATCTATCTATCAGAAGCCCAGGACTTGTGTGTGTGTGTGTGTGCGCGTACATACATACATACATACATACATACATACATACATACATACATACAGCAAGGGGCCCCTGCTGACATTAGGTCCAGTCGTGTCCGACTCTGGGGTTGTGGCGCTCATCTCGCTCTATAGGCCGAGGGAGCCAGCGTTTGTCCTCAGACACCTTCTGGATCATGTGACCAGCATGACAAAGCTGCTTCTGGCGAACCAGAGCAGCGCACGGAAACGCCGTTTACCTTCCCGCTGGAGCGGTCCCTATTTATCTACTTGCACTTTGATGTGCTTTCGAACTGCTAGGTGGGCAGGAGCTGGGACCGAGCAACGGGAGCTTACCCCGTTGCAGGGATTCGAACCGCCAACCTTCTGATCAGCAAGCCCTATAAAATCCAGTGCTTTTTTCTGAGTGGAAGCAGGCGTACGCATACCACTAAACATTTTGTGAATTTAAGTTTGGCCTCATTGAGGGACAATATTTCAATATGAGTAGGAAAATGAGAGTACCCCTAAACATTATTTAAGAAAAAAGCGCTCTCTCTCTCTCTCTCTCTCTCTCTCTCTCTCTCTCTCTCTCTCTCTCTCTCTCTCTCTCTCTCTTCTCATCAAAACCACCCCAGAACCGCAACAGATGTGAATGGAAAGCTAAACCCTCTCCCATTGCCCTCATGCCAGAGCCCTGTAGAAGCCATCATGGCCTCTACAGCTATAACTGTCATCATTATTTATTCATTTACATGCCGCTTAGTGCCAAAATAGGTCTCAAAGTGGTTTACAAGTATAAAAACAAGGATGACTGTATATTGAATAACACTCTGAGATCATTATAATGCTGGCAAAGTTCACTTTTTCATGCCGGTATAACAATCGAAAGTTTCAAATCTGTACAATCACTAATTGTTTTCCTGCTGTTTTAAATTCTGCAATCATAGTAACACTATTTACCAGTATGGATGTTTATTTTGCTCCTTCCATTCAATACAAGAACCAAGTGCAGCACATTTTGTTTGCATTTTCAGTTGGGTTTCCTCCATCCCTGCGTTATACTTGAGGGAGTTCTAATAAGAAGTTAAGGAGGAAGCCGTTCCTTACACAAAATGCCTTAGGGTATCTGAAGAAGTGTGCATGCACACGAAAGCTCATACCAAAATAAAAACTTAGTTGGTCTTTAAGGTGCTACTGAAGGAATTTTTTTATTTTACTTCGATCCAGACCAACACGGCTACCTACCTGTAACCAGTGCCTTAGGTTAGTTCGATGCCCCATTAGGCCATTTAATAGCTTCTTGTCTGCAAGTTTTTCTGTGTGTGCAGAAATCAGGGGGGATAATGGATGAAAGCCAAAATGTTATTAGGACCCCTCTGGATTTAACCCATTAATCTGTATACCTTCCAAAATGCCAAGTCTGCGTAAAACGATTTCTGCTAATTACGATCACCGTAACAAAAACCAATATTTTATTAGTTGCTCAAAACAGCCTCAATAAATATTGAAGCTAGGGCTAGATATATATAGCAGTTTGCAAGACATTTTTTATTAGAAGGATATGAATTACTTTGTTTAAAGCTTTAAGATTTCACACTGTCTTAACCCAGTCCCGGGCTCCCCTTATTATGCATGCAAGCAGCAATTAATTTTTTTTCTCTTTTCCTTGATATTCACAGTAAAAAAAATAAAAAATTCTTGTTGGTTTTAATTGCACTCTAAACTCTTGTGTGCACTTCATTCAAGGTTTCACTAGCAGAGAGCTTCTCTTGCTTCTGTCCTTAATTGACTTGCTTGGAAAATTGTTTCTGAACATAAAAGCGGGGATGGGAAGAGATGATTTCAAACCTACGTTAATACCTGCAAAATATTCTTCCCTCCACACCACATGAAGGCAACAGTACCAGTAGCTCCTACATTTGGTTATCACGTCACCCTTGGGCCTTCTGTATCTTATCATAGGTCAACATATGCCCCCAATATGAACTCACAAGCAGATTATTTCCATTTTACTCAAACTGCCCATCTGTGGGTTCCAACCTTTTCCTTCCTTGGCTGTCTTGGTTTTTTAAGCCCCAGCTAAAAAGTATAATGGAAGATGGGGGAAAGGGAGAACAGGAACGTTTGCCATCACAGTAACTTCTGAAAGTTCCTGGATCAGCAGCAGATAGGAATATAGGAACCAGTCTTCTACAGAGACAGAAAGTGGAGATGCCAGGAATATGAACCTACGATGTTCTATATGCAAAGCAGGTGTGCTACCAATATGATATTGCCTTTCCCCAACGATATATACAACTAGAATTTTTTTTTTAGTGGATCAGTGAATTGATGCTCCTAATTTATGCCCACTGAGAACTGCAGTACCACCTGCTATACTGTATAAGCAAACCTGTTTACGGATCACGCTTTAGAACTTGCTCTCAAAAAATCAATTTCCTTGCAAAAGAGACTGTTTCCTCAGGAACAAGCATTCCAAATTAAAATATTTAGGGATGTGTGCACTTCAAAGGCTGGCCCACATTAAGGACTGATTACCGTAGATTGTCATTACACCTACATATTTATTAACCCACCATTATTTCTTTCTGCCCATACACCAAAAGCAATAATTGAAATATATATACTATTTTGGATACAGTGGTACCTCTACTTACGAATAACTCTACTTACGAATGTTTCTACTTACGAATAGAGCTCCGTCCGCCATCTTGGATGCGGTTTAGATAGGATTTTTTCTACTTACGAATTTTTAGATAGGGTTGCTTCGACTTATGAATTTTTTCTCCCAATGCATTCCTATGGGATTCGACTTACAAATTTTTCTACTTATGAAGGTGCGTTCGGAACGCATTAAATTCGTAAGTAGAGGTACCACTGTATATAAAAAACACAATGTTCCTTGCCCATTTAATGGCAATCTGAGAACAGATAAAACACTTTTTATTAGTGAACACTTCGCCTATGATTTTAGGGACAGAAATAACCGTGTTTGAATACAGCACAAGAGGGTTTCTGAAATTACTTCTATAGTGTTTTCTTGTTTGTAGTTTTAAAATGGTAATCTAAGATACACATGCAGGGCACTTGTTGAAGACAGTTAGTTAAACTAGCAATATAAAGCCTAGAAAATCTACAGTGCTATTTATTCATAAGCAGACCTAGGTGTACATGGGCCAACTGCAGATAAAGAGCTTTTTGCCATGCACCAAGCAAATACAGCCGTACCTCGGAAGTCAAACACCTTGCGACTCGAACGTTTTGGCTCCCAAGCACTGCAAACCCATTTGAGACCCTTCTTTGGAACCGGTTCCAGTTTCCGCCGGCAGGAATGGCGGACCTGTTTTCCATCCCTCTGACCTTCGTAAGGAATTTGGCGGTTGCTAGGGGAGTAAATGGCAACCCCCTACCCTCTCTGGGGGTTACGGAGAGGGGCCGCTGGCCCGCGATGCCCCCAGACCCACTCCGACTGTTTATGGAGTGGGGGGAGCTTGGGCTGAAAAGCACTTACGAGGGCCAGGACTCCCGGACGCTAATCTGCATGGCGGGGATTTCCATGGTTAAAGAAGATAATTAGGCTTAAAACTATGGACATACTTCAGAAGGAGGGGAAGAAGCGCTGTTTACTGCTGAGAAATTTATGCTGCTGAGGGAGAGGAGTCAAAGGCTGTATATCATCTGGAAGAAGGATTGATGGGGACGGAGCGATAAGGGAATTGAGTTTTTTTTTACCTTCCCAGACGCGATGTCCTGGCTTGTTTGGAGTGAAAGAGAAGCAAAAGACTGTGTGAGTTGAACTTTATAAACTGTTGTTACTGAGCATATTTTTTAAAGATGTGGAGTTGCCGATGAGAAAAGCCCCCCCCCCCTAGTCGGACGGAAGGAGTCCTGGACGCGTTCGGAGGATTTATGAGCTGTGACGCACTTTGAATTGGAGCAGCGACCTGAAGCTAAGTTCAGCTATAGGGCAAGGAGATCCATTAATTTACCAAGAGTTTATGGTTTGATGTTTGGGTCTTCTGCCTGGAAAAGCTGTAAATTCTATAAAGATCGTTAATCTTCATGGCTATGAGAGAAAACGAAAGTGATTTGAGTTTTTTTAAGATGGCGCTGCTTCGTGTTGAGAGTCGACGCAACAGGGAGCTCCAGACCAAGAAGATTTATGGGGAGGCTGGACTGATTAACCCACACAGGAGAAAGAACATCTGTGAAACCTTGTTTGATATTTATCTCAGCAGCTGGGAAACAATCGGTTGAAAGTGGAAAACATCTATGTGACTGTAAGGGGAAGATCTGGATTATTATGAACTTGGAGGACGATTTGAACTTTAGAAAAAAGACGGCAGTGGACGGTTGCGAGGAATCCCCAATTTCTTGAAGCATGGGAACCCAAATAAAAAACTTTCTAGACGATTTGGCATAACATTCGGTTTGATTGATATATATATGTGTATAATTTGAAATAATGAATGTGATATAATTGGTTTTAATTGGAAAATTAATAAAAATATATTTAAAAAAAAAAGAGACCCTTCTTTGGAACCCGAACATCCATTTTTCTGCGGCTTCGGATTGGCCCCTTCTCATTACCAAATACCAGATCACAGAAATATGCTTCTAAACATGAATGAATAATGCAGCTGTAGCGAGGGTGCCTATTAACCAGAACGACTTAAGAACAGTAGTAGGCTACTGTAATGGTTTGAGTTCATTTACACACAATTAGTATTAAACTGCTCTGAGGCAATTAATGGGACATGGCCTCACTGAAACTGTTGGTAATAATGGAAGCTGTCGGGTCTATATTTATACATGGGAGGACTGGGTTCACATATTACTAGCAAAGGGTTCTGTTGGCAGGTACGAACTCTGCATTGCTGTTACACATTTGCAAAATTATGGCAATGCTTCATGTTTTCCACTACTTCCGGACAGAAGCTGATTCAGCTTAAATTGATGTTTTATGCTAGGCATCCCCAAACTGCGACCCTCCAGATGTTTTGGCCTGCAACTCCCATGATCCCTAGCTAACAGGACCAGTGGTTGGGGAAGATGGGAATTGTAGTCCAAAACATCTGGAGGGCCGAAGTTTGGGGATGCCTGTTTTATGCCTTACATTACCACACGTGCATAAGTGACACTATGTTTTATTATCATTATGTTGTTGTTGTTGTTTTTTACAGTCCAAATAAAAAAAGAGGGGGGAAATAGGAGATGAGAGTCATGGAACACATGAAATGGGTGAAAATGAGCACTGGGTTTTGCCCCTTCAATTTCTAAAGATTGATCTCAGCCTCTCAGAATTTCAGAAAATGACCTTGATTATCCAAATGCCACATAGCATCAAATTAGTTAAGATAATAGGAATTGTGGACAATCAACACAATTTTCAATGCAATTAGCCGATGTCAAGGAATATGACCCTGTTTCAGATAACAGGGGTGTTTGAATAATTGAGGTTGGAGAAATCGAATGGCACTAAGGGTGCTTACTGAAAAGCTCTTACCACAGAGACATTCACAAGATCAAAAGAAGGTAGATGTCATCTATTTCAAACTGTGAAAAGAACAACTAAAAGGATTCTAAACAAAGTTGCAAAAACACTACTTAGATTTGCTCAAACCTCAAATGCTTCTTGTTGTGGTGGAAGAAACAAACAAGCAGACAATGTGAGATTCTTAAGAAAGAATCTAGGTAGATCGTGCTAAATTGTCTCAACAGGGAGCTCAGATTTAGATTAAATGCCACTTGCATCTGAACCAAGATGAATTTGATAGGTGTGATCCAGTATTGACTATAGCAGCCTTAGCTCAATTAGACTTCCCTAATTGGCCTACCTAATCAGTAAGCACCTGGTATACAGAAAGAGCTTTGCCAATTGGGTTGGACAAGGAAGTTTTCCTGGGAGACGCAACATGGCAGCTTGCTCGCCCTTTTCTTGAACTCTACATGATTACTGTCTGCTGAAAAGAGAGAAAACAGTGGATAGGAAAACGGATGGAGCCCAAGGTCCATCCCACAGAGTTCGGTTCTTTTCTTGTTTATTTTATGAATTTCCTAACATTTATGAATGCTGTAGTTCAGAGGTTTTGAAAACCTATAATAGCAAAACTAGTGGGCTTAAAATCCTATTGATGTATTAGAAGAATGTGTGCAGAAGCAGTGTGTGCTAGCCATGTCAACACCCCATTCCTGACTTTGCCATGTTCCCCAGATTTGGTGAAGCAAATAAATTTTCAAGCAATCAGTAACATTTCAAAGTCACTATTTTCTGCAATCAGTCAGTGTCATTTTACAAATCATCACTGCAGAAAAACCAGAATTCACTCAATTGTGTGGTGTGCATTGTAATATTCACCATGAGCACTCAAGCAACTGATGTGTCTAACAGGAAGTATGGGGATATTTTTCCACTGTACTTTTAAAGAAGCACCTCTGCACATTTATGAGTCACCAGTGAAACTGCATTGTCAGAATGATTGCATGCATCTCTGTTCACATCAATAAATACACACATCGGTCGGTCCAAATCCTTTAGTGGCTAGGAGCGCCTTCTTCCAGCTTGGGTTGGTGCAACCAACTATGGTCATTCCTGGACTGGCCTAGGTTAGCTATGGTAGCCCAAGCATTAGTAATAAATAGAATAATTAGAGAATAAATGCTCCATAACTTATAAAGTACTTAGAGGTTTTATTACAATCAAGTGATATACATATTTTGTTAAATTGGTTAATTAATTGACTGGAATGACACCAGGATATATATTGCACCATCCTAGGAAGAACAGGAAAACAACAACAACAAAATAATACAGTGATACTGGGGTCTATGCTAGAACAGATGCCTTTCTCCTCCAATAGAAATGAAAATGGGAAAATAAACACAGCTCTCCTAACACTTACAGTCTGACCTTTTGGATGAGCCATGTTGTTCCATCAACTCTGGCCTCCATAGAAATGTAAAGCACTTGGGATGATGTCTCTCCTGGGAGCTACTGCCCTAACATCGTGGAAGGACCAGACTTCAGTCACAGAATCAGGGCCGCCCCTACGTGTAGGCTGGGTGGCGCAGGGCACCATGGCGCCGGCCCGCCAGGAGGGCGCTGCGAGCTGCGCCCGCCCGCTGGCCGGTTCGCCGGTTCGCCGCGCAGGTGCGCGCTGCGCCCACCCGCCCACTGCGCTGGGAAACGGGGCAGGAGGGCGCTGGAGAGATCGCGCTGCGCCTGCCCGTCCGCCGCACAGCGCGTTGCACCCACCCGCCCACCACGCTGGGGAACGGGGTGGGAGGGCGCCGGAGAGATCCGGCGCACCATGGCGCCGGAGAGATCCGGCGCACCATGGCGCCAGGGGCGCTTAAGACGGCCCTGCCCAGAATTCATTTTCAATACTGGATAAATATAAAGCAATATTAGGGGGACATCCATAACTCAGTAGCAAAGCCTATGGATTTACCTATCAAAGATCCCAGATTCTATTCCCACCATCTCAGGCAGCAGGGTCAGGAATAGTGTTTATATGTTTGAGGTCTCAGAGAGCAACTTGTAAATTGAATAGACAATCTTGGCATGGATGGGCCAGTGACCTGATTCAGAATAAGGCCGCTTTATGGGATAAATAAGATTGCCTCCGAATATAAGCAGTGCCACTTTCCTGGACCACTTAAAACCACCATGGCCAATGTTCTGTTTCTGGGGTAAGGAATCCAGGGTCGGAGGACATTGCTTGTAGAGAGGGTTGAACCTCCCAGCACAGCAACTTATACTTTTCAAATGAAGCCCTAGGAAACACACTAGTAGAGATGATGATGATAATGTTGATAATGTTTGCCACACCAGTAGCATAGCCCTGCTAATCCCATTGTGCCATTTACAAGGTAATAATCCACTTCCCTCATGGAGATAAACAACTAGGATGAGCCAAGGACTAAATTATTGGCTTGTAAAACAGCAGGATGACAGCATTGTGATATAAATTAATGGCATTTAGCATTCTTCACAAGGATGCATTTTGCATTCTTACTTATCTCACTGCAGGGGGTGAAGAGGAAAGGGGCAGAAGGCTAAGAGGTGAGCAATTCCTTTGGTACTGATGGACACAGTTCTGAAATTCTAGAAAGATACACCTCTTTCTTTTCTTAATAAAGTTAAAGTGCATCAAAGAACCTTGTGCTTTTCTGCCTTTTCTTTGTTTGAATGCTAGGTGAGCTTTTTCTCTTTTTCTGTAAAAAAACTTATCTTTTTGCTGCTGTTATTCATTTGTGCGTTCCATCTCATTTATCAATTGAAGAAATTGAAGCTTTACAAAGGAATCACCGAAACAGTCAACAAATCAGTCCAGGCATTGCTATGACACTGTAAACAATTCCTCGGCTGATAAATTTGCTATGACAATATTGGCAGCAATTTGATTCAAACAGTAGCAAAGTCAGCTCTGAATCACTGCAACTAAGGACAGAAAAAGCACCTTTTCTGATACGGTAACCCGTGAAAAAGCTTGACTTTGTGTGCGCTGCGAGCACATGAGCATCATAACGCAAGGTCAAGATATTTTCCCTGGCAGGGTGGCTTGAGTCAGTGATTAATATAAGTGAAGCATGACAAATAGCCATCACTCTACAACTTCAGCAACCAAGGGCTTGTGCGGGTTTGCTTGTAGGAATGCAAAGGTCATTCATTAGTCAGGGTGAACAAACATGTGGCAGATTTGTGATAAATAACAGTCATTACAGAATTACAATGCACACGGGGTATTCCTTCTCTGTGAATGTGAGCATGATATTAGCTGTAGTCCACCTTTAGCAGAGCTTGGAAAAACATCTCATTTATACAGCCTGCCTTTTAAGAACAAAACGGAAGAGCCCTGTTTCATCACAGGCACATCTAGTTCTCACTATCTAGTTACCACAATGGCCAGCCAGACACCTTGTGGGATCTGTTTCAGTCTACAGTGGTACCTCGCTAGACGAATGCCCTGGTAGACGAATTTTTCGCTAGACGAATGGGTTTTGCGATCGGAGGTTGCCTCGCAAGACAAATCCGTTTTGTGAAAAAATTGTCTAGCGAATCACGGTTTCCCATAGGAATGCATTGAAATTCAATTAATGCGTTCCTATGGGCAAAATGAAATAAAATAAAATAATTTCAATGCATTCCTATGGGATTCGCAAGATGAATTTTTCGCAAAACGAATGGACTCACAGAACGAATTAAATTTGTCTTGCGAGGCACCACTGTATATGCTACAGATTTGGGGCATTTGTTTATCAAGACTTGGGTATGGGTGTATGAGCACACACACACACACATACGTACATTCATATTCAGTTCTTACTGGGAAAAGCAGGGAGTGATCTTTATCAAGATTGCCCTTCTTCTCCCAATACAGTGGTACTTTGGTTTACGAACTTAATCTGTTCCGGAAGTCCGTTCTGAAACCAAGGCGTGCTTTCCCATAGCAGCGGGGGACTCAATTTACAAATGGAACACACTCAACAGGTAGCGAAACACGTTCTTCTTCCAAGGCAAAGTTCACAAACCAAAACACCTCCTTCCGGGTTTGCAGTGTTCTTAATCCAAGTTGTTCATAATCTAAGCTGTTCTTAAACCAAGGTACCACTGTATGTGCATGTCTTACCCAAACCACCCTCCCACAGGGTAAGCAAGAAAAATACTTGGCAGGAATGCCACAAAACTGAGTGTCGGGAGCTGAGCAGCACACCTTAAAAGGCCACCAGGACACCGGATAGGTTGAAATACATGCTATGAGGTGGAAGGGGAGGGCTGGACACTGGGCTATTTTCAGTGCCATTCTAACACCCTTTCTAATGGATCCTTATGCTTTAAGGTGGCAATTCAGAACAACTGGAAGCAAACTGCTTATATAATACTGCTATCTGGCTTTGTGAAATACACAACAGCAACTGTCAACAAGACTTGCTGGAGGTTGGAGATATTCAGCTCTGCATATCCTACATCATGCCTAAGTAAGGACAAGTGCTGTGATAATGCGAAGTAGTTAGATGAGCAATAAAAAACAATGAAGTTTGTTGCGACACCTTGATGACTAACAAATTTATTATGATGACTAACAAATAATATGATTGCTTTACTCTGGACTACAATAAACTTGATCAGATTATGCAGACTTGAGGGTATCAAGGCATAGTTTGTGTGGCAGGGGGAGATTGTAAACAGTGAGGTCAAAGGGAAATGAAGTGCAGAAAGTATACAGATAGTGCTAATCATGTAATTACCGTAATAGTAGCTATTTAAAAGCAGTTTTAGCTGTCCTGACATTGGTAAACAGTGTGATTTTTAAATAAAAGTTGTGTTTCATTCAAGTGTAGGCTATATACTTTTTGGGGGGGGCACTGTATGCATCCAATAATAGAGCTTGTAATTTAGTCCATGAAAAGGTGTGCCATAATAAATTTGTTGGTCTTTAAAATGCTGAAGGGCTATTGTTTTTGCTGCAACAAATTTAACACAAGCACTCCTCTGAACAGAAACCACAAAGTGACAGACATAGCAGTCACGTTAACTTTGAAGGGGTCCGTGAATGCTCAAAATCTAACCGTGATGAAAAACAGCAGCCTGTCCTTCTGCAAATTCCATTTTTTAAGGGCAAAGTTTGCTGAGCAGATACCTCTAACAGAAAGATACTGTCAACTGGCCATCTTTAGAAACCTAGTGTCACTATCAGCTAGCTCATTTGAATAACAATAGAGCCACTGTTGTATAGATGGAAGCTCTGTGCAGGCCCTATAAATCTGTTTTAGGGTCTTCTCTAACTAGATGTTGTTTGAAAACGGTTTAAGGCATTATGGCCTAATGGAAACGAGAACACGCACAAACACTTTAAAAACTTTATGGTGCTAAACTACATGGGATGGGATTATCTCACAATAATGTGACTATCTGCAACTCAACACTTGATGAACTGTGTAGGGCCACCATTTGCAAAAGATGACAACACTGTAATTGAGCCTCAGTATGAAGATTGATCGTTTGGTCATGTTCCATCTAATGGGCCAAAGATTGTTGCTAGCTCCACTGTTTATAAGTAGAGCGTCAGCAGCTTGTCGCTGGGGAGAAGGACGTTTTCCTTGACTAGCAAATGATGCTTAGACATTCTGGTGCTAAATTGTAATATCAAGAATTTCAAGGTTGCCCAACTACCTCACAGAATGCTTGGGGCTGTGAAAGACAACAGCAGCCACCCAGTAAGGATGCCCTGGCCTGCGAGGGATTAACATTCTAGCCCAGGGGTCAGCAACCTTTTTCACCCATGGGCCAGTCCACTGTCCCTCAGACCATGTGGACTATATTTGGGGGCGGGGCAAAATGAACGAATTCCTATGTCCAACAAATAACCCAGAGATGCATTTTCAATAAAAGCACACATTCTACTCATGTAAAAACACCAGGCAGGCCCCACAAATAACCCAGAGATGCCTTTTAAATAAAAGGGCACATTCTAGTTATGTAAAAACATGCTGATTCCCAGACCATCCGCGGGCTGGATTGAGAAGGCGATTGGGCCGCATCCAGCCCATGGGCCTTAGGTTGCCTACCCCTGTTCTAGCCGCTTAAAAAGCCAGGAGATTCAACCAGAGAATGGCGCTTGCTTGCTTTCATAAAGTATGGTATCTAGCTATTATGAAATGAAATGAAATGAAATTATACACAATTTGAGTGTCCTTCGGAGGATTTTAGAAACAGATGTGTTTATCAGGTTGTATTCATTTATGACATATGTCAACAAAGAGGAACACAATCAACAACCTGCCTCTCATTTCACTAGAAGTTGGAAGATACAGTATGACTTTTATTTTACTCTTTGTATACTTTTTACATATACGCATTGCCAAATTCCCATATTATCCTTCTGACTTTTTTATTAAGGCAACCTTATCTGTGGTTTTACATCAAGTCACTATTCTTGTCATTCACATTTTGTCTGCACTGTACATTTACTCCTGTGTGTCTTGAATTACTTCAACATCCCCATATGCTGCATATTCCTGAGTTGCCAGGGGTTGGACTAGATGATCATCAGAGTCCCTTCCAACTACAATTCTATGTCGACTTTTTTGGGTTGGGATGGGGTGTCGGGTTTTATTTCTTTCCCTTGGATTTTAAGGTTGAATGCAATACTACTAATATGTTCTGTTTTTCAAAACAAAACCAAATCTTGTACAAAACAAGGAGGTATTAGCTGTGTGGTTATTTTACTGTGTTCAGATTTATTATGAAATGCTTTTTTTAATGTATTGTTTTCTTGTTTGCTTAACTGGACTCCTTTGGGGAGAAATCGAGAGAAGATAGTGTTGCATGTTGCATGCTGAACACCAGTGAAGTGTTTTTCTTACCAGAAAAAGGTCATTATCGAAAGGCCATCAAATATTTTGCCACATGAGGGGTTATAAAGAAAGGGGGAGTTATAGTAGTTGGAAATGTACTCTTTGTCTAAAATTAAGATCAAAGTCTCTGCTCCATTAGACCTAACAGCATAAGTGAAATACAGAATACCCTGGAGGACGCTGCTCCTGAACTATCTCCTTTCCCTTAAATATATGATTTATATTTCTTGTCTGGTTTGTCTTTGAAAAGATGCGAAGCTTTCCTTGGAGGATAGAAAGAATATTTCCTCTTTTTTTCCAAAGCTTCTATTTTTCATTATAAGGCACAGATTTTCCCCCTTTAAAAAGAAACACAAAAAACTAAAATGTATGGCCATAGGTAAAGTTTAATTTTTCCTTCCTTTATACTTATTCCACCACTGCCTGAAATGGGATGCAAACTACATCCGATACAATTTTTTTAGAAACTCTTTTAGGTCCCATAAACACAAGCTTTCCTATTAAAATGGAAGTGTAATGAGTTATTAAAATATAATTGAAGTAATTTATGACTGAATCCTATTTCCTATGACACTCAAGGATTAGAAGCTAGAGTGGTGACCAGGAGTGGCCGCCAAGACCATATAACAAGACCTAAAGGATCTTCACTGGTTCCCAGTGCGTTTCTGAGCACAAGTCAAAGTGTTGGTGCTGACCTTTAAAGCCCTAAACAGCCTCGGTCCAGTATACCTGAAGGAGCGTCTCCACCCCCATCGTTCTGCCCGGACACTGAGGTCCAGCGCCGAGAGCCTTCTGGCAGTTCCCTCACTCAGAGAAGCGATGTTACAGGGAACCATGCAGAGGGCCTTCTCAGTAGTGGCACCCTCCCTTCAGATGTCAAGGAGATAAATAACGATACACCGTATGTGCTGTGTGAGTTGTTGACGTCTGCTGAGAGTAAACAGGATACATGAATACAGTACCGTATATTGAAATATGTGAGTGTATCTCAGACAATATGCTTCTCCCCTCGAAAAGGCGCACAACTGTGTCTGCCATCGCTTGTCTCCATTTCAAAAGACATAAGAAGGAAGCTGGCATTACATTCATGGTATTTTCAAAATAAAGCATGCAGTCACCATGTTGCTGTAATATTAGAGCTCCTTAATGTATTTCCCGCAAGGCTTGTCTCCCAGCCATCTAAAACGGCCTGTACAATATTTCACATTCTGGGCCGTACAGACTGTGGGTGGCGAGACTAAAGAAAAAAGCCAACCTTTTCCAAAAGGCATATTTTCCAAGTATGTGGGGAGCTGCAAGTCAAAATGTCTGCGAGTCATTTCTTTTGCTCTTTTCTTGTTGTTCGCATGAACCTCTCCCTGTTCTCTATCAGAGGATTAGCCAAATGGCCACAAGGGGAAATTAACTGCAGAGCCACAGCGAAAGCTGCACAGCGGGAGTTTGCTCCGGTGGGGCACAGATAGCGGGAGCTACTGTAGCACAGATTTCTGATACCGCGGGAGGGGGCAGAGGGGGGAGGACGACTTTGCCCAGAGTTCAATTACCAAAAAAAACAAACAAAAAAAATCTGTCAGAAGCAAATATCTTTTTTTAGAGAGAAGCTAGTGTTTGAAATGGCATGACAGAAAAACAGAAGTTATCACCTTGAAAAGTAGGTTCCCTCAGGGCGCAATGAATTTTCGCATCACTGTGGTTCTTTAAAAAAAAACAAATCCGAGAACTATTTGACAAACATTCCCATGTAGTACATCAAACAGAAGATCTTGTGTGCAAAGTTCTACTTAATAAATCATAGAATTTTAGAGTTGGGAGGAACGCCAAGGGCCATCCAGTCCAACCCCTACAATGCAGGAATCTCAACTACAGCATCCATGACATATAGCCATCCAACATCTGTTTAAAAACCTCCAAGGAAGGAGAGTCTACCACTTTTCATGGGAGTCTGGTCCACTGCTGAACAGCTCTTACTGTCAAAGTTTTTTCCGAATGTTTAGTTGGAATCTCCTTTCTTGCAGTTTGAAGCCATTGGTTCGAGTCCTACCCTCCAGAGCAGGAGAAAACAAGCACGCTCCCTCCTCCAATTAACAGCCCTTAAGATATTTGAATATGGCTATCATATCTCCTCTCAGTCTCCTCTTTTCCAGGCTAAACATACACAGCTCCTTCAAGCGCTCTTCATAAGGCTTGATCATCTTGGTTGCCCTCCTCTGCACACCTTCCAGCTTGGCAACATCCTTCTTCTTAAATTGTGGTGCCCAGAATTGGACACAGTATTCCAACTGTGGTCTGACTAAGTCAGAATAGAGTGGTACTATTGCTTCCCTTGATCTGGACACTATACTTCTGTTGATGCAGCCTAGAATAGCAATAGCTTTTTTTTTTTTTTTGCTGCTGCTGCATTGCACTGTTGACTCATGTTAAGCTTGTGGTCCACCAAGACCCTTAGATCCTTTCCACATGTACTGCTAGTAAGCCAGGTGTCCCCCATCCTATATTTGTGCACCTGGTTCTTCCTGCCTAAGTGCAGAACCTTACATTTGTCCCTACTGAAATTCCCTACTGAGCTTGTGCCCAGTTCTCCAATCTGTTGAGGTAATTTTGAATTCTGATTCTGTCTTCTGTGACATTAGCTACCCCTCCCAGTTTGGTGTCATCTGCAAATTTGATGAGCACCCCCTCAATTCCTTCATCCAAGTCATTTATGAAGATGTTGAACAACAATTGGCCCAGGATAGAACCCTGTGGTACCCCACTTGTCACTTTTTTCCAGGATGACAAGGAACCATAAATGAGTACTCTTTGGGTTCGGTCAGTCAACCAGCTACAAATCCACCTAACAGTTACCTCATTCAACCCACATTTTACCAGCTTCTTCACGAGAATATCATGTGGGACTTTGTCAAAAGCCTTACTGAAATCAAGATACACTATGTCCACAACATTTCCCTGATGCACCAAGTTTGCAATTCCATCAAAAAAAGAAATCAGATTGGTCTGGCATGACTTATTTTCAAGAAACCCATGCTGGGTTTTTTTTTAGTAATCACAGCATCCTTTTCTAAATGCTCACAGACCAAGTGTGAAATTATCTGTTCTAGAACCTTTCCTGGTGTCGATGTCAAGCTCACCGGTCTTCTTTTTTTCTTCTTTTTGAAGATGGGGTTGCTTGGATGGTTGGGGGCTAAAGAAGAGGGTGGTTTTGGGAGGGCTGAGAATAGGACTTTTCAGTGGTGTCTCCCCACTTGTGGAGTGCTCTTCCCAAGGCCTCGCCTAGCTGCATCTTTGTTTAGTTTAGGGGCCAGGCAAACTTTTCCCTTACTTTTTGATGTGTTTCAAAGTATTTGTGGCCTGTTTTGATAGGGCGGATCTGCTAGACCTGTCTTTTATTTGTAGAGCTGCGTATTTTGTTTTGGGTTTTTTTATGTATTGTGTTTATTTGTAATTGGTTTTAGGATTTCTATTGTGTTTTTTCAAGTTGCACTGAGTCATTTCCATGAGTAAAGCAATTAATTTAATCATTTTAATAATTTCTTCTACAGTGGTGCCTCGCTAGACGAATTTAATTCGTTCCACGGGTCTTTTCTTATAACGAAAAATTCGTCTAGCGAATCCCATAGGAATGCATTGAATTTTATTTGAATTTTTTTTTTGCCCATAGGAACGCATTAATTGAATTTCAATGCATTCCTATGGGAAACTGCGATTCGCTAGACGAATTTTTCGTAAAATGAATTCGTCTAGCGAGGCAACCTCCACTAGAAAAAACCTTTCGTTAAGCGGAAATTTCGTTAAGCAGGGCATTCGTTAAGCGAGGCACCACTGTATAGCAAAGAATTAAAAGCTGCTTGAAAGAGCCATCATCATGCACACAAACAGAGCCAGTGCAAGCATAGGTCACTGGGAATTAAGATTACTAAAGTGCACCTGGGAAATCCCGGTCTTCTACTCCAAACACACGATTCTATTAACAGTGTATGCCATTCTAAAATATGAGAGCAATTCAGTAAGACAAACCTGTTTTAAATAGGCATTCTCAATTTATGATCTTGATTACATTTGTAGAGCCCTCACTATGTTCTCAACGGTGTGATCATATTTTTTTATTATTATTCTCCAGCAAACCATTAAATTTCCTGTGTATTTGTGTTGGCCAACTGTGGTATGTTTTCCATGCTCTACAAATAAGCTCTGGGGTTGCTGACAATTACACAGCACTTTGCAGTTTGGTTGGTTTTTTTAAAAAAAAACTTTATACAAACATTTAATCAAGCATTGAAATTAATTGGTCCGAGTCTGCTCAATTAAATATGGAACTGTTCAGAAAAGGGGGTCATACTGAAAAGGCTGCCTAACCTGTGAGCTGCAACGATTTAGCCTGGACATAAAACAACATCATTTCCATGCATGAAATGAAGATGTCTTCGGACTTCACAACTCCCTCTCCCCCCTCTAGCTCACTCCAAGATGCACAACACAGACATCAAACCCCTAGTTTCAGACACATTTTGACTCACTAGCTAAGCCTTCCAAGAATAACACCTCTTTAATATTCAAAACTGTGACTTAAAAAAAAATGGGATATAGGCTCAGAAGTAATATTTTAAAAGCTTAATATGTTGGGGCTACTGCCGTTTCCTTTTCCTTGAAGACTTTTTTAAATCTGGAAAGCTTCATGTTTTCAGGTTCCACGTCCCAAAGGAACGCACTTAAAGACATCAAAACACTCTTTTAAAAAATTAATTTAAAATTTGTGCCTCTTTTGTAGAAAAGGTATTACTTTTTTTGTGTGCGTTCTGCAACTTCCAAGTTCAGATCCGGCCCAGCCATTAGGCAGGGTGAGACTATGGCCTCACGTGACAGAAGCCCCCCCCCCCAGGCAGCATGCCCATGGGTGCCTCGCATGCCCTGCTGCCGCTGCCAGTGGGAGAGAAGGGTCACTGCCATCACCAACAATTTTGGGCCAGATTGCATCCATTTAGGGCGAGATCTTGCAGAGCAGGTGGCGGCAGAAGGAAGTACGTGGTTGTGGTGGGAACGCCGTCACAGATCAAACTAGATAAGTGTTCCTTAGTGGTGTAGGTTGTGGAGTAGCAGCTAAGTTAAACGCCATACAGGCCAACAGAGCTGTACGTTGCTTCTGCTGAGGAGGACTCAGAGGCCCCTTCCACTGGGACAGGTCTTAGACTAAAGATGTGGAACCTCAGGTCTAGGGACCAAATGTGACCCTCCAGGAGACTCTGTCTAGCCCTTTAGATTCCCCTTGGACCTTCCCCTCCCCAGGCCAAATCCCCTAACTGTCCCTGCTCTGCGTCTGCGCCCTCCTCAAATATTTTGGCTTGCCTAGAATGCATCTATGAACTGTGCCAGATAACCCCTCCTGCTTGCCTGGAAAGAAGATGGAAAGGTGTGTGTGGAGTGGAGGAGTCTGTGTGTACACACCTCCAACTTTTGCACGGCTGGAATGCAGCTTATCGTAAAAAGGAAAGACTCATATGTATTGCTGTGTGCACGTTTGCCTCTGCCCTGCCAAATGTGGGTCCGTGGCCCCGGGAAGGTTCTCAGCAAGCCCCTTGGGGCTGAAAAATAACCCCCACCCCTGGTTCAGAGGTGGAAGCCAATTACTACCCCCCACCCCACCACTTCACAGGCTGCTCCTGCCAACCAAGACTTTAGCTCAGTTGGTTGGAAGGTGGTGCTGTTGAAAGCAAGGTTGCAGGTTCGATCCCTGTATGGGGCGGCTGCTTTGCAGGGGGTTGGGCTAGAATATCAGGGGTCAGCAAACTTTTTCAACAGGGGGCCGGTCCACTGTCCCTCAGACCTTGTGGGGGGCCGGACTATATGTTTTGGGGGGATGATGATGAATGAATTCCTATGCCCCACAAATAACCCAGAGATGCATTTTAAATAAAAGCACACATTCTACTCATTTAAAAACACCAGGCAGGTCCCACAAATAACTCAGAGGTGCATTTTAAATAAAAGCACACATTCTACTCATGTAAAAACACGCTGATTCCCGGACCGTCTGCGGGCCGGATTGAGAAGGCGAATGGGCTGCATCCGGCCCCTGAGCCTTAGGTTGCCTACTCCTGGATTAGGATGACTGCCTAGTTCACCTAGAGCCTGTCAATGTCTGATCATAGACTATCTAACAGGGATCGGCCACTGATATCTCTTCCAGGTAACAAGGGCAGAGACCTGGAAGTGGGGGTGCTCATCCCACATTGACCCTCACCTTGTCTTGATCATAGAATCATAGAGTTGGAAGAGACCACAAGGGCCATCCAGTCCAACCCCCTGCCAAGCAGGAAACACCATCAAAGCATTCCTGACATATGGCCGTCAAGCCTCCACTTAAAGACCTCCTGAAGGGTTTGGGCAGGAAAGCCTGGCTCAATAAAATGTAGTGATCTCACTTAATTTTACATAGCAGCATCTCGAAAAACATACATGTTCTCTTTCTTCGGGCATCACAATAAGGGGAGCATCATCCTGACAGTAAGAGCTGTTCGGCAGTGGTCCACCACACTCCTTGGCAGCAAATTCCACTGCCGAACAGCTCTTACTGTCAGGATGATGCTCCCCTTATTGTGATGCCCGAAGAAAGAGAACATGTATGTTTTTCGAGATGCTGCTATGTAAAATTAAGTGAGATCACTACATTTTATTGAGCCAGGCTTTCCTGCCCAAACCCTTCACACACACTCTCTGTTTACATGCACGTTGCATTACACAATGGAGCCTCCTTAGGCTATTTTTCCAACACATTACTTCAGCGAACAAGGCAGCAGTTGAGTGATGGAATGGAGGATATATTTAATTCACCATCTTCTCCACAGGTACTCGGTCTAAACAACACTGGTTCTGGTTGCCTACGTCTTCAGCCAACACAGAGACCTTTTCATGACTTCTGAGGCATCCATCTATCAGTCTCGCTGAGATCTTAGCTTCTTCTGCAGCCCCTTAATAATAATATAAACAACCACCACCAAAAAAAGCCCAGTACTTCCCCTGCTGTTATTCAACATGGCTTATTTTCATTTTCACAAGGTCGCATCATGTGATTCCCTAATTGCACCTTGGAAGCAAAACAATTACAGGCGCAGTGATTAAGAACTGTCCATCAACCACATGTTTGTTATGCGGAATTAGACGATCTCACCCGCTCACAGAGGTAGCTGAATTCTAAACTGCAAGAACAAGTCTCCTTTTTTAGCATTCAGTATCAATTTGACTCAGTGGGTGATTGCGCTGACAGGAGTCTGTTGTGAAATGTTGCCCAAAATATAAGAGAGTGTTTAGCTTGTGTAAGCTGCCTTTTCCATGAGCCACCACCCTACCTTCCATTCGAATATCATTCAATCAAGAATGCACAATATAATTGCATTGTCTCATTACTCTCTAGAGACACCAAGCTGAAAAGTAGGGAAGATTTCTCATTTTCAGTAGAAGGGGATTGCAGTGGTGCTTTCTCTCCCAGATACAAATCCAGGGAGTCAGAATGACTGTACTGTGTTGCCTCTAAATTGCTAATTTTCTTTTTCTGGGACAACAGCTTTCAAACATTTTTTTTAAAAATCCATTTACTGAACCAGCCTTTGACAACCACATGCCCTCTGTTATGCAGGTGCCTTCGTTGTAATTGTTTTCAACACGCACTCTGTACGTTTTTGGTTACCCAGAAATGTAATTTCATCATGTGCATTTGCTTTTCAACATCTGTTGATTTGATCTACATTTTGATGCTTCTTTTAAGTTCACAATTTTTAAAGTCTGTTTTATAGTTATTTTCAAATGAAAAAATGTATACCATCTATGAAAACCGCTTAGAGGTGAGATATATGGTATATAAAGGTAAAGGTAAAGGGACCCCTGACCATTAGGTCCAGTCGTGACCGACTCTGGGGTTGCGCGCTCATCTCGCATTATTGGCCGAGGGAGCCGGCGTATAGCTTCCAGGTCATGTGGCCAGCATGACAAAGCCGCTTCTGGCAAACCAGAGCAGCACATGGCAACGCCGTTTACCTTCCCGCTGTAGCGGTTCCTATTTATCTACTTGCATTTTGACGTGCTTTCTTTTTTTTATAATGCTTTTTATTAGTTTTTTATTTTACAAAAACAAAACACAACATTATGTATATATTCTGTCCCTCCATCCTCCCTCCCCCCACCAGTCCACTTCTGCCACCAGTAGGACCAGTAGGCGTTGAGAGCTGAAGGGGTCCATTTTAAGGCTGAGTTCGTCCTCCCCCCCCCTCCTCCCCCCCCAGCCCCCCCTGCCACCAGGAGGCCAGGTGCGGAAGAGTAGCATGGTTTGGGTTTCGCATTTTGACGTGCTTTCGAACTGCTAGGTTGGCAGGAGATATGGTATATAACTATTGCTAAATTACATAAATAGATGTTTTGGACTACAATGCCCATCAGCCCCAAGTAGCAAAGTTGTGCCACCTGGCTGATGAAGTCTGCCATTCACCAACCCCACGTTCCCGTCATTCACTCCTAGCTATATACCTTCCACCACAACATCAGTGCATAGACCACGTTCTCATTTTTATCCATCAAATCACCTACTTTCCCATCTCTGCATCCCTTCAAGTCTCGCCTAAAAGACTTCTGAAAAACTTTTCCATACCACAGCACCACATGTTCTGAACCGTCAAGTGACCACCAACCCTTCCTTCCTTCTCAAGATGTATCTTCTCCTTTCACCTTTGTACCATCCAACTTATCTAGGTCTACTATGCATAAACAACTACCACATAAAGGTTGCTTGAAATCTCAGTCCACGCAGCAAGGGTGCTGACTAGGGTGGTGACTTTTTCATTTTTTTTCTCTCAAAAATTATTTCCTGTAGCACAAATGGATGGAGTTTTGCCTATTAATGACTAAAATGAGGTATATTCCATTGAAATATTTAAAAATTTAGCATGCCGTTTTACGGGGAGTGTTCTTAGCAACATAGGGTATAAAAATGTCACACCTGTGCAAGGTAAAAGCCCCTTTTGGGGACCTCAAAACTCCAGCCAGCAGACCCTGCCGGGCATGCTGGGAAAAGAACCTACAGGAGAGGTAGCAAAACATTGTCCTCTAGCGGCGTCTATACTGTTACTGCAGCTAAAAAAAGCTTCCTTGTGTGTTTGATGACCCTATATAATGTTGTATATATGTGACTCTAAAGCTTGGGTTCCATTTTATATCTGCTTACAGTGACTTCAAAAATGGTCAAAAAACTGATAAATAAAATTTTTAAAATCATTTTGTGTGTGAGGTTTTTTTTAATCAAATCTCTTTGAAAGTAAGATTTTATCTAATCTTTAATGAAAGCTCATCAAATTATGATACAGGGAAATGAGGTTGTAAAAAAGTCATCACCCTAGTGCTGACGTCTGTCCCGCGGTGTGGCACCTACCCCAACTTGTTTCCAAAATGTTCCTGCTGGCTGTTTAAGGTGAAGCACACTGTGAGGCCATAGCTCAGCAGTACAGCATCTGCTTTGCATGCAGACGGTCTCAGGTTCAACCCTTGGCATTGACAGGTAAGGCTGGAAAAGGCCCCTGTTTGAAACACAGAAGCTGCTGCCAGTCAGTGTGGACAACATTGAGCTAGATGGACCACATGGTCTGAACCAGTGTAAGGCAGCTTCCTATGTATGTGAACAAGCTCTAAATAATGATGTATTTCCAACCTACGTATAGACAACACCTAATGGCTGTAACAACAATTAAGGTGTTTGGAATATTTACAAACAATACATGGGGGGAACGTGAATGTGATGGTGAATGCGAATGTGGAAACACAAATCTTAAACAAAGCATATATATCCCTCACTAGCCAAGTCAACACAAAAGGAACAATATGGCATCAATATGTTGCAGCCTCCTCAGGAACAGAGCAGAAAGCTTTAATTGGGTTAACACAGTACATCATGTTACAAAGCCATCCCTTTAAGCAGCACAGGAAAGGGCCACTCTTCTTTTGCATTACCCTGGAGAAACAGACTTCCCTCATTAAGTGCCACATCAAGTGAAGCCTCGGTGAGGCTTAGAGTCAATTCCAGTCTGAGAGAAAAGGCTCAGTTTACAAACAGCAACACTATTGCACTTTACTGAAAAGCAGAGCCCTTGCATGGCTCAATTTTGCAAACACCTAACGCTGCAAAATAGCAATTTTGAATTTTAAAACGTGTTTTTCGCAGGATATAACTGCTGTGTCACCACTGTGTGTGTGCAAATTAAGTACTGTGATATGCTTGCTGTATTACCCTAACTCCAACGTTTGGGCAGCACTTGCTAGGCAAGTTCCACTTGTTTTCCTTCTGAAGCCCACACGAGGGAGCCAGTCCAGTCCAGTCTTATTTTCAACTCTCTTATTCACAGCTGGACCCTCCTCAAGAAGGGATGCAGAGTATTTTTGGTGTGACTTACCGTATTTTTTCACTCCATAGGACGCACATAGTTTTTAGAGGAGGAATTGTCCTAGGCGTGGCTCGGGCTCGGGCTCGGGCTCTCGCATTCACTCCATAGGATGCACGTACTTTTCCCCTTCCTTTTTGGGAGCGAAAAAGTCCGTCTTATGGAGCAAAAATACGATAACTACCTGTCTGTCAGACATGAAGAGGTTTATAAGCTGGGTTAATTTAACCTCATGTCTCAACCCAAAGTCTTCACTTTCCGATAAAGTAATCAGCTGAAATCACTTACAGCACCCTGTCAAAGCGCTTCAGCGCAATTTGTACTTGGGTTTCTGAAAATGACTAAAAACAAAAAGTAGGGTTTTTGTTTTTTACAGAAGCTGGTGCCTTGTTTATGGGTAAGTACTGTAGTGTAAAAAGTGTGTAAGGTTGCAGGATCAAGTGGCCAAATGAGCTGCACTCAGCGTTTATTTTTTATTGATATGCTATTACAGTGGAACCTCGGTTTATGAACACCTCGGTTTATGAACACCGCGGACCCATCTGGAACGGATTAATTCATTTTCCATTACTTTCAATGGGAAAGTTCGCTTCAGTTTATGAACACTTCAGTTTATGAACAGACTTCTGGAACCAATTACACCCATGCTTCAGTTTATGAACGCTTCAGTTTAAGTACTCCGCGGACCCAACTGGAACGGATTAATCCACTTTCCATTATTTTCAATGGGAAAGTTTGCTTCAGTTTATGAACGCTTCAGTTTAAGTACCCCGCGGACCGTCTGGAACAGATTAATCCACTTTCCATTACTTTCAATGGGAAAGTTCGCTTCAGTTTATGAACACTTCAGTTTATGAACAGAATTCCGGAACCAATTGTGTTCATAAACCGAGGTACCACTGTACATTTATATCCCGCCTTCAAGGAGTTCAACAAAGAGGCATAAATAGCTCTCCATCTTCCCATTTCATTCTCACAACAACCCTGTTATGTGGGTTACAATAAGCCATCCCAAGTGATGTTCCTAGCTATATAGGGATTTGAACCTGGATCTCCCAGGTCCTAGTCCAACGCTCTTAACCAGGCACCCCCAAACTACAATTCCCATCATGCCTGACCACTGGTCCTGTTAGCTAGAGATCATGGGAGTTGTAGGCCAAAACATCTGGAGGGGCGCAGTTTGGGGATGCCTGCTCTTAACACTACACCACTCTGGCTCTAAAACAGTAGCTAGATACAACCGGTATGTGTAATATCTCCATATTCTGCTGATAAACTGGTTAAGCACAACACTTGCAACTTGGAATCATAGAATCATAGAATTGGAAGAGACCATCTTCCATCCAGGGCCATCCAGTCCAACCCCCTGCCAAGCAGGAAACATAATCAAAGCATTCCTGAACAGATGGCTGTCAAGCCTCCGCTTAAAGACCTCCTTCTTGAACTGTGGTGCCCAGAACTGAACACAGTACTCCGGGTGAGGTCTGACCAGAGCAGAATACAGTGGTACTATTACTTCCCTTGATCTAGATGCTATACTCCTATTGATGCAGCCCAGAATTGCATTGGCTTTTTAAGCTGCTGCATCACACTGTTGACTCATGTCAAGTTTGTGGTCTACCAAGACTCCTAGATCCTTTTCACATGTATTGCTCTCAAGCCAGGTGTCACCCATCCTGTATTTGTGCCTTTCATTTTTTTTTTTGCCCAAGTGTAGTACTTTACATTTTTAAAATTCATCTTGTTTGCTTTGGCCCAGTTGTCTAATCTGTCAAGGTCATTTTGAAGTGTGATCCTGTGCTTTGGGGTATTAGCCACCCCTCCCAATTTGGTGTCATCTGCAAACTTGCTCAGGATGCCCTTAAGCCCATCATCCCAGTCATTGATAAAGATGTTGAATAAGACTGGGCCCAAGACAGAACCCTGTGGCACCCCACTAGTCACTACTCTCCAGGATGAAGAGGAGCCATTGATGAAATGGTCGTCTTCATAGCAGCCACATAAAGCAGCTCTTAAACACCAGCAGTCAGCAAAAATGACAAACTGCAATTATTTAAAAGAGAGAGAGAGAGAGAGAGAAATCTTGACAAAGTGGCTAAGTACAACACTTTCCGGGGATATCATTAAATGCACAAAGTGGCTAAATGCAATACCTGCAATGTTCTGTTAACGTGCCCAAGCATAACTGCCAATAGCACCTTGATAAAGTGGCTAAATGCAATATTTGTAATGCGAGTTGAAGTGGCTATTGCAATAGCTGCACGGTCTGTTAGTGCTTAAGTGAAAATTCAAATGTAACCTTGACAAAATGCTGGTTTAATTCCATTTGATCCGAGCAAGTGCTAAGTGTGTTTATCCAACTTGACAAGATGGCGTCAGGATCTTCCTAAGGGAACAACTACCACTTCAGTGAAATATGTAATGTATCTGGAATTTTTCATCTGGAACTGCCTACTCCGCATACAACTCGTTTCTGTTTGCGACATGCTTGGTGCTGGGATGGTGGGCCACATGCCCTGAGTCACCTATGTGCACTTCCTGTTGAGCTTTTCTTTAGACAGAGCCCAAAATGGTTGAGCTTCTGAAATCCCACCTTTGAAATCCCCATAGGGCAGCCCTACCCAAAGTCCTTCTGGGAAGTTCTGAAGGTTTTAGTTTTCTACTATATAGTCCCATCGCCGCATACACCACCATGATATGCAACATCTGTGTTTATACAAACTTTTCATACAATATATTTCTCATTTCTAACTTTTTCCGAATCCAGAACATAAGAATAATTTGTTATTTTTAAAATAAATAAATAAATAAATAAATAATAGGCAGGCCCATGCTTCAAATGAGTCACTGGATTGACCACTGCAGTACCCTTACCTATATGTATCAGTACTTCAAAAACAGGGACACAGGTGGCACTGTGGTCTAAACCACTGAGCCTCTTGGGCTTGCCGTTCGGAAAGTCAGCAGTTCGAATCCCCACGACGGGGTGAGCTCCCGTTGCTCTGTCCCAGCTCCTGCCAACCTAGCAGTTTGAAAGCATGCCAGTGCAAGTAGATAAATAGGTACCGCTGCGGCAGGAAGGTAAACGGCGTTTCCGTGCGCTCTGCTTTCCATCACAGTGTTCTGTTGCGCCAGAAGCGGTTCAGTCATGCTGGCCACATGACCCGGAAAGCTGTCTGTGGACAAATGCCGGCTCTCTCGGCCTGAAAGCGAGATGAGCGCCCTAATCCCATAGTCACCTTTGACTGGACTTAACTGTCCAGGGGTCATTTATCTTTACCTTATTATAAAAACACTGGGTTGGATCCAGATTATGCATCCATGGAAGGCTCCTGATGCAGTGGAGGAATTATACCGGCATTTCTCCACCCCACCTCTGCAGTCCGCTATGCTCCAAAAAACATCTGCCCCAGAAAAGCACAGAAGAGTATACTGACAGCTGCAAGGGAAAGGGAAGTCAGCAAAAATCTCTCCCCTGACTCCCAGCTCTGCTCGTGGGGTAGCTATCTCTGGATTCAACTGAATTCTTTACAGCTTTCATTCCAGCACAAATTTCAGAAGTAAACTAGCCTTTATAGCTCTGAATCCATTTTAGAGCACTTTCTGCACAAGCCTTCTGGAGCAACACAAATGTGTGTCCTTGTACAAAAGCTTTCAGTAAACTGAACGCTGTCGACTTAAACTATCAAAAGATGGGGACACAGCTTTTTGAAAACCCACAGCAGAAGAGATTAACATTACAATATAAAGAAATAGCTAGGAAGGTTAGCTATATGGCTAGACCATGCAGCTTGGCGTGAATATCACTAATGAACAGGAAACATCCTCAAGAAACTGTCCCAAAAGAAAAATGGAAAAAGAAACGAACTATCAGTTTTTATGCTGGCTTTGAACCATTTTGGGGGGAAGAAAGTGTTTTTTAAAAAATAAAAAATAAATTCAATGAAACATCACTCGAAAGCACATTCCAAACATATGCTACTCATGAGACTAAAATAGCACATTGACTGTTTCTCTTGGTTTCCTTTTGCTATATCGGAAATGTAATTTTAGTGCAGAATCCTGAAGTCTTATGAGAAAGCAAGAGCAGATGGATTCCATTCAAATACATCCTAAATTGCTCATATCTATAATTGAACTCACGAAGCTGTACCCACAGACATAAAATAGAAGACTTAAAATATTACCCGCAGTGCCTTTCATCGCAGCCACTGTGATAGGACAGGGAAATCTAAAACTAATTTGTGCAACAACAAAAAAATGGTATTCACATTCTTAATAAAGCTGTACATCATTGTGCTGGGATGAAAAAGGGATTTTAACTTAAATTATCTGAACTGGCAGAGGGAAGTGGGGAGAGGAGAGAGAGAGATGTTTCAGCAAATCTCTCACCTTTCTGCCTGAGTCAATAAATAATAGCTTATTCAGACTTATCTGCTGACCAGATAATTCAATCAATACAAAAATAAAGGTGACAGAGGAGAACAAGATAATCTTATGAGATGTTCTCAGGTGCTCTTTATTCTGACTGTCAAGAAGATTCTATAGTGGGCAGTGGTGTCTATTTACATGGCTTATAAGTCAATAAAAGCCATTTCGAAAGATGATCCTGAGTGATAGAAGCTACAATTTTAGTGTTCACCTGGCACTGCCACCGTGATAAAAAAAATAAAAAGGTTGCCGTGAGCATTATCAAAGCACACAGTCAAAATACCAGATATATTCTAAAAATAGAAATCAGCATCCAAAATCCACTGAAAAATACTTTAATTCCACATCCTAAAACTCTAATTATGTCTGCTAAGAGCTAGTGTATATGCTACAGATCCCCTCTCTTACTTTTTCACCGATTTGCATAACTCTGCAAAAAAAATTGCCCAATCTGCATGGTGAGTCGCTGCAAGTGAAAGGCTCCCTTCGTAAACAGATGCACCACATGGAACATTTTAAAGCAGGCTTCCTCAACCTCGGCCCTCCAGATGTTTTGAGACTACAATTCCCATCATCCCTGACCACTGGTCCTGCTAGCTAGGGATCATGGGAGTTGTAGGCCAAAAACATCTGGAGGGCAGCCTGCTTTAAAGGATGGTGGGTACATTGTGAGTTAAAGCTAACAGGAATGCAATGTCACTGGTAGTTTTTATTTAGGAATACCCTTGATTGCAATTATACACTCCAGTAGACACTTATTTATTTTTTATTTTATTTTTAAAAAGATTTATACAACTGATTTTCCACTACATTGCATTTAACAGATAAACTGAAAGAAAGGTACAATAATGGCTCGGTGGAGGGTGTGATCCTATGGTTCCTGGAAGGGCATCTGAAGGCCATGTGGATCTGGAGATCCCGCTCTTCAGGGCAGAGTTTGTTTTCGCAGCAATAGCAAAGGGGGTGCTTAAACGGGGCAGGCCAGGGATATAGAGCGTGTAAATATTTGTGTGCAAAGCATATGCTCTGCTACTGAGCTACTGAGGTCTCTCTCAAGGGCTCTTTCTAAAAATATAATGGAATATATTACGCCAACTCAGAACACTGGCTCAGGGTAGCTCAGTATGGTTATCACTGGCTGGCAGGGGTTTTCCGGGGTTTCACGCAGAGCGCGTTCCCAGCCCTGAGGACTGAACCTGGGACGTTCTGCATGCCCTGCCCTTCCTGCATATACCCCCACTTTCTAATAAAGAGTGAAAGGGAGAATGAAAGTTCTTCGCGAACTCCCGAAAAAAGAGAGAGGGGAGAGAACGAATAATAACGTATTAAATTAACTCTTCTTCCCTCTCTTAAACTCCTCATCACCAGCTAATGATAAGCACGCAAAAATTCCATTAATATCTAAGCTTCTTCACAGTAATTAACAACTTCACAACCACCTTAGCAAGGATAAGTCGACATGCTTCAACACGGCTCAATAAGGTGTTATTTACTCTGGGGGGGGGAGTGGGGGGGAGAAATTACATGGAAGAAAATGGTCTGTTGTGACATCCTCTAATCTGGAGTGTTGTATTTCGCCATATATTGCCAAATTGTTTTTAAGTCAGAGGCTACTATTTCAGCACATTGCCTGTTTCGCAAAGGGATGGCTACAGAGTTCCACTGCCTACTAAATGGCAGACCACTCTGCATGTGTCTACTCAGAAGTAAGCTTCCTTGAATTCAATGGGACTTACTCCCAGGCCTAGGATTGCAGCCTCAAACTTGGTTCTTCATGTCACTTTTTTGACCAAAGGGTTCCAAAGCAGCACATAAAAAGATAAAATAAAATAAAAAACATGCAGTGAACAGGAAAGATCAATCAACATAGCAGACGTTTTCGCATGATCATAGCCCAAAGCCTAAATGGGTCTTGCCAAAATCTTGCTCCAGACTAATAATAATAATAATAATTTATTATTTATACCCTGCCCATCTGGCTGGTTAAGAGCTATAATCAAGGTTTGTTCTATGACTTCCCACTCCTGGGTCTCTGTTGGTGTCTCTGGTAACCTCTCTCTCTTACACCATGGATGTTGGCAAACTGGATTTTAAAAAGGGTAAAATATTACAATTGGAGCTATTGACTAATGCAAGTTTGTCATGGCCTTTGGCTAGAACAATAAACTTACGAATCTGAACTAATAAATTCCCACTCATGGCTTGTCCCAGTTTTGGACGACATACTAAGCCAAACCTCCTCTCTGGGAGCCCACATGCTCCCAGACATGCTTGTACAGTGGTACCTCGGTTTAAGTACACAATTGGTTCCGGAAGTCTGTACTTAACCTGAAGCATACTTAACCTGAAGCGAACTTTCCCATTGAAAGTAATGGAAAGTGGATTAATCCGTTCCAGACAGGTCTGCGGAGTACTTAACCTTAAGTACTTAAACCGAAGCGTACTTAAACCGAGGTATGACTGTACACTCACACAAAGCCAAAGTTTGGCTTCATGTCATATGCAAACTAAACCTAAGCTTTAAAGACCTTTCTTTCAATGATCTCATAATTGAATACAAAATATATGCCGCATTTTTACACATTAGATTAATATAAGCACAGTAAACTTCATACTAGAGTTAGCTTTGACACCGAGGCATAACAACAATTTCCCCTCTGCTGCTGTTGAACAATTAGAAATGACAGGCATTTGATGACTTCTCCAAGTACCTGTCAAAGAGCAGGATGGGGAAAACAGACAAGAGTGCTAACTTAAAAGCACTCCAAACAAGAGAAAAAACAATAATGTTTTCTGTTTAAATATTATTTGAAATCTATTATTAGATTTTTTAAAAAATATCTTTCCATTAAAGTCTTTTTGATATTAAAACAGAACTTTTATAGATGAGTTTCTCTACATTATTTTAGAATAGTGCTCTTCTTTTTAAAGGATCGACCTATACATTCTATATTCCAGCACAGCTGAAAATCTCTAAAAGGCGTGGCTGTGCCCATTAGAAAAGGAAATAAATGAATTTAGCAGATTGGTTCTATACTTTGCTGTAACCCCGAACACATCATTTGGGAACTAGATTTAGCCAGCCCCCCAATGCCATTCTCTGGAATCATCTCTGCAAGCAGGATCAGAATCACCATACCTCTAACTCCCAACCTGCAGAGCTGTCTAGTAAGGTACCAAGGTCAACGGTATCAAATGCTGCTGAGACAATAGGATAACCAACACAACCTCACCCTACCTGTCTCTCTCCCAGAGGAGGTAATTTGTCCGGGGGACCAAGGCCATTGAGTACAAGACGAGGGGCCCAGGCCAGTCTGAAGCAGGTCTAGACAATCACTCCCCTCCAACAAAGGTTCTTTGTATATAGAGTATACTGGCCTTTCCCAACCTCAAGGTATTTTGGACTACAACTTGCAGCAGCCCCAGCCAGCATGGCTGACGGAAGCAGTACTCTGATGGAAGCAATACTCCATAGGAAGAGCCTACTGGGTCATTCCAAAGCCCATCTAATCTAGCATTCTATTCTCACAATGGGCAACAGAGGTCTATGGTAAGTCCTAAGCACAACAGCACTCTCCAAAACACCAGAAGTCTATGCTACGCTAATACAAGCAACTCCTAGTTTAGGTGTGTCCGAATGATGCATGATCGCGCATGAACACATGGCACCGAACCTGGAAGTAGCTCCAAAACGTCATAAAGACATCATGAAAAGGAGCGGAACGGGCTTAAGCGCTCTCCGCCGATGAGTGTCCGAAACAAGGATCAGCTTACAAATAATATGTAATTGGGGTTGTTCTGTCAAGCATCAATAATAATAATAATAATAATAATAAATTATTTGTACCCCAACCACTCTGGGCGGCTTCCAACAAAGATTTAAAATATATTAAAATGTCACACATTAAAAACTTCCCTGAACAGGGCTGCCTTCAGATGTCTTCTAAATGTCAGGTACTTACCGTATTTCTCTCTTTGACATCTGATGGGAGGGTGTTCCACAGGGCGGGTGCCACTACTGAGAAGGCCCTCTGCCTGGTTCCCTGTAGCTTTGCTTCTCGCAGTGGGGCAGTTTTTCACATGAAAAAAATGCAACTGCCAAACAGTTCCTTGAGCTGGTGCAATGCCTCAAGATCATACATCCAAAGGAACATGTTGCTCTCTGTCAAGATCTGCCCACCTTCCACAAGCTACAGTTGTAAGTGCTTCAGAGACTTCGCAGCACTGTTTAAAGGAGTGCTAATTGGCCCCAAAGGTTTGAACACTTTTTCTGTTCACTGAAATGGTTCTGAGTTATCAAGTGGAAGTACTTGCTTCCATATAAATTATCAGCCTATGTTTAAAGTGAGGAAGAATCCGAGAGTGACAGTAAATCTGTAGCAGCATTCATGTAAGAAAGAAACCGTACTACCGGTATACAATGCTCCTTTAAAAATATATATATCAATTTTTAAAATGCTTTAGGTTAAATGGGAAACCTGACATTCTAAGCCAAGGCACCAACGATAAAAATGAAGCTGACTCTGTAATGTCCAAGAAATGGTTGCATCATTTTCATCTGCATTTTTTTTTAAAAAAACAGGTGCCTCTACTTTAAAAAGTTTGCCACAGTGATTAAATAGCAATGGGTAAATGCATTGCAGGGAATACATGAGAAATCCTACATAGGTAGCCTGATGAAATTTTTAAGTGAAGGGGGATATGATACCTCCAGCCTCTTGTACAGAGTACTGTGGATTTAAGGTGTTATAAAATGAGACACCCATTAGATGCTGTTGTGCTATAGAGACTATTTCTCAATTTTAAAATGGGTTATTTATTTATTTAGTTTCTATACTGCTTTATATTTTTTATAAAAAATCTCAAAGCAGTTTACATCATATTAAATCAATGAAACAATAAAACAATAGCCGGGCGATGTTCCTCCGGCCTCATGAGGAGCCTCTTCAGTAGGGCTGGTGAGTGTGGGCCTTGCCCCTAGGTCAGGTGGAAAGAGCCTTGCAGGGAGTGGCCTCTTTGGCAACTGTGCATTTTAACTATGAATGCTTATATCTTAACCCAGGGGTCAGCAAACTTTTTCAGCAGGGTGCCGGTCCACTGTCCCTCAGACCTTGTGGGGGGCCAGACTGTATTTTGGAAAACACACACACACACACACACACACACACACACACACACACACACACAAAATGATGCATTTTAAATAAAAGCACACATTCCACTCATGTAAAAACACGCTGATTCCCAGACTGTCTGTGGGCCAGATTGAGAAGGCTATTGGGCTGGATCCGGCCCCTGGGCCTTAGTTTGCCTACCCATGTCTTAACCCAGATTGGTTTCTATACTTAAAAATGACGTTGATGCCTATTTTGACATTTATATACGTACAGTAAATAAAGTTTAGCTCCACATGTCAAAACCAGCATTTTGCATTGGGCCTGGGACTCAGCTACATTCGTAAAGATGAAAAACACTTTATATCCCATTTCCCCCCCAACAGGAATTCCCCGTATATGGTTTAACAGAAGGTTGGCGATTTAAATCCCCGCGACGGGGTGAGCTCCCGTTGTTTGGTCCCTGCTCGTGCCAACCTAGCAGTTTGAAAGCACGTTAAAGTGCAAGTAGATAAATAGGTACCGCTCTGGCGGGAAGGTAAACAGTGTTTCCGTGTGCTGCTCTGGTTCACCAGAAGTGGCTTTGTCATGCTGGCCACATGACCTGGAAGCTGTACGCCGGCTCCCTCAGCCAATAATGCGAGATGAGCGCCGCAACCCCAGGGTCGTCCGCGACTGGACCTAATGGTCAGGGGTCCCTTTACTTTTTTACCTTTTCCTTTAGATGCAGTCCTGGAAAGAAATTAGAAGCCATGCATCCTCTCTTTGGATCCAGATTTTCCGAGATACTTGCCCCATATCAGCCATGAAGTTTGTATCACTACATTTGCTTCAACTAAATAAAGGTTTGAGGAAATGTTCGCAGTTCTCTGCTTTGTGCTCAGCTGGACTTTGCGCTCAGCCCACTGAAATCCAGCCCTGACCATCCATGGGGAACACAAAGAGCAGTATGGGTCACCACTAATAGTCATGGCTCAATCATTATAGAAGTGGTTCTTCAACCAACTTAGAACACGGTTCACAGAACGCAGCTGGAGAATTAGTGCATTCTGCAGCTGACATCTTACAGGGGGGGGGGGGGGGATAGTAAGAAGGGGAGGGGGAAGGCATTTTAATGAATTAAAATTAGGTACAGGAGTTATAAAATTCTCTGTGTAGCAATGAATGAACTAGTTCCACTTTAGTGCCATCCCTATTCCTATGACTAATCATCCAATATTTAAGCTGCTGGAATTTTCAATTTTCTTCCACACGTATTTTTCATCCCGCCTTAAATATGAAATGCCATATCACATCTGCTTGCTATATAGGTACACCTCATATACTATATCTTTTAATTATTAAATAAAGGCACTGGGTTTTAACTATAGCAAGGAAAGGTATAATGGGTTTTAACTATAGCAAGGGAAGGTATAATTTCCATGTCCTCTTTTAAAAGAAATCAGAAAAGGGTGTTTGACTTTGTTTGTTTGCAGTTTTAATACAGTGGTACCTCGGTTTACAAACACAATTGGTTCCGGAAGTCTGTCCTTAACATGAAACGTACTTAACCTGAAGCAAACTTTCCCATTGAAAGTAATGGAAAGTGGATTAATCTGTTCCAGACAGGTCTGCGGAGTACTCAACCTGAAGCGTACTTAACCCGAGGTATGAGTGTAATTGGGTCCAGAAGTCTGTACTTAACCTGAAGCGTACTTAACCTGAAGCGAACTTTCCCATTGAAAGTAATGGAAAGTGGATTAATCCGTTCCAGACAGGTCTGCGGAGTACTTAAACTGAAAATACTCAAACCGAGGTATGACTGTATTCCGATGCAAAATAAAATGAATGATCTCCTCACATTCTCCCCACCTCACTGCACGCTTCACAGCTTTTCATTTCACTCTAAAAAGCAGTTGTATTGTGAGAGAACTTGGCTGAGGGCCTATAAGATTTACTTGCTAGATATCCTATGGACCCTCTGTATTCTTTGTGTTCTGTAAAATAGTGAAGCTTCCTCTGTGGAGCATTCCTACAAGGATATTTCATCAAAGTGGGTGCAAAAAAAACCCCTCACACGCTTGAAAAATAGAGGTACACTGATACACTTCGCTTCTGAGTAAGCAACACACAGCAACTTTAAATCTCCCAAATGTGACTTAAAGGCAATTTTGGAACAGCGGAGCGTCAGTCTCCCCATTGACAAAGTGCTGTCCTTTAAGATGATGTTCTAAATGGGAAGTGTCTAACAAAAAGGGGGGGGGAGTGAGCCTTCCTTTCAAAAACTGATGAGGGAGATTGTCGCCTCTCGGAATTGGCAACTCCCTAAATCTCTCTCATCCTTCCATGTACACCCTCATTCAAATATACAATTAATAGATTCCTAGAGAGCAGAGCCGTTTGATTCAATTAAGAATGGGACCACCCATAGCTGCCAAGTTATCCCTTTTTTAAAGGGATTTTCCCTTATGCTGAATAGGCTTCCTCGCGAGAAAAGCGAAAACTTGGCAGCTATGGGACCACCAGTGGCAGGTTAGATCAGGCATCCCCAACCTTCAGCCCTCCAGATGTTTTGGACTACAATTCCCATCATCCCTGACCACTGGTCCTGTTAGCTAGGGATAATGGGAGTTGTAGGGCTGGAGGGCTGCAGGTTGGGGATGCCTGGGTTATAATCTTTAGTCAGAATGGAAGGGGAGAGCATTTTTAAAAAAACAAACAAACAAAAACCCTGCACATTTAGTCCTATGGTAATTGGTCACTGGTCTGCATGGTGGACAAAAGCCTTCCTCAGATTTATTTATTTTTAATAATGTTTCTGGCCTTGCTGGGATGCATATTTGTGCTTAACCTGAGCTCTTATGGTTAGCTTCCATCTTTAGGTTACCAAAGGGCTCAACATATCACCTGGCTGAACTGAAGCAAAGTCAATTTAAAATATAAAGAAAGATTGCAAGCACAGAAAGGAATAAAACTGAGTAAAAGCAGTTTAAGCACAGCTGAAGTACCAAGAGATGGTACACTATTTGAGGGCCAACCCCACAAAATTAGGCAGGATAAGAGACAACATGTGAGCAGAGCATTGCAAATGAATTTTTTCACGAACATATTCTGATATGGTTTGAATCATGTTGGCACATATCTCCAAAAGTATATCCATGCACCACAAACTGGGGTCTTCCTTGAACCTTTTATCTAAGAGGGTAATTTAAATCAGACTAGTACACTTTATATATTCCAAATCAGCCATCATCTGAGAAACCACATTCAGTTACCCCCAGAACCTTTCTGAAGTCCCAAATTCTGGTCTGTTTTTACAACTGCCTGTTTTGCTATATGCTACGTTTTGTATTCAGTATTTTTAACAACTCATGCAACATTCAACAGCTAGCAAGTGACATTGTGTCTTGTCACATGCACCCACTCCATTTATCTAATTGAAGATTTCTATTAAGATTTCTCTAACTTCCCCTTTCACTTGCATTTATTCATTCAGATTCATGTTCCTGCTAGTGAAGTCCCATACATCCTTTCCACATTATCGTTTTCCACAAGAGATATTGGCACCGCTTTGGATTAAGCGAGCAATAAAAAGAATCTTCAAGTCTGGCCAATTCGTTTAAAGTGTAAGATCTTGAAAGACCCTTCTTAAGTTATCCACAGCATGAAACCCACTTAATCTTTTCTTTAAAGGGAAAAGGGTCCATGCAATTGGCTTTGCTACAATATTCATATTCAGAAGAAACCAAGGAGGAGAGAAAGTGAGAATCACATTAGAATTCTCAATTAACTTTCCTTATTGATATTGTGGAATAAGCACCTTAAAACAAATATTGGATTTTTTTGCTTGAAACATTAACATGTAGGGCATAAGCCAGACAGTTTTATATTCAAGAACATTTGCTCACCAGCTTCATGAGCAGCTAATAATGAAATGAAAATTAAATTCTAAACTAAATATTCTTTTGTCAGTTTCCTCTTCAGTGGGGAGCTATGTTCTCTGACTAAACCAGTCCCAGGACCCTTGTCCTGTGAGGATCCAGTGTCACTTTTGCAGTATATAAAATGCTATCTTTCAACTGTTACAAAACTAAAATGAGCTGATTATTTCTTCACTGCACTGTGAAGAATGGCTTTCACACAATCTCTGCATTCCTTCATTCCTTCTTCCACTCAGTCCTCTGTCAACACCTTTGTCACTGCCCCATGGACATAACAAAACTGGGCTTGATCATGTCCACACATACTTGGCTTGCATGCGTACAAGAAATGACATTTCATACAAGTGGTAGATTTGTAAGACCATAAGAAGTGTCTTCTGGAACAGGACAATAGCCCATCTACTCCAGCATCTTTTTCTCACCAGATGCTAATGGGAAACCAACAAACAGGGCCCCAAGCACAAGACCCCTGTCCCCTCCTGTGGCTTCTAGCAACTGGCATTCAAAAGCATTACTGCCTCTAAGGAAATAAATTTTAAAAATTGTCCAGTAGCACCTTAGAGACCAACTAACTTTGTTCTGGGTATAAGCTTTCGTGTGCATGCACACTTCTTCAGAAGAGACGTGGGTGCCGCTGTGGGTTAGGGCTTGCCGATCAGAAGGTCGGTGGTTCGAATCCCCATGACGGGGTGAGCTCCCGTTGCTCGGTCCCAGCTCCTGCCAACCTAGCAGTTCGAAAGCATGTCAAAGTGCAAGTAGATAAATAGGTACCACTCCGGCCGGAAGGTAAACGGCGTTTCTGTGCGCTGCTCTGGTTCGCCAATAGCGGCTTAGTCATGCTGGCTACATGAACCAGAAGCTGTACGCCGGCTCCCTCGGCCAATAAAGCGAGATGAGCACCGCAACCCCAGAGTCGTCCGCAACTGGACCTAATGGTCAAGGGTCCCTATCTTTAAGGTGCTACTGGACAATTTTTTTTATTTCGACTGCGTCAGACCAACACAGCTACCTACCTGTCCCTATGGAGACAGAGCTAATATCCTTATCTTCCAACCCTCTTTTAAAGCCATTCAGTGTAATGTGGAAGTGGCTTTTGCTTGAAAATATTCTACTTTTACATTCTTTAAAAGTGTGAGGTGGTTCATAAGAAACAAAGCAACTGCAAAATCCACACTTGGAAAATAATTTTATTACCACCGTGTCACAATAATAGTAGAAAGCGTTCTAGTTCTTCATCAGGCAGAGAGGTGGGGGAAAGCAGAGGGTGAGAAGAAGCAAGGAAAAATAAAAAGCAAAGAAGTTAAAAATTAGGGTGGATGTTATAGCCATGAGGTCAGCTTTTAGCCTCAGTTCCAAGATGGAGTTTTCAGACTTAATAGGTCTCTGATAGATGCTACATGTTAGAGTTGCCATATTTCAAAAAGTGAAAATCCGGACACAAAAGTTTTGAAGTTGTTGAGTTGTTAAGAAAATTCACCAAAAGCTACACTTCCGACATGGGCGGCCAGATTACAGATGTATGGCAACCCAGTACTACATGTATCAGGTTACAAACCTAGAATTCTGCAACTAAGAAGCAATGGCTACTCCCTATTTTGGAAAAAAAAAGATGGACAGCTGTTTCCCAGATGTGTCTCATGCCTTAAGCAAATGTCTAATTTTTGTACTTTTTTGCTATAATTTTTTCCCTTGTCTTTCTCTCCCCCCCCCACCCTGTTTTGTTTAACACTTTGCCCAATGCAAACTTGAAGGTTTGCACTATTTTGTGATATTTTGGCTGGCCCGAATAAACATACTCCCCTAACTGTGGATTTTGCAGGATGTTTTTACTCTCTTTTTTTCTTAATCTAACTAGAGGCAAGCTTTATTGGCAGGATCCTAATCAAGTTATCTGTTGTCTTAGCGCTGAATCAATAACACCATGCCACTGTTTTTTATCTAGTAAGGATTTCCATTACCTCTTGAAATAGGGGAGAGAAGGGTGAGGGACAAGAGAGTTCTGGAAGAACATCCAAACTTCAGTTCAAGTAAACATCAACTTCAGTCAACATCTCTTAAAGAAATACAACCCAATGTGAAAAACTGCATCGTTTCTCAAGACTCCATGTTCCAAAGACCTGATTTTTTTGTTAGGTATTTATAAACTCCATAGAACGAAATTGTGTCACATCAGACCAACTGGGGCTGAACTAATGTGCCTAGCAAGACTTTAGACATACCTGGATGGACTTCAAGATGCTTCATCCTTTTCACAGCTGTCTGCAGCCTTTCCCATCCTTGGGTTGTCAGAGGTTGTTGAGACTACAACTCCCATTATCCCTAGCTAGCAGGGCCAGTGGTCAAGGACGATGGGATATATAGTCCAACAACATCCGGAAACCCAGAGTTGGGAAAGGCTGCTCTAGAGTAATTGCCCTGGTGTACTTAATCTTGCACCAATTACAGCTTATTAAAACCACAGTTTCAACAACACAAGCAAGACAGCCCATATACAGTACCGGAAGATGTATACCAATATACCGTATCTCCCCTCTCAACCCTACCCAACTCTTTTCTTTCTGTGGAACACAATGGGGCTACCTTTGAAGGTGACCCAGAAACTACAACTAATCCAGGATGTGGCAGCTAGATTGGTGACTGGAAGTGACTTCTGGAACCATATAACACCAGTCCTAAAAGGTCTTCACTGATTCCCAGTATGTTTCTGAGCACAATTCAAAGTGTTGGCACTGACCTTTAAAGCCCTAAACGGCCTCGGTCCAGTATACCTGAAAGAGCGTCTCCACCTCCATCGTTCAGCCCAGACACTGAGGTCCAGCTTCAAGGGCCTTCTAGTGGTCCCCTCCCTACGAGCAGTGAAGTTACAGGGAACCAGGCAGAGGGCCTTCTCGGTAGTGGAACGCCCTCCCATCAGATGTCAAGGAAATAAACAACTATCTGACTTTTAAAAGACACCTGAAGGCAGCCCTGTTTAGGGAAGTTTTTAGTGTTTGATGTTTTATAGTGTTTTTAGTATTCTGTTGGGAGCCGCCCAGAGAGGCTGAGGAGGCCTGGGCAGACAGGCGGGGTATAAATAATAAATTATTATATTATTATTAATGGATTGTGTGGCTCCTCTCACTTTTTGCCAATTTTGAGGGACAGCAGACAGACGCAACTTTTTGATAGTAATTTGACAGTGGGGGTTTATGCCTAAAAAAAACAACGCACAGTGGTGCCTCGCAAGACGAATTTAATTCGTTCCGCGAGTCAATTCGTTCTGCGAAAAATTTGTCTTGTGAATTGACGTTTCCCATAGGAATGCATTGAAATTTCTTTTTTCTTTTTTGCCCATAGGAACGCATTAATTAAATTTCAATGCATTCCTATGGGAAACGGCGATTCAAAGGACAAATTTTTCGCAAAACAAATTCGTCTTGCAAGTCTCCATCAGATCGCAGGACGCATTCGTCTTGCGAAATATTTGTCTTGCAGGGCATTCGTCTTGCGAGGTACCACTGTAGGAATACAGTGGTACCTCAGGTTACAGACACTTCAGGTTACAGACACTTCAGGTTACAAACTCTGCTAATCCAGAAATAGTACCTCGGATTAAGAACTTTACTGTGTTTCCCCTTTTTTAAGACACCGTCTTATAACCCTTTTTCCTCAAAAAAACACACAGGGTGGCTTATTTTCGGTGGGATGTCTTATTTTTATTGCATCAGTATGGTACGGTACAGCAATCTACATTTCTTCAATTAAAATTAAGTCACCTTCTTCTGGAGCATCCTATATAATAATGTCCATGTTGTCCCTGCGTCCAGATGTCCCGTGTGTCCCTGGGTCACTGCGCATGTGCCCCAGGGATACAGGGATTGGACAGCAGAGACTGCGCGCGCGCACTCTCCCCCCACTCTGCCTCCTCCAACCGCCGCTCCCGCCGGGGTGGAGGCCGGCGAAGGCCTCCTCACAACCCTCCCTGGCCGTGAGGAGCGGCGGTTGGAGGAGGCGGGGGGGGGAGAGTGCGCGCGTCCTTCCTGTCGGCGGCTGGGGGAGAGGAAGGAAGGAGGAGAAAGCGCCGCTTTCTCCTCCTCCGTTCCTGTCCCCCTGCCGCCGACAGTAAGGACGGGTCCCAGGGTTCGGAGAAGCGCTGCGCAAGCGCTTCTCCGAACCCCGGGATGTCTGCTTCCTGTCGGCGGCTGGGAGAGAGGAACGGAGGAGGAGAAAGCAGCGCTTTCTCCTCCTCCGTTCCTGTCCCCCTGCCGCCGACAGTAAGGACGGGTCCCAGGGTTCGGAGAAGCGCTGCGCAAGCGCTTCTCCGAACCCCGGGATGTCTGCTTCCTGTCGGCGGCTGGGAGAGAGGAACGGAGGAGGAGAAAGCAGCGCTTTCTCCTCCTCCGTTCCTGTCCCCCTGCCGCCGACAGTAAGGACAGGTCCCAGGGTTCGGAGAAGCGCTGCGCAAGCGCTTCTCCAAACCCCAGGATGTCTCCTTGCTGTCGGCGGCTGGGAGAGAGGAACGGAGGAGGAGAAAGCAGCGCTTTCTCCTCCTCCGTTCCTGTCCCCCTGCCGCCGACAGCAAGGACAGGTCCCAGGGTTCGGAGAAGCGCTGCACAAGCGCTTCTCCAAACCCCAGGATGTCTCCTTGCTGTCGGCGGCTGGGAGAGAGGAACGGAGGAGGAGAAAGCAGCGCTTTCTCCTCCTCCGTTCCTGTCCCCCTGCCGCCGACAGTAAGGACAGGTCCCAGGGTTCGGAGAAGCGCTGCGCAAGCGCTTCTCCAAACCCCAGGATGTCTCCTTGCTGTCGGCGGCTGGGAGAGAGGAACGGAGGAGGAGAAAGCAGCGCTTTCTCCTCCTCCGTTCCTGTCCCCCTGCCGCCGACAGCAAGGACAGGTCCCAGGGTTCGGAGAAGCGCTGCGCAAGCGCTTCTCCGAACCCCGGGATGTCTGCTTCCTGTCGGCGGCTGGGAGAGAGGAACGGAGGAGGAGAAAGCAGCGCTTTCTCCTCCTCCGTTCCTGTCCCCCTGCCGCCGACAGTAAGGACAGGTCCCAGGGTTCGGAGAAGCGCTGCGCAAGCGCTTCTCCAAACCCCAGGATGTCTCCTTGCTGTCGGCGGCTGGGAGAGAGGAACGGAGGAGGAGAAAGCAGCGCTTTCTCCTCCTCCGTTCCTGTCCCCCTGCCGCCGACAGCAAGGACAGGTCCCAGGGTTCGGAGAAGCGCTGCACAAGCGCTTCTCCAAACCCCAGGATGTCTCCTTGCTGTCGGCGGCTGGGAGAGAGGAACGGAGGAGGAGAAAGCAGCGCTTTCTCCTCCTCCGTTCCTGTCCCCCTGCCGCCGACAGTAAGGACAGGTCCCAGGGTTCGGAGAAGCGCTGCGCAAGCGCTTCTCCAAACCCCAGGATGTCTCCTTGCTGTCGGCGGCTGGGAGAGAGGAACGGAGGAGGAGAAAGCAGCGCTTTCTCCTCCTCCGTTCCTGTCCCCCTGCCGCCGACAGCAAGGACAGGTCCCAGGGTTCGGAGAAGCGCTGCACAAGCGCTTCTCCAAACCCCAGGATGTCTCCTTGCTGTCGGCGGCTGGGAGAGAGGAACGGAGGAGGAGAAAGCAGCGCTTTCTCCTCCTCCGTTCCTGTCCCCCTGCCGCCGACAGTAAGGACAGGTCCCAGGGTTCGGAGAAGCGCTGCGCAAGCGCTTCTCCAAACCCCAGGATGTTCTAGCGCCCGTTATTGAACGGGCTGAAATACACTAGTACAGAAATAAAGGGGTTCTTTCTTATCTGTCTTTACTGGTATGTCCTTGCTTCTTGCTCCCTCAGTCTCTGCTCAGTCGTCGTCTCTTGCAGTTGCCTCTTTTTTTCCCTCACCTCTTGCTCTCTAGCTCCCAGTGCATCAGCAACAGGAGGGGCAGGAAGAGGCAGGGGTTTTTTCCACCCCTCTCCCTGCGCGCTGAACAGGCGCTGCAGAACTCAGCGAGAGGCGTGTTTCCCCCCGCGCCTCTCGTTGGTTTGCTGGCTCCCAGTGCGTCAGCAACAGGAGAGGCAGGAAGAGGCGGGGGGTTTCCACCCCTCTCCCTGCACACTGAGCAGGCGCTGCAGAACTCAGCAAGAGGCGCATTTCCCCCCCCCCCGCACCTCTCGTTGGTTTGCTGGCTCCCTGAGCACGCAGGAGGGGCTGAGGAGGCGAGGGAAACAATGGCGGCTTACTTTCGGGGTACGTCTTACTTCTCTTACTTCTAGAAAAACCCTGCCATGGCTTACTTTATGGCTACGTATTAAAAAGGGGGAAACATGGTACTTCAGGATGAGAACAGAAATCGTGCGGTGGCGGCGGAAAGGCCCCATTAGCTAAAGTGGTACCTCAGGTTAAGAACAGTTTCAGGTTAAGAACGGACCTCCAGAACGAATTAGGTTCTTAACCCGAGGTACCACTGTATGTCACCTGTACAAATTACTTCAGTCCCAAGTACTATCAAGGAACTCTCCACTTGGTTCATATTTTCTCCCGGACCCATATCCCTTTGCTCTCCAGTTTCATCTAACTTGAAGGTTCTCTCTCTTTTTAAAGGCATGATAAGGCATACTGACAAGATCTTGTGGTCTCCAAGCCACAGCCAATGAATGAAATTGTCCAAATGCAAGCAATGTGTCAAGATGCAATACTTTATCTGGACAAGGGCTTTGCCATGTTTGAAATAGCCAGGCAAAGCATAAATAAAGTCGTCCCTTCAAGTGCTCTTTACTCTCTTATAATTACAATGGGGTTATGTGCAGGTGTTATGGAGTGTTTTCATTGATAGTTAAATAAGAATTGTGTTTGGGTAATGTATCAAATCTCCATTACAATTAGCTTTATTTGCTCATCTTTCCTGTTCCCAAAAGGCGTATTTGATGCTAAAACAGATAAAGATTGGTGTTAAAACAAAGCATTAACTCTTATTGACTGAATAATTTTCCTTTTGATGGAGAACCTAATGTTTGCTAAACTGCACACAGTCACAACTTTATTACAAAAGCTCTCTTGGCTAAACACAGAGATGGTTACATTTTCATTCATAAGAGTTCAGACACCATTTGAGGCCATACATACTCCATTGTTTTAACCCAAAATATTACATCCTGCTATAGCATGCTTGTCATTCATGTTGCCTCTAACAAATATAAGGAAGTTCACACCTTGGTACCTTCTGCTACACATAACACAGAAAAAAATCCCATTTATATAAAACTACTACAGATTAAAAATTGTGCATTAACTCAACAATTTCCAGTCTGGGAATAATTTGAGTAAGAATGGTGATAAACGTTTCCCAGTACACTATCTGTAGACTCAATTTCTCTTGCCTGTACTATTAAATAGTAATACAGTGGTGCCTCACTTAACAAATGCCCTGCTTAACGAAATTTTCGCTTAATGAAAGGATTTTTCGAGCGGAGGTTGCCTCGCTAGACGAATGCGCTTCACGAAAAATTCGTCTGGCGAATAGCGGTTTCCCATAGGAATGCATTGAAATTCTATTAATGCGTTCCTATGGGGAAAAAAATGAAAAAAAAATTCAATGCATTCCTATGGGATTCGCTAGACGAATTCTTCGCTATAAGAAAAGACCTGTGGAACGAATTAATTTCGTCTAGCGAGGCACCACTGTAGTTGACTAAAGTTGTTTTAGGGTCAGATAAGAGGAAACAATGTATTGTACCTACATCTTCACAGTACAACCAGTAGCAGGTAGAAATCTGGATCATGTGCGCACACAACACTGTGTTGTTTTTTTTAAAAAAAATTGGGACAAATGAAAGAATCCCATGGCACCCCCAAATTCTACTTACCAATATCTTACATGAGCATGGATGCTTATGGGGGTTATATAAAAGGCTTTAGGAATACTGTAACATTAAAGGTTACTAAGGGGAGAATTCATATTAGTTTACTACTTTAGGACTAGAGATAGGATTGTCAAAACCAGCTCATGCTCATTGTTCAGCCTCAGAGGAATCTTAGCTGCTATGAAGCCCTTAAATTTTTAGTACTAAATATATCCCAGGTGTATATCCTCAGGTGTTTGTAGGTCTAGGTGCAAAGCACAGTGAGATACTGAAATGGGGTGGGCACATAGGAAATACATTTGGAAATTGTGGCTCAAAAACCTAGAGCATTTCTTACAGACTATGCACTGTGGCATACATACATGCGTGAGTTATGATTTAGCAAAATTAAACTTTGCAACGTTGGATTCTCTACCCAGACTGACAATGCATTAAGAAACTGTCCACCCCTTGATTACCTTTCTTGGATGATAAGCATGAAGCATTTACACACCCATATTTCACACAAGCTATCATCCATCACTTGCTACATTTCTAATCATAGCATTTCATGCCCCAATTCATAGATCCATACCCTATTAAAAACCTCTTCCTTGAGAAAGTTGCAAAATACAGTATTTGATTTTAAACTTTAATGCATACTTACATTTTTTTTTAAAAAAACCACTGAATAATCTAGCAAAGTGCATTTGAATGTTAAAAAAAAATCCTTCCCCCTGCTATTACATGAAAAGTTTCGAGTACTTACTGAATTTTTTTTTAAAAAATCAAGTTATTTAAAAGCAATGAATGTTCAAATATGTACCTCTCTTGCAGAGAAAGCTCTAATGAGAGGCAAGCACCCTTTCTCTAGGGAAAGATTTCCTTAATTTCAGATAATTAATATGTGTCTGCAAGCCATGATCAGTGGTGATAATCCTAGTTAGTGGTGATAATGGTTTGTCTGATTTGGCCATCACAACAAACTACTGTTCTGTAAGCTGGAATAAGACACAAGAAATCCAAACACATGAAAAGAGGGGGCATATATGGAGTTTATGGAATATGTTTATTTTGAAGGATTAGGGCAGGCATAGGCAAACTCGGTCCTCCAGATGTTTTGAGGCTACAATTCCCATCATCCCTGACCACTGGTCCTGTTAGCTAGGGATGATGGGAGTTGTAGCCTCAAAACATCTGGAGGGCCGAGTTTGCCTATGTCTGGATTAGGGTCTCCTCCTAATGCCATTGTTACAACCATCAGTCGCCAGGACCTACCCTGAGGCAACACAAGACACAACCGAAATACAAAAAAAAACAAAAACCAATACTCGACCTCACACTCTCTAATAATAATAATAATAATAATAATAATAATAATAATAATAATAATTTATTATTTATACCCCGCCCATCTGGCCGGGTTCCCCCAGCCACTCTGGGCGGCTTCCAACAAAATATTAAAATACAGAAATCCATCAAACATTAAAAGCTTCCCTAAACAGGGTTGCCTTGAGATGCCTTCTAAAGGTCTGGTAATTGTTATTCTCTTTGACCTCTGGTGGGAGGGCATTCCACAGGGTGGGTGCCACTACCAAGAAGGCCCTCTGCCTGGTTCCCTGTAACTTGGTAACTCTTTGTAACTCTTCAATAGTGCCTCAGATTTCAGAGACCCCACAAGTAGGAGGTTCATCTTACAGGAGAACAAACCTATTCTCCTTGGAAACCATTATTATGGAAGAAAAGCATAACGCTACAGTCTCCCTGATAAGTGTCTTGATTTCAAGTCTTCCTACGGAAAGAAAGAAAAAAAATCAATATCGATAGAGAGAGAAAGAGACCGTGAAAAGTCTTATGAGTTGTGAAAACCTGCAACTAGGTAGCATTTGGGGAAATAATGTCACCTCTGTTTAACAACAGATTATTTTCTGGACAGCAGAGTCACTTTTCACATCCCAAGGGTGTGAAAGAACCCAGCTGCGACCCAAGCTCAGCATCGGAAAAGAAAAGCAAGACGCCAAAAACGCAATGGCGCTAACACAAAATGTGATGTGATATGAGAACTTCTGAGTGGCTGTAACCTACTTTTTTGTATTTGAGGCTAATATGCCCACCATCAGCACGAGACACACTCTGCCCTCTCCAAAGGGCCGACCTTTCCCACGTGCCATTTGTTCCTCTGACAACTGACAAATATATGGTGCGGATATCAATTCTGTTCACATGGTCAGAAGGGGTATTTATTTATTTACAATATTTAGATGCCTCCCAATGACGAAGTTCCACAGGCAGCTTAGAGCAACGAAAAGGACATTACAATACAGCTGAAACCCATAAAAATGAAGGATATGGTAAAATATAAGCAGCAGGGAATGAAAGAGGTATAACAAGTATCTCAAGGCTCATAATAAAAAAACAATGATCAAACATATTTTAAAGTTTTAAATATTTTAAAGTTTTAAACAGGCCAGAGGGGGGGTTACTTATTTTTCTAACATATATATATCCTCCCATTCTTCCACCATGGAACCCAAATACAGTGTTCATATATTTATTAGACAAGTCATACATCGAGCCACAGACCAGACCCAGACCTGCTTCGCTTCAGCAAGGTGGTAACCTCATGTGCCTTCAAACCATATTATTATGATTATGTATTTATTTATAACCTCACATTTTCCCCGGACAAGGACTCAATGCACCTTACAGATAAGAATAAGAACAACTAAAAACAGGTGGGAAACAATTGTTTAAAAAAATATTAAATGTTGATGCAATAAAAACTAATAAAACTACCTATCTATTCTCTATTAAAACCATACAATTAATTAATGGATTAAAACAGCATAGCATCAGCCCTTTCATTAAAAGCAGCCACTTCCCAAATGCAAAGTCTTCATCTGTCGGTGGACGGAGGGAAAATATAGGAAATGGTCACGGCAGGACCATTAGGAGATTGAAAAATCAGGAAGAAGAAGAAGAAGAAGAAGAAGAAGAAGAAGAAGAAGAAGAAGAAGAAGAAGAAGAAGAAGAAGAAGAAGAAGAAGAGGAGGAGGAGGAGGAGGAGGAGGAGGAGGAGGAGGAGGAGGAGGAGGAGGAGGAGGAGGAGGAGGAGGAGGAGGAAGAAAACACAACAGTTTTGAAGGACTGAACTGCTTGAAATGTCAAATAGGGAGAATCTTCCTAGATATCCCTTTCTGTGTTCTCTGGCTTCTACTCCACCCCCACTGAAGATACAGCTATATTACCTGGACATTAACCCAATCTCACTTAGCCACTCCAACACAACAATTGCTTTTTTTCTTCAAATTGTTTGGAGCATTCTCCCTGCTCCCCACCCCCATCCTAGACACAGAGACTGTTAAGTCGAGTCTCTCATCATTTAAGTGGCAATCACCAAGGTAACCAGGACTAATGTGTGCGACATTATCCTGCAACATTTGCAAATTCTGTCTCTCTCTATCTGAAAGGCATGCACCGTTCACTTTTAAAAGCAACCTGACAATTCCACCCACCTTTTGAGAACTACATCAAACATCTAAAAATATTGTCACCTGACAAGAAGATGGCTTTGTTAGTCTTGAAAGTAGAACAGCACGACTGATTCCCCCCCACCCTGCTTATCTTAAGAATTGCTCTTGAAACACTTCCCTTTTCCAAGCCACTGACCTGGTCAAGAAGTGTCAAAGCTCATAGCAATAGTGAATCTGTCCAATTTTGCAGAACAACTGGGTCATAATGTAGGAATGCCCATTAAAACCTGAATGCAAAATTCAGATACATTTTGCAGGAAAAACCCAAGAGGGGAAGCCTCTATTTCCTTCTAAATCTATTTAGTTATAGCTCTTGCCTTCTAAATCCACACAGCTCTTTCTTTCACATGCAATGCTCACTTATATGTTAAATTCCTACACGAGACAAGGACATTTTCAAGAGCCGCTTCGAGCATCACTGTGGAGAAGCAGAATGCAAAAGAGATTGATGATGATTTTTAAATGCTAACTGGGCATTAGGGCTGGGCAGTATTTGGTTTTCAACATCATGATATATCATCAGCAAAATATCACGATTGATATCATATTGATATATCACGTTGTCTGAAATAAGGATGTTACTATTTCTCTGAAGGAAATTAAGGAAACAAAGTATAATAATATGATACTTTGTAAAAAAAATAACAAATGAGACTTAGTTTTTTGAGAACAATCGGAAGTTTATTTTATCCTTCTTACTTTCATTCTTTATTTTATTTTTTGTTGTATTTTTCTTTTTCATGTGTAGTGTTCATGCATAAACTGTAATTGTTGTGTAAATATGTGTTGAATGTTTAATAAAGATTTTATTTATTTATTTTTTTAAAGGAATAATTAGAGAAGTGATGACCGGCTTCAGTTTTTCCCATATCACAATTTTTTTACATAGTGCGCACACACGCACACACGTGCACACACACACACACACACACACACAGTGATTCGAGATATATCAATAATGTCAGACATTATGAAACTGTTATCACAATATGGACTTCAAACTGATTTTGGACGATGAAGCGATACATTGCCCAGCCCTACTGGGCATTTTCCACTCTGGCAGATATTTTTCCATTGGGATTCTGCTGTTGAAGGAAAAGCACTGCATTGCAAAATCAATTCCAGTCACATCTTTGTAAGATTAGTATCTAGCAGGTTTCAATGTGCATCAGAGATGTAACACAGTGATAGCCTGAAGTCCCCAAAAGGAGGACAATTATTTTACACCTTCAATTATTTCAGAGCTGTCTTCTTTCAGTGTCTTTATATGGCCCAAGAAGTCTGATGCAAATAAGATTCTATTAAGTTTTGCAATTTTATTTAATGTTCCGGCTATTGTAATAGTGCTGCTACCAAGCTCGCTTGCTACCTCTACAGTCACTGCATAGGCAACTGAAACCTCTGTTGATTTTTTTCTTTTCTTCACTTGACACCCACGGGCTGCGATCCTGTGCTCACATATTGAGGCAGCAATCCTATGCCTGGGTGTAAGCGCCTCTGAATTTAGTGGAACTTATGTCTGAATAGACATGTAAAGCCTTATGCTACATTTCATCTGTATTACGTTACAGCAGAAATAAGTCTATGCTTACTTACCAAACCTTATGAAGGGGGCAATGACCTTAAATAGCTGCTCCTCTCACTATAATGCGTTTAGGCTCCAATCCAAAACATGCTTACCTGGGAGGAAGCCCACTACATGGAATGTAGAGTAAACATTACAGGGCTACACTGCAAGGCGTGCATACTTATTTTTCTAATAAGTCTACAGATTTAAAAACCAGTATGACATTTTAAGAGTGGCAGACAAAAATGATAGACTATGCGGAATTAGCGAGACTGACTAGCAGGATCCGGAACCAGGGGGAAGCAAGGTTCCAAAGAGACTGGAGTAAATTTGTGGACTATATGGAAAAGAACTGTAGAAGTTTAAAGACACTTGCAGGACTGAAATAAATCCTACGAATTGACTTTAAATGGGAGGTATAAAGGAACTGCGAGATAATAACTGAATAGAAAACCAAATGAGGGGAGGGAGGGAAGTCAAGCTCGGCAGAGCATTGAGATTGAGAGATTTGGAAAGAATTGTTAAAAAGATTGATGTATGTGTTGTATTGTTTTTTTTAATGTTTGTTTGTTTTGTGTATTGTCTTGTATGTGCTTTAATTGGAAAACTTAATAAAATGCTTTATAAAAACAAACAAACCAGTATGACATTTTTGCCAATAGGATGAGAAAACACTAAAAGAATTAAGGGAGGCGTTTGGTTAAAAAGGAACACTTTTACCGAGGCTTAAACTGAAAGGACACAAGGGATTCTAGGATCAAGAATATGTGAAACAGTCACGGAAGAGAAGATCCAGCTGCCTATGGTTTTGTTTCATTTTCCCAGGCTTACAAAAGGTCTTAAATCTCTCTAGCATTTGGATTTTTTATCATTGAGACAGGAAAGCCAGAATCATTAAGCCTGCATGTTTCCACTAAATGTATTGGAACTAAACTAGAATGAAACTATTTACTGGATTTAAGGATTGGGTCATCCATTTCTTGAAAGACGAATAAGCCAAGCACTGGAACCAGCTGCAGTCCAGAAGCACCTTCAACCTTTGCTTTGACATGGACAGTTGCAGAAACAGCAGCATAAACATAAGTCCATATATATTGAAGATTGGAATGTGCAGCTAGAAACCTACATGATTTAACTTCCATTTAAATCAATGAGGGGGGGGGGCTCAATGCTGCCATTCTGTTTGTGAATGGCTCCCCATCTGCCCACAGTAGACACCTCTGTTAACAGGGACAGCCGACAGGGACAGAGGCCATTTATTCTTATTCTGTTTCCACACCGCTCTGGAGGATGCTTGCAGCAGGAAAGGGCAATCAACAAAAAAATGTCTTTCCTACTCTTGCATCCATGAAGACTTTGATCGGCTCAAAAGCCATTGAAGGAGTGGAACAGCAATTCTAGATAGAATGCACTTCTAAATAACTATAATGTACTGTACTATTTTAGAACAGAACACTTAACTCCATTTCCCCACCACTAAGCAAAACACAAATTATTTTGGCCATGCTGAGAAATCCCGGTTGCCAAAAGTTTCTATTAATCCATCATTTAGAATTGAAAAGAAGTATGATGGTGCCCAAACCAAATCCTGAATATCTCACAGTTTACACATGATGGGTACTAACTTCTTACTGGACTTTTCCCTTTGCCTTAAAAAAATTACAGTGGTACCTCTACTTATGAATAACTCTACTTACAAATGTTTCTACTTATGAACTGAGCTCCGTCCGCCATCTTGGATGCGGTTTAGATGGGATTTTTCTACTTACGAATTTTTAGATAGGGTTGCTTCGACTTACGAATATTTTCTCCCAATGCATTCCTATGGGATTCAACTTACAAATTTTTTCGACTTACGAATGTGCATTCAGAACGCATTAAATTCGTAAGTAGAGGTACCACTGTATGTGCACCAGGCTGCTATTTAAAAGCTTGAGAGCAGGGCCAGTCCAGGGGGGGCTGGTAATCCTAAGGGATTCGAGTTTGCTAAAGATTAAACAAAAAAAGGGAACAGCAATAAAAAGGCTGAGCGCAACTGGTCATTTTACCAAACCTGGTCCATCCATCTACTTCTAATATGTAGTGAAACCCCTCCATCCAATTGGTAGGATTCCCAATTTCTGGGAATCGCAACTGGAAAGAGGCTGTTCTGCTCAGATCCTGTCTTTCTTCAGACTTCCCATAGCCAGTGCTTTTTTTCTGGGGGGCTGCAGGGGCACACATACCCCTAAACATTTTGTGAATCTAACGAAAGAAGAAACTATTTTTTTTAAAAAATAATTAGTTTCTTCTCTAGCACTGTGAATCGCAGTTCCGTTGTTACCCCCGATGGCGGCCTCATTTCCTGTCACAGTGTTTCCTGAGTCTCGGACAGAAGTGAGCGTTTAATGTGTGAAGCAGCTGTGTAATATGAGGTAATGCAAGTTCTTTGTACTTTTGTCCATTTACTGTAAGTGGTACCTTGGTTTACAACCATAATCCGTTCTGGAGGTCCGGTTGTAAACCAAAACAGGTTGTAACCCAAAGCGCGCTTTCGCCAATGGGGCCTCCCAAAAAAAAGAAGGGTTGTAATCCACAAAAAATGGGTTGTAATCAAAAAAAAGGGGACACACACTTCCAGGTTTGACGTGGTTGTAATCCAAAAGGCTTGCAAACCAAGGTACCACTGTATTTATTTCTCCCAGTGTGGTGTAGTGGTTAAGAGCAGTAGACTTGTAATCTGTTGAACCGGGTTTGCGTCTCCGCTCCTCCACATGCAGCTGCTGGGTGACCTTGGGCCAGTCACACTTCTCTGAAGTCTCTCAGCCCCACTCACCTCACTGAGTGTTTGTTGTGGGGGAGGAAGGGAAAGGAGAATGTTAGCCGCTTTGAGACTCCTTCGGGTAGTGATAAAGCGGGATATCAAATCCAAACTCTTCTTCTTCCCCAATTTGAACAATAAAATGGTGACTTTCTTGAGTCAAAATGATAGTACCCCTAAACATCTGCTCAACCACCTTGAGAACTGGATGCTGAACTCGACGGGCCATTGGCTTTCCTTATATTCTTAGCATGACAGAAGCTACCAAGATGCTGAGGATGGAAGCTTCGTAGTCTCTATAGGCCAGGGCTAAGGAACCTGTAACCCTTTGGATGTTGCTGGTTTCCATCAGCCCTCACTAGCCTAGCCAAGGATCAGAGATGGTGGCATTTGTAGGCCTGAGACACCTGGAATAAGACCAAAATGCTCCCAAGGAAAATTGGTCACACACTTCATATGTGACCTTAGGCGACTAAATAAATTCCTCTGAGTTCAGTTAGTTAGAATGCAGAAGGCAATACCGTCCTACCTCAAAAGAACCTTTGATGAGAACGGCATTAAAGATTTACGGCATTTAGACACTTTAGTTAATAACGGCCACATACGTGTCGTTGACTAATTAAGTAGATCAAGCAGATAGGCCGACAGAATAAAGTAGTTACCTTGACAAAAAAAGGAAGGAAGGAAGGAAGGTTATCACCGTGAAGGCTGAAAGCACCGCTTAATTGTTGCAATTAATATATTTATTGGAAATATAAAAATACAGAGGGTCAGTCTAAGTGATATGAGCCCTTTAGATTCAGACACTGGGCACAGCACATCCTTACAGATTGGAGTGTGTGTCTCCTTTCTCCAAGCAGTAGCCCCATCAACACCTTTCAAGTTGTACAAATGGTTGTTCCCTAGTGCAGTGTTTCCCAACCTTGGGTCTCCAGCTGTTTTCGGACTACAATTCCCATCATCCCTGACCACTGGTCTTGCTAACTAGGGATTGATGGGAGTTGTAGTCCAACACTGCCCTAGTGCTTCTCCACATTGGTAAAAGTGACTTCTAAGATTCCCAAATAATAAGCGCTTTTCCCTAGTTATACAGCCAGGGTAAAAGCACGATTCATATCCCAGAATTAATCTTTGTTGAGATCATATAATATTTAATTGGTTAATTAATCCATTAAATGCAAGGATGTTCATAGACTTTAAAAACGTTATTCAGCTGACAGAGCTAAGTATTAACTTCATTGCTATTTTTATATTACAGACTGGACGAAGTGCTTGAGTCATTCAAGTGTGGTCCTTAATCATTCCTCAATGAATACTAGTAACTCCTCCTTTTCATCCAGGTGCAATAGAATATTTGACATGTTCTACTAGTATCTCATGCACTGAAGTCAGGATTACATCTTTGAATCCCTAGCCTCCACTTTTCAACTCCCAATTTGACATCTATGTGGTTGCATGGTTAACAGCCCCATAACTTGAAGATAGAATCATAGAATCGCATAGTTGGAAGGGATCCCAAGGGTGATCTAGTCCAACCCCCTGCAACACAGGAAGCACAACACAGAATCATAGAATTGTACAGGTGGGAGGGTCAGGAATCCAATATTTCTTTAGCTAATTGTTTCAGATTCTTTATCTGGCACTTTGGGCTCTTTGGCAGGATTCAACAAATAAAAAATGAAAGTATGACACGCTTAACTATAACCTGTATCTGCAGGGGGTTGGACTAGATGACCGTTGGGGTCCCTTCCAACTCTATGATTCTGAAAATGCTTACTTGCATTTGCAGCCTTACCTTTGTATTTTGTGTCAGCATCTATGTATAGCTCCCTATTTGTAGCTGAGGTTGAGTCTGTGCTCTGGAGATGCAGCTGCCTTTAGAGATGTGCTCCATTGGTGCACATGGCCTCATCCTGCTTACAGACAGAGAAAGCTAACAGGTCTATTGGAACGGATCCCTGAACATTTACAAGTTCCTTGCTGACCTTTCTCCAACAAACAACCTTTAAGCCCAACCCAGCCAGGCCTCTCTCTGAGCAATGAACACCCTCTCAAGTATCCCTTCTCAAAGGTACCTCCACCTTTATTACCACTTTACATCTTACTGGGCTAGTGGGTATATTTTATTGCAGAGAACTAATAAGAATAAAGAGAAGAGAGAGGAAAGGGCATGAAGCAGATCCTAGAAACCCTGAGGAAAATCTATTCGCCTCAGTCCTCCCAAGAGCACCATTCACTCGCCCCATACAGACACCAGTGTACTGGAAGAAGCAAAGATCACCAGTGTCGAAGCAATGATTCTTCAACATCAACTTCGTTGGACTGGTCATGTTGTGCGGATGCCTGATGATCATCTTCCAGAGCAATTACTCTATTCCGAACTTAAAAATGGAAAGCGTAATGCTGGTGGTCAACAAAAGAGGTATAAAGACTGTCTCAAGGCAAATCTTTAAAAAAGTAGTATTGTCGTTTAGTCGTTTAGTCGTGTCCGACTCTTCGTGACCCCATGGACCATAGCACGCCAGGCACTCCTGTCTTCCACTGCCTCCCGCAGTTTGGTCAAACTCATGTTCGTAGCTTCGAGAACACTGTCCAACCATCTCGTCCTCTGCCGTCCCCTTCTCCTAGTGCCCTCAATCTTTCCCAACATCAGGGTCTTTTCCAGGGAGTCTTCTCTTCTCATGAGGTGGCCAAAGTATTGGAGCCTCAGCTTCACGATCTGTCCTTCCAGTGAGCGCTCCAATTGGAGAACAGCCTTTACCAAAGGTGTCATGGGCTTTGAAGACACTCAAACTCAGGATGCAAGGGAGAAACGTGCTAAGAGGAAGGTACGCTTGGCAAATCCACACCATGATCAACTCCCACCCGGAAACCTATGTCCTCACTGTGGAAGGACGTGTGGATCCAGAATTGGCCTCCACAGTCACTTACGGACTCACTGTTAAAACCATGTTTATGGAAGACAATCTTATTCGGCTACGAGTGATCGCCAAAGAAAGAAGTCAGACACCACAGCTGATCAAAACTGATTCTGCAAGGCAGATGGATCCATGTCAGGAAAGCTCTGGAGCTAAATGTTCAACACAGGCACAGCCAACAGGATGCCCTCCAGATATTGCTGGACTACAATTACGATCACCCCTGACCACTAGCCATGCTAGTGTTCACAGGAACTGCCGTGCAACAACACCCGAAGTGCAGCATGTTGGCTATTGCTCATCTAACAGCATAACTCTCCCCAGCAGGTGCAGTCACTTGTGGCAAAGACCTGAACATATACTCTCCTATTCATATTCAAGCACCAGTTCAGCAGTTTTATGCAAGCAGACAAACAGCTGACCTTCAGGGTTGAAGTTAATGTCTATTTCTATGGTTAACTCCCATCCACTCCAATAGGCCTATTTATATTAGAAAGATGTTTCAAAGGTTTGAAATGTGCGCAAGGTCATGTTAGTAGCACTTCTAACAATTCCTCCTCCTTGCTATTGAATTAAGGCAAAGAAATCTCTTATCTCTTGTTATAAAACCATCAAAGCAGTCAAATGCAGTAGTCAAGCCCTGAGATAAGCCTTCTTGTCTTTCCACATAGGGCTCAAATGTGGGTTATATTAACAGAACTACAACTGCTGCTGCCTTTATGTAAAAACACATTCTTACAAAATTATTAAGCCTTCAATTTCCATCCAATGTTTGTTTTGAGAAGAGCATCTTGGAACAAATCAATTGTTTTGAAGGACAGCCCAACACACTTCCTCTGTGACTGGAGCCTTTGAGAGAAAGCCACTGATTTCTCACCTATATGTATATTGCTGCCCTTTACCCGCCATGCACTATAGGTACAAGCATACATTTTTCTACAGATATGTGAATAATGTGGGTCCTCTGGTTGTCCCTTCAGAGCATTAAAGATGCCTTGAGAGAGAAACTAAAATAAATCAAATAAATATAAGTCAATAATCATGTCATACATACTATTAAATCATACATTATAATCAGGTCAATAGCCGGCATGGACACAAATCTATACGAATCTTAACCAAAACAGATGATTACCCTGGATCACTGTCTGGTTTATGGTTAACTACAGATTAAAACAGATATATTTTGCCCAAGAACTGTTCGACGTCTTGCCTCCTATTCTCAGCATTTTGACTTTAATTTGCAACACAGGGGTTGTTTTATCAGCATCGAGAGAGAAACTAGCATGCTACCACAAGGCACCACAAACCCCAAAGGCAACAACTTGGAGTGGTTTTATTTCTTTTGTTAATTGGGAAGATAGTGAAATTTGCGTCCCAGCCAGGTGTATGCACACAGGGCTGTCTCAAGCAGGTCGGGCGCCCTGGCGCTGAGGCGCGGAGATCGCTCCGGTGCCCCCGCCCTTGCAGCGCGCAGCACGGCTTCTACACCTAGAGCCGGGCCTGTATACACAGATATGGAACTCATAAAACATTTGTTTGGATTTGTAAACAGTACACCAGAGTCGGGAGGTGAAACTTGTAAGGATAGGGAAGAACTCTGCTTGCCCAATGGAACAATCTCCCCTCTCTTTCTACTGTGTGAAACAAAATTAAAAAAAACTTCCAGTAGCACCTTAGAGACCAACTAAGTTTTTTATTGGTAAGAGCTTTCGTGTGCATGCACACTTCTTCAGATACACACGTGCATGCACACAAAAGCTCATACCAATAACAAACTTAGTTGGTCTGTAAGGTGCTACTGGAAGGAATTTTTAAAATTTTGTTTCGTACAGCAGACCAACATGGCTACCTACCTGTAACTTCCACTACAGTGTGTGCTATTCTCCTGACAACCCCTTCCCTGAGCCAGTTGGCGGAATGGCAGGGGTGAGCGGGGGAAGAAGAAGAAGAAGAAGAAGAAGAAGAAGAAGAAGAAGAAGAAGAAGAAGAAGAAGAAGAAGAAGAAGAAGAAGAAGAAGAAGAAGAGGAGGAGTAGTAGTAGTAGTTTGGATTTGATATCCCGCTTTATCACTACCCAAAGGAGTCTCAAAGCGGCTAACATTCTCCTTTCCCTTCCTCCCCCACAACAAACACTCTGCGAGGTGAGTGGGGCTGAGAGACTTCAGAGAAGTGTGACTAGCAGCCGCATGTGGAGGAGCGGAGACTCGAACCCGGTTCCCCAGATTACGAGTCTACCACTCTCAACCACTACACTACACTGGCTCTCAATTGTGCTAGCAGAAATTATTGTGCAGACTTCTGGTAGTGGGGGGTCATTAGCTGAATCCTCCTCATAGTTCCCAGGATGACTAAATGCTAGAGAAATGCAAAAATATAATAACAGAAATCCTTCTCCTCACTTGCACCTGGGATTTGATGTCTTCATGCACTGTGATATATGGTTACATTGTTTGGATGTGTTTGTGTTGTTTTAGAATGTTATTTGTTTTTTATAATATGAGGTTTGTTAAATTATTGTTTTTTTAAAATATGCCAGGCAGGTACACAAGTTCCCCTGATTTCATCTGTTTTTCTTCCAGACCAACAAATATAACCTGATTTTCTGTAAGTGTACATCATCCCAAAGGGAGTTTTTGAATTCTAAATGCAACCCCTACTACTACGACTACAGTTTTCACATTTTTCAGTTCAAACCTCCATGCCCCTATTCCCACCGTTCTCTACAATATCCAGCTATGTTTCACAGCATCCCAAGTCTCAGGCCAAATTATTCTTGATTGGTTTGTTCATTTGTTCATTATAGGCTCCTATAATGTAAGTCACGGGCCCTGCCTGCTAGCCTGCTCCCTAAAATACCACTGGTTTGCTCATTTCTAGATATAGGGTGCCTACATTCTGCATGGATTGGTTGCAGGGCAACATGTGCAAATGGCTTCAGATACCTATTAGGTCCATAAATTACCATATAGCATATATTCAACACAAAAAAACAGTGGCCATTTGTTGTTAACAAAGGACTACTGGACATATAAAGGGCCCCATTACCTTCAGTAGCTTAGGGCCTCAAATATCACTGAGAAGACAGAAGAGAGAAAACTGCCAAATTCTTCTCATTGTCCTGTGTGCCAAATAAAGATACATCCAGTATCTGCCGCCTTCGTCACAACGTAAGGGGGAAAGAACTTAATGGGAAATCTACCGTATATTCCGGCGTATAAGGCGACTGGGAGTATAAGGCGACCCCCAACTTTTTCAGTCAAACTATAGAGTTTGGGATATACTCGCCGTAACGAGTATATCCCAAACTTCCAACGCACACTACGAAAATCTTCTCTCCGGTCCAAAGATTTAAATGAATAAAACCCAAAGTTTTAAATGAATAAAATGTCAACAATGAGAAACATTGTCAACGGTCATGGAGGTTTTCCCAAAGGTTTTGGTTAGTACCGTATATTTCTGTATCTCTTCCAGGCGCCGAGGAGAGTGGGGGGGGGGGAGAGAGAGTAAGTGGCTGTCGCTTTCTTTCCATGCAGGGAGGAGGGGAGGGAGGAAAGCCCCGCACGCCCCCTCTTCCTGCAAGGAAAGAAAGCAGCAGCCGCTTACACGGTCGCCGCATACGGCAGGGATGCGGCCACGGGTGTTTTTGAGCTCCCTTCACTGTATGTGGCGACCGCAGATCTTATACGTATAAGACGACCCCCAACTTTTGAAGAGATTTTCCCGGTCGTCTTATACGCCAGAATATACGGTAGTCCTAATAGCTGCGTGGACAAAGGATGAGACGGACAAGGTTATCAAAGATTTCTCATGTAAACTGGGAGCAAGGAGAGGGATAGACAGGGGAGAAGAATCTGTTTTAATGCCAAAATAGTATCTTTCTTCTAATCTTTGTCTTGATAACATTTTTTTTCTTCCTTCATGGAGTGAACCCATATATTACCTTAGAGGGCATGGTTAAAAAAAAAAAAAGGCTGGCATGAATTAACGACCCCTTCAGATATCTCATTGTTCTCACAGATAACGATTTTGCCTGTGGACAAAAGGAAAGTGTGAATCTGTATGGGAAGGGTAGTGTTTCTATGGGTGTGACTGAATCTTGGACCCTCTGCATGTAAAGGCCCCAGACAGCAGATATTATAGCATTAAATTTTCTAAACATTGCTTTTCTAAAGAATACTTAGGAACAATGTGCCTTCTTTTTAATTTGCCACCAATGACCCATTGGGCTGTAACCATCGCTAGTACTACTCAGAGTAGACACACTGAAATTACTAGGCGTGTGTCTGGAGCCCTGGAGAAATGCTGCCAGTCAGTGCAAACAGTGTCCTAACTCGGCATAAGGCAACTTTTTCGTTTCCTATGTTCTGTGCATAGCCAACATTTCGATGGAAAATTGCTAGGGAACCCTGAACACAGTAAGTGAACTTAGGGAACACACTAAGGTCCTGTGGGGAGGGGAGGGGAGGGGTAGTGAAGGCAAACATCTACGTACATTAAGAAATAAATTTGCAGTCTCGCTCGCAGATGCAGACGCCAGCAGCTGCTCAACAGCTGAACTGGAAACAACTCCTCCTGCTGGGAATCACAGATCACACTTTGCCTTCACCCAGCCCTTCCTCATATGCCACCACTAAGTGGCTCTGAAGTAGCTGTCCACTGTGCTACCTGGATAGCGTCCAGCCCGTCTTCCGACAATTGTTGAAAGCGTTTCCATTGGAATTAAGTTACAGGCCGTGCTGTTCTAATGCTATTATTATTGCAAAGCCATCAACCAAATAACAGAAGGCCATTCCGAGCTGCCGCTCTTACCTGACACAACGAGGACAACTTGGCAATAAATCCTCTCAGTTCCTTGGCAGGAGCCAGTCGGTGTCTCTCGCCTGCTTCCACCCCCCTGTTCACTCCTTATTTTAACCAACAATTGTGACATAAAGGAATTCCAGATAGATTGCACTAATCAGGTGGAATTGCATTTGATTGAAAATGGAGAAATTGCTACCGCTTCTATACGAAACAAAGGAAGATTGGCCTTCCCCCCTCTTCCCTTTTCTGCTCAGTAGAATCTAGAGATTAAGTCAATGCACAAAAAAAAAATCAAGGGATGGGGGTGTTATCTACCAAGCCCAACAAATAAACTGTAATTACTGATTAGGCATGTACAGGAAAGGCATAACCGACAAGAGACTATTATTATTTTGTTGGACTTGTGTATTTATTATTTACTCAATAAATCTGTTAGATGCCTTTCGAAACACCGTCCTACCCAAAGGCAGCTTGCAAGATCTGATGAAATCAGCTAAAAAACATATACAGTATCTCAATAATGCAGCATGCGATAATAAGCAGGAGTGAAAGCACACCATCAATTTCAGCAAGTCACTCAACCCAGAGGTTAAAACAGGCCACTCAGTAGAAAATAATACAGAATCTAAAAGAAGCGTAGGAGGCAGATTGGGCTCATCAACCTGGAAAGATCGCCTGTCTAGCCTTGTGAGATATCTTTGGGAGAAGAAAAGGCTGAGGATTAAACCCTATATAAATCCAGTGGAGTCTCTAAGACAGTTGGATGGTGCCTTGCATGCCTCCTTCTGGCAAATCCTGCAGCCAGGGTGGTGCCAAACATATTACTCTGATTTCCTTTGGATCGCATCAGTGAGGCTGAGAGGCAGGTCTTGTCATCTGGGGAGCCCAGAACCTCCATACATACTGCCCAGGCTTGTGCCCTAGGAGGTTACTTCAGTGCTTCTGACGCAGTGGTTTGACTCTGGGTGCACGCTCCCACTGTCTCTCGAGACAGATGCCAACAAAAGAAATATGGAAGAAAAATGTTTCAAGGCCCACCTAAATGACAATAAGGAGGGATTCAATCTGTCCATCGTATTTGCCGAGAGACGATGTTCCAAAAATTGGGAGGCCACAACTGAAAGGCCCTGTCTCACATGACGATCAACCAAAACTGACCTCCTTTCTGTGTATGAATGTGTTTGGTGGCGGGCAGGAGTAGCCTGATCAAAATAAAAAAAAGAGTTGAGCGCCTGCTAGAGAACCGCCACACACAAAGCTGCATAATATGCATTGCCAGTTAGCAATAAAACACCCAGAAGTGAAAAACTACTTAAAAGACTTTTGAAATATGTGGCTAAATGCTTTCTTTAAGCCCCCTTTTTCCCCCTATAAAAGGATGAAGTGAATCTTCCAACACACTTTCAGTAATAAAAACTAAATAAATATCCCATTCATCACTTAAGATTCCATTTTAATTCTAGCAAGACAAAAAGGTGGAAAAATACTATCCATTTCATCTGTTTATTAGCTTAAATCTCAACCACTGCTGCACCGTATTATATTAGAAAAGCAAAATACATTTGAGATGTGAAGTAGATTTATCATGACAATGGGCACAATTCCAGAAAACACTGGAGTTAATTTAAATCACGTTGGTTTTCATAGAATCAAAGTATAACAAATGTGAGTTGGATTGTCCGCAATCATTTACTAAAACTAGATTCAGATTCAAGTGGAAGCTAATTGGTTGACAAATTGTACTGAAGCCTACTTTGTTTCGATGTTCAGGCTTTTAAGACAGACAGGGGGAAACTTGGGGTACCAGGAATCCCTTTAATGGGTGGAACTGGCAAAAGGAAAGATGATTGGGCCTGATGGAAGTGTATGATCACTGGTGAGACAAAGCGTGGGATTCAACTAACCAATCCTGCTAGCAGAGGTTTCCACAAAGGGCTCTCCCTCTCACAATACCTCTCCCCCCCCACTCCAAATTGTCTAGATGAGGGGCTGGAAGAACCCCCAGAACAGGATGCAGGGGGGAGGTGAGATCGCTTCATCAGGCAAGGAAAAATTGATGTGCTGATGGAGCAATCTCCTTAGCGCCTTCCAATGGGTTGCATCCAAGGCAAGTCCTAGTTTGCAGAAATATTACTCATTGAAGCACAATGGCCAGAATCAAAAGAAGAAACACGAAAGGTTATGTCTGTGTCATGCCAAATTTGCCAAGCTACCGTTTATCACAGAGTTGGCTCCCGACATTATACATTCCATTGAACATAAAGCCGTAATAAAACAGAATGCTTAAAACCAACCATTAATAAAATACAGCAGGGCAGACAAACAAAACCCCGGAGCATTAAATAGCATCAGCTGATTTCCTCCAAAGGCCCACATGCCACCAATCTTCACACGCTGCCAGAGCCGCTTGCTGCCTTTGAAGCAACCAGCAGGTCTATGTGGCATTGGGAAATGGATGCAACAGAAAACGAGTCTGCATGCATGGGTCCCCTCCCGAACGAGCCTGTTCCTCCTTAGACGCCGGCAAATTTCACGGTTCGGCACGTTACCTTGCTGCAAGGGGTAGGCAACGTTCTTTTTTCCCCCTTATCCGGCCCTGCTCACCTGAGTATGCCCAATAAAGATCCCCGGATGCCTTCCGCCGCCGGATTTGCACTGAGCTGCCATGTCTGCTTTCGTGCAGGGAGCCGTCATAACCTTCAGTCAAAGCTGAGGGGGGAAAGGAAGAAGCACAAGCTATTAGCCAAGTGACAGCCGCTGACTGAAAATTAAATCATTTAGGCATTATTGGAATCATTAGATCATCAGATCAACAGCCTCTGTACAGCTGAAAATAACAGAAGTCAAGGCACAGTTATTACGCTGATGAATTAATCGTCTTGTGACAGAGTTCCTTTCCCTGCCTGCCCCTTGCCAGACAAAACTGACGGGCAGACATGATACCTTCGGCAGATCGCCCTGACACAGCAGGATGAATAACCCGCTAGCAATAAAGCCACTCTCCTGACGAATACCAAAAAGGGAAAGAGAAGGAAAAGCTACTCTTAAGCAAAGTGACTTTGTGTGGGTCAACATGAATGTTCAGTATACCTGAAGGAGCTTCTCCATCCCCATCGTTCTGCCCGGACACTGAGGTCCAGTACCAAGGGCCTTCTGGCAGTTCCCTCGTTGCGAGAAGCCAAGTTGCAGGGAACCAGGCAGAGGGCCTTCTCGGTGGTGGCGCCCGCCCTGTGGAACGCCCTCCCATCAGATGAAAAAAACAGCTACCAGATTTTTAGAAGACATCTGAAGGCAGCCCTGTTTAGGGAGGCTTTTAATGTTTAATAGATTATTTTATTTCATTTTTCATTTTATTTTATTTTATTTCATTTTATTTCATTATACCCAGATGGGCGGGGTATAAATAATAATAATAATAATAATAATAATAATAATAATAATAATAATAATATTGTTATTACTCTGTCTCACACAGGCAGTAGACCCAGAGTATATGTGGGGACACGATGTGGGTGCAGCAGCTGCTGAAGCTGACCTCCATGGATAGCAATCTCCTGTAACTTTAGGAAGAGCATTTCTGTGTCCTCTGACCCAATGCCAACTTGATCTGCACTTTGGAAACATGTGCAACCTTGCACAGACCTTGTACTACCTACAGGACAGTCTGCTGCAAAGTCACACCCTCACCACTGCAAAAGCATAATCGGTTTTCTTCCCACTCCTTCTCTCCAAATCAGTATGCAGGGTCCAGTTTTCGAAGGACATCACCAGCAGGATTAATGGGGCATTTAGGGATTGTCTGCTACTGCCAACCCCATAGGAATTAAAGGGAGAAGAGGCCTGCACTGTGTTAGGCATAGCTGCCAAGTCTCCCACTGAAAAATGCAGGATCAGCAGCGGCGCGGCACCGGATGTTGCTTCTACGCATGTCTAGACATGCGTAGAAGCAGCTTCCGGTACCGGCGCCGCCCGATTTCCGGTGCCCAGACATGGGTAGCGTGGCAACGTAGAAGCGACTTCCGGTGCCACGCTACCCATGTCTGGGCACCGGAAACCAGGCGGCGCCAGCACCCAAAAATGGAGCCTCTGGCAGGTAGGAAATCTGGGGGATTTCCGGTATTTTTTCCATTTGGGAGAACAGCGGGAAAACAGATTAAAATCCAGGGGTTTCCCGCAAAAAACAGGAGACTTGGCAGCTATGGTGTTAGGTTCAGGGAAAGAAACAGACAAGAGAGCATAAGGATGGTAGCATTCCCTACAGCGATTGATCAGAAGGGCGAGCCCAATAAACAGTCTTGCAGTGTGTCCTCCACAGCTAAAATCCTATAAGCCTCCTCTATTAAAGGGAAGCTATTGTGAATTTTAATAAACTCATTCATTTACATGAACACGCATTCAGAACTGCTTGTGGTTTAAAAGTGAGAAAGAGTTTATAAAATATAATCCATCAAGGAGGATGGAATAGCAAGCCCAAAGTTCTGGCCATTGTAGAAAGGTGGATATTTTCCCACTTTTAGTGCGGTTTTTTTTAAAAAATGAGGTATTCTGTTGCTGATTTGCTTCTGTTCATTGACAAGATTTTTGAGACCTCCATTAAAAAAAAAACAGAGGACAAGTTTGCCTTCAAGAATTAAATAAACCGGTTTCATCAGTAACAAAAAATAAACTAAGGGGTGGGGGGGACTTGCTGCATTGTTCCTTCTGTGCTTCACTGCAGCTTCCTTGGGCTTTTTGTTCAAAACTTAGCAAGCATTATTTTCTTTTAAATTAGAGCCCCACATTTGTGGAGCTGCTTTAGGCATGCAAATCTTTGTTTATTGCTTCTATACACTTGACTGAACAAAACTAGAGGTGTTAGGGCTTCCAAAAAGGCAGAATCCAGGCTTGAAAACAGAACGCAGCTCCCTCTCACAAAACACACACACACACACACACACACACACACACACACACACACACACACACACACAAATCCAAGGCTGAATTGTGCAAACAAAATGAACTGAAATGTGTGTGGCTGGTTTTTTTTTTTTAATGAACAGGAACAGAAAATTATCAATGCATTAAAGAAGGATCAAGGTGGGCAAAGCCCTACTCAGAATCAATCACTACCTTTATTAGCTAAGTAGGTACCGTATTTTTCGCTCCGTAAGACGCACCTGACCATAGGACGCACCTAATTTTTTAGAGGAGGAAAACAAGAAATTTTTTTTTTTGCTTTCTTGAATTGTCCTAGGCATAGCAGCCAACTCCTGGAGGCCTAGGTGCCTTTGCCCCCTATTAAATATTTGAGGAAGTCGTTCCCCGCCCATGTTGATGGGCATTGTCATTCATATAGTGTGCATGCACTTTGTCTTGAGATCAATTGCAGCGGTTCTCAACCTGTGGGTCCCCAGATTTTGTTGGACTACAACTCCCATCATCCCTGAGCTCTGGCCTTGCTAGCTAGGAGTGATGGGAGTTGTAGTTCAACAACATCTGGGGACCCACAGGTTGAGAAAGGCTGATACGGTATACAAGGTGGGGCTTACCTGTCCCCCCCAATATTTTATGCAAGTTGGAATAGGGAGGGAGGGAAGGAAGGGGTGAGAGAAAGAAAGAGAGACGAGAAAGGAAGGGGAGAGAGGGGAGGAAGCAGCCCTTTCCACTGTCACGGAAGCAGCCCGAGAGCCAGTTTCCCGCTGCGCCCGGCTCCGGCTCCTGCCTTCGCTCCATAGGAAACACAGACTTTTTCCCTTCCTTTTGGGGGGGGAGTGTGTCTTATGGAGCGAAAAATATGGTATGTTTTGTGTAGAGGTGCTGGAGGAGTGGGGCAAAACTGAAGAAAGTGGAAGCAGAAGGAGATTCCTATGGCAAGGAGCTCTCCCCACTCCCAGTATAAGTTTTTTTTAATACACCCTCTAAGTTCCTTTATAGGCCAACAGCTTGACTCCCTGCTTGCCTCCTGGTGCAGCTACTTGCCTAGGTAGTACATTTTGCCTCCATAAGGTCTACCTTCCCATGCTCCTATAAACTGGAGATATGAGGCAAAGTCAGGGCAATGGTTTGCAGGTAGACAAGCTTTATCTTCCCTCTGCCTCATCACCCCACATCAAATTCAAGCAAACTACCAAGGAATGTGTCATGAACATGCTCCTGTCACACAGACAAAAGGGAAACGGCGCAACGTGGCATGTAAAATGGCTGCCACTTTTCGGAGAAAGGGGAAATGCAGCGGCTAATAATTCCTTAGTCACAGGCCCTCCAAAAGGCATTTCAGTGGCACAAGGGTAAGGAGAACAGGTTTAAACAGTTTATAGATTCTGAGGAGAAAACACTCCCGTCAGCACTCAAAATTTAATCAATTGTAAAATCCTTTGTACTCGGGAGCCTGAGTAGTCAAAGAATGGCAGCATGGCAATTCTATGGTATGGCTATGAATCATGCTATTGATTTCCAGTATCTTCTGTGCAGAAAATTAAATTATGCAAATCCAGGCCTTTATGAATCCTTTACTTTAGTGGTGTGAAATTGAGCACTTGCTTAAGTCAGCATCTTATTTATGCAATTAAAAATTTGACGCTCTTCTGAAAATGTGCAGTTTCACTCTCCTCTCCATAGACTCCTGTAACAATAAATCTAAGTTTATAACAGGTAAGCAGCTATAATACACAAGGATGCTATACTGTCAAAGGGCACTCTCTCTCTCTCTCTCTCTCTCTCTCTCTCTCTCTCTCTCTCTCTCTCTCTCTCTCTCTCTCTCACACACACACACACACACACTACAGGACTAGAGGGGCAGCCTGGAATTTTCTTCTAATGCATTTTCTACAAGTGTTCAACAAAATGTATATATTATGTACCAAAACGGAACATTGCTGGGTTTTGTGCGAACCAGGCCACTGTCTCTTCTGTCAGATGCTTCCACTTCCATCTAATACACCCACATTTATCAATTACCATCCCTTCCGAAAACTCTCTACTGGAAATATTGTACTGAAGTTTACGTGGAACAATAGATCCCCTCACATTTCAAAGGCTGAAGTATTTTTCACATGCCCAATTTCCCCTTATTTTAATCAACATTAAATGTCAGATCAAACACACTGTCTAAAATGACTCTCATGCCACACGTCTATAGTCAAGCAGAAGCAGTGAATTTTGCACTGTTTATTTAACATTCTAATTGGCTTCCCAATTCTAATTGGCTTCATCTCATATTAACGTTTTCAATCAAATGCATTTAATAAGTGGCCCTCAAAGGTACAATAAGGCAATTCCTCCCTGAATATCTTTGCTGACATTTTGGAGTTCCTGCTGAAAAAATCCATATTCAGATATTGGTTTCTCCACGCACATCTATTCTGCATATAAATAAAAGATTTTTTTTTTGCATGTCTGATATTTTACATGTTGTCATTCAAACACTATCAATTACTCATTAGTGTAAAGGCAAAATAAAACCTCAAAGCTGATCGCTCAACCTTTACTGTTAAATGATTTCACAATTCATTCTTGATGTTAGATTTACTCCCACCTACAATTCCTGCCAAACTGCACTTAAAATGATGCCTTACTTAGAATAATTGCACTGATAGAATTAAATAGATTCTTAAGTCAGTTTAGAAACGTAACACAGTCATTTTGCACCAGTTAAATCACTGGTCTCTGCACAACACCTCTAGCACCAGTAACCTTACATGTCATTATGAATTAAACCTGCATAACGTAACTGAATTTACCAGCATAAACACCAATTGTGGTTGGCATTTAGATCAAAGTAGCTTCAGTGTAATTGCATAAAGTATTTAATTCCTGCCCCACACCCATATTTATGGCACAGCATATAATTTCAGACTTACCACCCTTGCAACTACAGTACTCTTTAAATAAACATACACAAGATGTGTGCTTTTGCTAGAGGCACATTTTATCACCAATAGTATCTCGGCAAGTAAGTGGTTTTAACACCCTTACTTTAGCCTGGCTCACAGAAATCAGTTATTTGTATATGTGATTCTGAAAACTACTTCAAAGAGAGATCAAATATCTCCTGGAACAGGGAAAGAACAACCCATCTTCTTTTAAATCCCGAGTCAAATCCTGAGGCAAAGGGCAAGATTAGCTACAGAGTCAGGATTGGGACCCCCTTATGTGGTTGAAATATTTGGCATGCCGCACTGTGAAATTAAATGACTTTAATTCCTCCTCACTTTCTGCCATCAAGGTTGTGTCATCAGCATATCTGAGGTTGTTGATATTTCTTCCGGCAATCTTAGTTCTGGTTTAGGATTCATCCAGTCCAGCCTTTCGCATGATGATTTTCCCCAATCTACTTAAGCAAATTGAAGGAGCACAGCAGGGTCCGGGGAGAGGAGAGGAAGTTCCAGTGCCTAGTTCCATTTTGAAATTCATAATAATAAATGCTATTTGTAACCTAAAGGTAAAGGTAAAGGTACCCCTGACCATTAGGTCCAGTCGTGGACGACTCTGGGGTTGCGGCGCTCATCTCGCATTATTGGCCGAGGGAGCCAGCGTACAGCTTCCGGGCCATGTGGCCAGCATGACTAAGCCGCTTTTGGCAAACCAGACCAGCGCACAGAAACGCTGTTTACCTTCCTGCCGGAGCGGTACCTATTTATCTACTTGCACTTTGACGTGCTTTCAAACTGCTAGGTTGGCAGGAGCTGGGACTGAGCAATGGGAGCTCACCCCATCGCGGGGATTCGAACTGCCGACCTTCCGATCGGCAAGTCCTAGACTCTGTGGTTTAGACCACAGCACCACCCACGTCCCTTATTTGTAACCTACACGTACATAATATATATTCATAAATACTGGACCACATGGCTCTCTTTTTTATTTTAGACACAGAATTTGGGGGTGAAGGATTCAGTTTAAGAGAGCAGAGACTTAAACTTAGGTTTCACTTAAAATTTTAAAGAACATGCATGAAATAAGAAAATGTTAAAACCTCATTTTAATAAAAATCATTTTTGTTTTTTAAAAAATGCATTTTATCCATCGTGGTGGCATCACCCAATTTTTATATTGAAATGTTTTAACTCTCACTGACATGAGCAGAAAAATCACAAGGGCTAGATTGCTGGTGATTGGAATGCTTCAAAATGATGAGGAGGTTGGAATCCTGTTTTGATTTGTACTTAGGATAGTTGTCCAGCATTTGAGGCAAGAGACCCTGTTCACATAAATGGAAAGGAAGAAGTAGTGTCTAAGAACTGAATTTGTTCTCATCGTCCACCCTTTGAGCTCCTTATATGAAGGGAGCACTTGTCTGAATTTTGTTCAGGCTGAGGAAATGCTACCTGCGACTTGGCTGCCCTAGATCAAGACAATTCCACTGGCCAACCAACCTGCCTGCACACTGTGCCTCTTGTGATGTCATCCTTCTTAGAACCGTAACTGAACAATGATGTAACAGGTCCGCCATAAGAAAATCTCTTTTGGCAGATCAACTGAGGTTTCTTCTGGCCTTCCTGGGAATTGGTTCAGTTTGTTCCAGTGTTTGAAGTAGAGAAGAAAAATGACTGAGCCAAAGGATGTGACAGATGATGGTCTGGAGGACCAAAAAGTGCCAAAGGAGGCTTCAAAGCTGGCGGAACTGTCTTTGGAGTCTTGGACTGATGTCAAGACTCCATTTCAAGAACATCAAGGGCAGGCTTATCCTGCTAAGCAGTCCAATGATGCAGACGGCCGCAGCTGCCCAAAACACTGGCACTGCCAGCAGATACAGCCTTCTTCACGACAAGCCAATGAGCTTGGAAAGGGGCATGGCTGGCGAGATGATGGAGGACTTATCCAGCCACAACCTAGTTCTCTACTTGTGGGGTACTATGTAGTGGATGCGTTTGTGAATCGTATGATACAAGCTGCTGTAAAAAAGCAGAGAAAACTCATCCAGTGTTTCACATGCATGGAAACCAAAAGCCCAAGTTCAAGGCAAAAATGGAAAGCCAACCATTTCAAAATAGAAGCTTCAAAACCAGATGTCAAAAAGGCCCTGCTCAATATAACAAATATACTTGCTCAATGTAGCTGCCGATTTTGCCCACTTTCTAACTTGGGAAGAAGTAAGAAACCAAGAACTGGGGTCGAAGTCAGGAGCTTGAGAAAGCATTGAAAGCCAGCACTCAACAAAGTCTGGAGATGCCTTGGTAATCTGCATGAGCGATTCTCCCTCCTGAATTTTAAAGCCAAAACTGAATGTTTGATAAATAGTCGGTGTAAGCTACATCAGTGCTAAATATTTTTTCCAAGGCTGCTCCACTACATTCAACTTAATTTCACAATAAAGTTTTAACTGTAAAACTGATAATATTGGAAGGGTTTTAAGAGAATCCTAACAACTCAAGAGTAATTTATTTGATGATTAGCTTGCTATCTCGATACAGAATAATTCCATATTCTCTGCACCTCCATTCCTTATCTATCTATCTATCTATCTATCTATCTATCTATCTATCTATCTATCTATCTTAGCTCTGGTGGTTAGAGCATGGTGCTGATAACACCAAGGTTGCGGGTTCAATCCCCATATGGGACAGCTGAATATTCCTGCATAGCAAGGGGTTGGACTAGATGATCCTCAGGGTCTCTTCCAAGTCTACAATTCTATGAAATGCATCCACATATTCCTAGCGCCATCTCCTGCTTGGATTTCTAAAACATATTTTTGGGGGGAGCACAAGAATCTCTTATAAGCCCCCATGGTGCATGCAAGAAGCATCGCTCATTAGTTACACTCAATGTGCACAACATAAGGCATATTTTTTATATAATAACCCCCTCCTCATAATAAATACAATAATGTCCCAAACCAAGGGCTTTTGTTCTTCCACCACCAACAAAAATGTACGCAGCTCTAGCAGAATTAAGTCTCAACCCTCTTGTCACCATCATTTGTCAAGGATCCTGCTCCCTCTGCAACAGCAACGAGGCTAAGACACATCACCTGAACTTTGCAGAAACCCAGAAGACAACGGTCTCCTTCTAGCAGTAAGATAAATATCTCAAGTTTCTCCCATAAGATAAGCACTTTGCAAGTATCACAACAGTGGTACCTCGTGTTAAAAACTTAATTCGTTCTGGAGGTCCATTCTTCACCTGAAACTGTTCTTAACCAGAGGTACCACTTTAACTAATGGGGCTTCCCACTGCCGCCCCACAATTTCTGTTCTCATCCTAAAGTAAAGTTCTTAACCTGAGGTACTATTTCTGGGTTAGCGGAGTCTGTAACCTGAAGCGCCTGTAACCTGAAGTGTCTGTAACCCGAGGTACCCCTGTATTCTGTGAATATGCTAAACCTGAGAAATTCAGGCTCTTGTTTGAATGGATACTGTTTGGCTTTTCCCCGTGCTAGCCCCCACCCCGGGCAACGTCCCAGAACATAAAAACAACTAATTTTGAACAAAAGCTCTGTCAATTCCTGCCCAAACTGAGCCCACACTGTTGCCATGCTAAGAAATACAGGTCCTCGTAAGTTGCTGGAACTGATTTTTTGGATCGCTACCCAGCATAAGGGCTTGTTAGGAAACACTGCTTGTTTTCTTTCAATAGAACTTTGCTCTTGAATCTCTAAACAATCATATTAAATGACCATCATCTAGAGATTGTTAGAACAATTTAAGGACGCGACATTCAAATCAGTTAGTACACATTAGGGTCAAGAGCATCTGTAAAAGAGGCACCTCTCAGTGCTCCTACCTCCCAAGGCAGGCAGAGGCCTGACAGTCTACATATTGCAATTAACAAAGAGCCTAAATCTGCTCCCAAACACAACACTGAGAAAGCCTAGGTTTTGTTGGGGTTTCCCGTCCTCTGTTGTTGTTTTTTTTTAAAAAAACCTGTAAAAATCTTCACACACCATTACAAGGGAACCACTCTTTTCCATCGCATGTACAAGCTGTACTTTTCTGTGTATAAGACTAAGTTTTTTCTTTAAAATTCATGCTAAAAAGTGGGGGTCGTCTTATACACGGGTAGTGCTTAGGGTGGATGTTTGATTGGTTGCTGCCGAGGCTGTCAGCGGCTATTGTGCGTGTTATTGGTTGCTGCGTCAATGGCTGGTGTGGATTGGCTGATGATCCGGCAGTTGTGCGGGCGACTGGCATCTTCTGCCGGCGATGGGACAGACAGGAGGTGGATTTAGCAAGGTGTGTGAGTGAGCAATTTTTGGCAATCCCCCCCCCCGAAAAAAGCTCAACAATCCTGAGTAATCCTCCACAAAAAAACTAAACAACTCTGTGCCACCTCCCCCCATTTTCTTAAATTTGAGTCCCCCAAAATAGGGGCGTCTTATACATGTGGGAGTCTTAAAGTATGATATGGGCAGGCTTCTCTCCCTATTCTTATACCAGGTGTAACGGAATGTCCTCCCTCTCTATTACTAAAAAGGCGACACAGGAATCCAGGGGGGAAACCACCCTCCCTCTTCTTCTTCCGCCTTAAGATAAACCCCTTTTACTTGTGGGGTTCTTAGCAAAGAGAGTCTTCCAGCTTACGTGGCCTGGTATCATGAGAAACTCTAGGCTGTTTGACGGAATAACCTCCTGCCTACAGTAAAGGGTCTCACTCAGTTTGATTCCCCACTGCAAAAGTTTGCCCTTTCCACTCTGGCAACTTTGTAGCACCCCAGGTTATCCTCCTAAGCCTCCTCAGTGTAATTCTAGGACACAAACCGTTGCCTCTGTTCCCGAGGTAAGTTTTGTCCTCTATTGAGCCACCACTTCTGTGAGTTTAGATACCCAGCTGGAATAACTAAGCACATCCACTAACATTTAAGAAAGCTTTATTTAGACTAGATGACTTTTAAACGCGTAATGGTTTCAGGTGTACCGGCTCTTGGATCATATTCTTAGTTTCAATTAACAATGGCTAGATAATATAATTCAATTAAACTCCTCAGAACACTTTAAGATCTCCTACGCCTACCCACACTCTCCCTCGCTCCCACAACCCTCTCCCCGAATTAACTGCCTCCCATTCCTTTTAAACTCCTGGCAGTCCCGCCCCTCAGGAATGGAATGCGTCATTTATCCAGGAGGTTGGGGTTTAACTCTCTGCACCCTGGAGTTCTTTTGCCCACCAGGCCAATCTGTCACACCAGGCATCCTCAAAATGCGGCCCTCCAGATGTTTTGGCCTACAACTCCCATGATCCCTAGCTAACAGGACCAGTGGTCAGGGATGGTGGGGAGTTTGGGGATGCCTGTCTTATACAAACCTAAACAGGTACAAAGGTGTGTGGCAAACCACTGCCTGCTGAATAGACAGGAGCCCATGAGCAGGTCTTAGCTGTCTCCTCTGCACTGTGCTGTCATGTTAACGAGGGGCAGAACAAGAAGGCTGGAAGTGGAACCTTGGCAAGTTACATAATAGTGCCTTCCCTAGAAAGCATCTCTCTCAAATGTCCTTCAATGTAAAGGAAAATACAGCCTTTGGCAGATTTCTGACAGAGAAATTGAAGGGGCTGTGAGGTGTTTGAGTGAGTACCGTTTTTCAAGGTCAGCCCAGTTTAAAACACACATTCAAAACCTCATTTATTCGAGAGGGAGGTGGAATTTACATGCTTTCTGTTGTAACTCATTGCACATTGCTCTCTTTTTACTGCATTTTGTAATTTTTCGTTGCAGGCGGCATCCAACGAAACAGTTCCACTGTCAGCTGCGGAAAGGAACTTCCTCTCCCTCTCCTCTCGTCCCTGCTAAATCTGCTCTGGAACACTGAAGGAACCCACAGAACATATTTAGGGAGCGTGAAGGGGAAAACGCTCCAAAAGTGCTTGCCCTAGTGGAAACTGTTTAGTTGGAAGACACCCCCTTTTTCCAGAATGTGGGGGACCGATAGTCATTTTGTGAATAAATTCAAATCATTATCAAAATTTCCCAGATTTATCAAACCATTAACAAGGTCTTTTACACCTCCACCTTGTGATTATCTGAAACTTGCTGCTGTTTATAAGACAGATTCTCAACCACGGCAGCCCAATAATACAAGTGTTTGTCCAAAGAAACAAAGTATCCCCAGTACCAACTCAACAGCTGTAATAACTGCTATCTTATTAAGTATACAGTTGATTTGTTCAGAGCGAAGGCACTTACTAGGTAACACCTATTTGCCTACGTCATTATTCCCTATTTTACTTGTGAGTTTGAACTGAATTCTGAAATTCATAAAATGTTTACTATTTTTGAAATTAAGATGCTGAGCAGCCATAAAAACAGACACTTGCAGACAAGCTGTCTGGATCTTTACATAACACCTCTGTTTTTTAAAAATAAAAAAAATAGGAATCACTGTCTACAGAAGACTAAAAAATGTAGGAAATATGATGGTAGGAAACTTAGAACAATTAAGTAACCACATAAATTAGAACTACCGGTTTGTAAGAATGCCCCAGCCTGTGTTCTAATTTAAAAATGAAATGAAATAAAATCTGCCTATCTGCATTTGTGAAGGGTCTCCTGGCTGTGCAATAATTTACATATATTGTCGCCCATAATCACCCATTGCAGTGGAAAGGACATTGGATAGAGCAAGACCATAGAGGCCAAGGTCCCTTTGGCCTCCCCCCAATAAAATATTTGAGGCGTCTGGGTCCTCCTAAAGTTGACAACATTGTCTTTCAAATAGTGTTCATGTGCCACGTCTCATGATCAATTATGTGGGACAGGGTTTACCTCCTCCCACCCAATATTTTATTCAAGATGGCACCCCTGAGTAAGACAGAAGGTGGATTTGTGTTCCTTGAGGAAGAAAGGCAGGATACAAATTCAATAACTAATAACAACAACAATTTAGTAAAAACAACAATAATAACATGCTCCAAGGGAGCTACAACCACCACAAGGGAGATCACACCTGCTTTATTACAGTGCTAAAATATTGCATTTACAAATGTGACTATGGCTTTCGTGTTTCTGACCTTCCACCACCATGTTTCATCATCCCTTTTGCCTAACAACAATGAGAAGAGGTTGGTATCTAACCTCTTGGGCCAAAAAGTTAGCCCTCTAAATATAACTCACCTAGAAGAAAACTGATATGAAGCCTGTACAGAAAGTATTTATACCCATCTGAAATCTTTTCATATTACTTACTACTACTACTACTACTACTACTACTACTACTATATTTATGAAACAGGCCCAAATATGTCTACCTCATAATTCGACACAATTTAAGATACCCCAAATAGTCATTTTGCATACATTCTGCATGCTAAGCTGAACATTTTTAAAGAAGCTCCATCGCCTTTTGACCACCTCCGCCCCTTTTGAAATAAAGTCAAAACTGCAACATAAAATCCTAAGCGTTAAGGAATAGCCTTCCTTTATATGGCTTTTCGAGGGAGAAAAGCATCAAATCACTTCTTAATGACCTTGCTGTGATATGTTATCTCACATTGCCATCTGCAAGAGAATCTTCTGTTACCCATTATTAATTTTTCCTGGCAACCGCCTAATGTCACTACAGAATTATTTCTCAGCACAGGTAAAGCACAGGGAGCTTTCCGTCTCCTCCAATTCCAAGCAGAGTCAAGGGGGAGGGGGCCAGCGGTTGGGGTGGTGGTGGAAGCAAACAGGCGAAGGAAGTAAATTAGTGGCTGTATTGAAAGGGTCAGGCCCCCCACCCCACCCCCTCTACCTTCCCACACGCAGAACCTTAGAAGTATCACAAATGCGCCCAAGCAAAGGAATTCTCAAGCGCCAACTGGTAGCATGGCCTCTGTCCTCAGTTCACCCTGCTGTAATTAGGTGGCACGGCATATGGCACTGCTAGTCAACCTCTGAAGAGAAAATAATGTGACCTTAATGGGGTTTGCTGTGGCTTCAATTTACGCTTTTCTGTGCACTGCAAAAATGGAGCTTCTTCTCACTTCACTTAATCTACAAAGCTAATAACACACACACACACACACACACACACACAGAAAACCCCGGAATACAACATCACTTCTTGTACATTTCTCCACAAGGAATGAAGAAATTCTGTGTCTGAGGGGGGTGGACTGAGAAAGAGAGGCGGCTGGGGATGTTTTCAGCGATCACGGCGTACCTCTCAGCCACGCAAGTGCCGAAATTAGAATACCAGATAAATATTTCACAAAGGAGGTCCCAGAGATGCTGACGATCAAGGCAATGTTCTGAAATGAAGGAACATCGCATTGTGCTCTACGGATATTAAGGCTCCTTTCCCAGGGAAGGCGGAAGTGTGAATGCTGCCACAGGAAAGCAGGTGTAAGGAACCTTCCTGTCTGGCCCTTGAGACATGCCCCGGACCCCACCCCCTTACGAGCTCTGCTCTGCGCCCTTCCCACAGTTCCTCTGTCTGCCTGGAATGTGGACTCAAACAGTGATGATGCCTTCTGTTTGCAGGGCTGGAACGCAACCTGATGTACAAATGGAAGAGGAACATCCATTGGGGGTACTCAACTGGGGAAATAGAGCCATTGTCTTATGTAGAGAATGGTTTGTCGAATTCAGCAGGCTCCCTCTACTACTACAAAACGTAAAGGTAAAGGACCCCTGGACGGTTAAGTCCAGTCAAAGGTGACTCTGAGGTTGCAGCGCTCATCTCCCTTCAGGCTGAGGGAGCCGGCGTTTGTCCAGACAGCTTTCCGGGTTATGTGGCCAGCATGACTAAACCGCTTCTGGTGCAATGGAACACAGTGTGCACAGAAACCAGAGTGCACAGAAATGCTGTTTGCCTTCCCACCGCAACGGTACCTATTTATCTACTTGCACTGGCATGTTTTTGAACTGCTAGGTTGTCAGGAGCTGGGACAGAGCAACAGGAGCTCACTCCGTTGCAGGGATTCAAACCACCAACCTTCTACTACAAACTTCCATTTCACAGATACTGCATCACAGGCTTGGTTGGGAGCCATGTGCTGTATTGATACCAGCCTCAAATTATTTAACTGAACTTTTGTAGGATTAGAAAGGGCTGGGCCCTTCATGTGCCAAATAGTAAGCAACCATAGAACCATAGAGTTGGAAGGGGCCCCAGGGCTCATCCAGCCCAATGCAGAAATATTTCACCCAACATGGAGATTGAACCCACAACCCTGGGATTATGAATCTCATGCTCTACCAACTGAGCTACGTCAGCAGCAGTAATGGTGGTGATGCTGGCCGGAACTTCAGACACCATCAGTATATTTACACACTGCACTTTCTACAAATGCAATTGCGCTCAAAGAAGTCCACAGAGAATGAGTCTACAAAAATAGTACAAATCACATAATACAGTGGTACCTCTACTTACGAATTTAATGCGTTCCGAACGCACATTCGTAAGTCGAAAAAAATTGTAAGTCGAATCCCATAGGAATGCATTGGGAGAAAAAATTCGTTAAGTCGAAGCAACCCTATGTAAAAATTTGTAAGTAGAAAAAATCCTATCTAAACCACATCCAAGATGGCGGACGGAGCTCCATTCGTAAGTAGAAACATTCGTAAGTACAAGTACCACTGTATAACAAAATCTATCACGTCACTGCAACAAAACATGAACAGTTTGACAAATCAACAATTCATTTAAATTATTATTATTATTATTATTATTATTATTATTATTATTATTAAAATTTATACACCACCCTTCATCTGAAGATCTCAGGATGGCTCACAAGATAAAAAATACAGTACAGGATAAAAGCACAAAAGTTAAATAGTTAAAACAAAAAGAAAAGAAAAGAATAACACCCCTCCCATGTAAAAAAGAAGAAGAAGTAGTTAGCATAGCAGCTATCAATAGGCAAGTCTTCCCCAACCTGATGCACTCCAGGTGTTATGGGATGCCAAATCCCATGAGCCTCAGCAAGCCGAAAGCCAGGAATAAGAGGAGATGTAATTCAAAACTTCTGGGGGGCACCAGAATGGGAAAGGTCAACGGACAACATTCAGCATCCTCAAATTTCAAAGCTGCACTCAACAATCCCTCTTCCAGTTGCTCCGTACAAAGGTTGAGGGTAGTGAAGCCCCCACCCCAAGACAAGCACAGGGTCTCTCTCCCCTCCTAGAGCCAGACTGCACAGGAGATCGTGAGACTTTGGGGAGAGACCCTGGGGTTCTTTCTCCCTCCCACTCAGCTCTCCAGATGTTCAGAGCTCCCTGGATAGAGTTACCCCTCTTCCTCTCATAGAATTTAAGACATCACTAAAACTTACATTAATACTTAAAAGTTATGACCTGAACCATTATAAAAAGGACATTATAAAAAGAAATGGCTCCAGAGACTCTGCGCGTATGTCTTCTTGGAAGGACACATCATTAGTTTCATCCAGTACAAGAGATATGAGAAATTAACCTGACATCACATTATCGTGCTTAGCCAAAAGCCTTCCTCTTATCTGTGGTGCTAAGACTGTAGCCGAACTATTCGACAAGCAAGCAAAATAGAGCTTATATATTTTGCAATCGTAAATGTCAAGAGGGAAGTTGCTTATACAATATAAATTGGGACTAGCTCCAGAGATACCAATGGAGTGATAAATACTACAGGCTCCAGAATGGACCCATTCTTTTGGTATTAGGAGATTCACAAAATGCCCCTTGTTTACTCCAGATTCCTTAAACAAACAACTATTTTATGCTTGCTTCGTGTTTTTTTAGACACACTGCAGACTTGCAATTTGCAAAATCGCTTACTGGCTGCTAATTAACCCTTAACATACTTTCTTTGTATGTGCCTGGCGTGCTATGGTCCATGGGGTCACGAAGAGTCGGACACGACTAAACGACTAAACAACAACAATACTTTCTTTGCCCTTTCATTTGAACTGTTCAGAGTAAATAAGACCCGGGGAATTCACTTTAGTTTCCCCAACACAATCTTACGGGAGTATTTTGGGGTTACCACCACCCGTGTAAAAAATAAAGCCGCCACCGATTAGCTGCATGAGGGCATTTAGATACATACAAATTCAAGATTGTTCATTGACTTGTATGGAGGTTTGTTTGATTGGCTGCAGTTCAGTAAACAGAGTTGCATACTATGCATGCAAAAGGACCCAGGTTCAAATACTGGCTGATCTGGAAAAGACTGGGCAGCGGCAGCTCACTGCCACTTACCAGGAGAGAGAGTGGCAGGCGGGGGTATGCAGGTGCACCAGCAGAGCCCACCCAGCACACAACCCCAAATTTCCCATTGATTTGCCACTGTTTCTCCCCCTCCAAGTACCGTATGTGGCAGTGATGCCACTGCCCAGAGGCTACTGTTACAGCTCCACTCCTCCGGACAAGGCATTCCTGAGATTGGGAAATAATCCAGTCTGAGGCCCCAGACAGCAGATGCCAGCCAGTGAAAGGAAAGCCCAGAGGCTATGCTATGCGCTAGTGCAGGGGTCCACAACCTGCGGCCCACAGAGGCCGTTTAACTGGCTCACGAGCCGCCCCCGAACCGAGCCTCCCACTCGGTGAGTCCTCGCGTGCTGTGCTAAACTGCAGGGACTCTCTTCCACTGCTCCTGAAATCACTTCTGCACATGCCCAGACACCGGAAATCGCTTTTGCACATGCCCTGATGCTGGAAATCACTTCTGCGCATGCCCTGATGCTGGAAATCACTTCTGCGCATGCCCTGATGCCGGAAATCTTGTCTGGGCATGTGCAGGCGTGATTTCTGGCATCACGCTGGGCCGATCCAGCCCATTCCCGGCAAGCCTTGCTGACCCCTGCGCTAGTGCCATGACAAGCGACAATCACAGTCCTAGTACTGGACTTGGCACATTGTATTTGATTTATGCATTTATTTTATTCCACCATGTTATCTTGAATCTATATGATAGTAAAAACACCAGCAACAGCAACTATTAAAAACTGCTCCGTAAAGAGAAGACAATTTCAAATCCATCACAGACACAACCAGTATATGCGTCAACAGAACACCCTGTGTTAATATGAGTAGTAGCAGCAGGACGAATTTGGTACTACAGAAAAGCCATCTTTGACAGATGTTAACTGTGTTGTCAAGCAGGAGTGCAAGAGAAGAGCAGGACTGGTCACGACTCAAATCAAATATATCCTAAAGGCATTTCAATCACTATGCAGCCAGGTATGCCTCATGGTCTACTCTTTGGTAGCAAAATGACTGCAGCTTACCCTCAGAACTGCCATGCAGTGTAGAGACAATACCTAGCGAGGTGGACCAACACAGTCTAACTTGGTATAAGGCAGATTCCTACACTCCTAATGAAATAAGGCCGAGGCATCGCTATCTAGCAGACGCTCCATCGTGGAAAATCCTTGGCAAGGACCAAGGGAACTCAAGGAACTCTCCACCAGAAAGTCACACACAGTTGGGAGTGTCCTTACTCAACAACAGCCTTTGTGGCAGACAGTGGAAACTGGCTTGAAGCTAATTCTGCCTGATATGTTGCCTCTGGCAGTAGGGACATAAAGGACAACAACAACGGCCTTGGAAGAACTCACTGAGCAAAGGCAACGACAGTAACTGCTTTGACGTTAGATATATACACTGTGTGACAGTCAACAACAGAATTTGTGGAAAGGTGACCATTACTGGATGCTCGCTGCCATCTGTCGGGAAGATGTGGGCTGTTTCTTTCTATACGTTCAACCATGGTATGGAGGCCAGTATTTGTTTCGTGTTCGTTAAAAACTGCGGAAGATGCCAAAATCAAGAGGGATAGTGGACTCCGGGGAGGCATAGGAGGCATCAGAAATGTATAACCATTTGGCACACTCAGAGAATCAGGCAAATGTGAGTGAGTTTGTATAATACAGAGAAATGCAAGGCTACGTGTCTGGGGAGAAATAATCATCAGCGTAGATATAAAATGGAAAATTGCTACTTAGGAAGCTTTTAACGCTAGGAAAAAAGAAATTACAGCGAGTGTCAGATTGGTGTGCAGAAAGTGTTTGAACGGAACAACAACTTTGGAACCTCTGGGGTCAGGGAAGGGAGAGAGGTAAAGATCACCATGAATTCTATTATGATGCTTTTTATGAATTCTGAAAAATGCAAAGAAATCAATGAAACCAGGCTGAATAGACATCACACATTTCAAGCGCATGGTCCTCCTGCCCCCACAAGAATCCTGGGAACTGTAAGAGTTGTTAGAAGTTGCATGGAGCACAGGACAAATGTGGCTGGGGCAACCCAGTATGATGTGTGGGGTACAAATAGTAAAAATATCATTATGGAATGTTGTTTAGTCGTGTCCGACTCTTCGTGACCCCATGGACCAGAGCACGCCAGGCACTCCTGTCTTGCACTGCCTCCCGCAGTTTGGTCAAACTCATGTTCGTAGCTTCGAGAACACTGTCCGACCATCTCGTCCTCTGTCCTCCCCTTCTCCTTGTGCCCTCAATCTTTCCCAACATCAAGGTCTTTTCTAGGGAGTCTTCTCTTCTCAGGAGGTGGCCAAAGTATTGGAGCCTCAGCTTCAGGATCTGTCCTTCCATTATGGAATAGGACGCCCCTATATTCATTGGAGGAATGTTGGGGAGTATGTTCTATGCACTCTCTCCTTTATATGCTCTGATCTTGTAAATCTGCCACTTTAAACCAAGGGGTGAAAATTCAAACCCTACATTCTCTTTAATTCTACCAAGTAAACCACATCTTGCTTCATTCATGTACATTTTCAGCCAGGCAGGTAAAGCTACAAGAGAACCTGTGGCCCTCCAGTTGCTTCCTGCATAATTTCCACAAACACACACACACACAACACTCCCCTCCTCCTTTCCCAAAGTGTCAGGAGGCGGGGCAGGAGGAAAAGAAAGAGGGAGACACAAAGTTTAGGTCAGGCAACCTCCCGATGTTTCTGGCCACAACTCCCGTCATCCCTAACCATTGGCAGTGCTAACTGGGAGTGGAAGGAGTCCAACAACATCTCGGAGCCCAACATCACCCTGAGGGCAGTAGTTTGGGGAAGGCTGGCTCATTCCCTTGGCAGGGTGCAACATTCCTCCAGCCTTTTGCAGCTTTTGTGCTGCAGGAAAGCAAAAGAGAAGCGTTCCGCCCCCCGCCCCCCCCCAATGCTATTAATCTGGTTGTTGCTACAAACATTTAATTCACTTTGCAAAATAGTGCTAACGAACTGCGTGCCCCCCGCACAACAACCTCCGTGCTTGGTGTGCAAGTCACATCTTTCTTAAATGAAGCAGCCATGCTCTCCTCAGGCCCCATTCACTCTTGCCCAACACAGAGCTGCTGTTCAGTTAAATAGCTGTACATAAACGGGGCTTTTGCACACACACCAAAGCCCTCGGCCAGGAACACTGCCAAGCAAGTCTGTCGACAAAAGTGGGCTTCTCCTTTCGAAAGGCGGTTGGGGCTGGAGTTTTAATTATAGCAGGACTTTGCACAATACCCGCCTGCACCCACACCTGAGTGAAAAAAGCATTCCCAATGTACTCTGTTACCCTTGGGAAGTCTCCATTATGTAACTTGCTCTGAGGACTGGCATGGCCCTCTCAGCTGGCAAAAGGGACCTGGCAGTTCCAAACAGGCAGTTTCTGGGACTGCAGGCATGGGTGGCCGTTTCAATGTGCATCATGTATGCTAGGTTTCTTAAAAGCTGGGCAAAGGGCAAAGCTTAGCAGAACCCCCAAATTTTCCTTCCCCACCCCCCTTTCTCTTCTTTTCGGGCATTGCGAATTCTGCTTCTGCAGTTGTTCTTCCTATTTCATTGTGCGACGTAACACTATTCCTTTACCGCTCTGCATCTAGTGTGCCTACTATAAATAGGTTCTATTCTCTCTCTACAGCACTATATTTTTCTAATAATAATAAAAAGATCCTACCAGGAAACCTACTCAGGTTTGTTTTTTTCAATACGGCAAAAAGAAAGCGGCTTTAAACGTCAACGCCATCAGCATGGTTCTTGTAAAACACCATTCCGTTTCAAAAAGCAGGATTTCTTGAAATAAATCAGTGATGTTGTCTCCTAACTCATTCATTCGCTGCCTTTGGAGGGGTTTCGACGATAAAAGGAGGAGTAGAAGGCTGTAATCCTATATCCATTTTCTAGGGAGCAAGCCCCGCTGAACTGAGTGATTCTTACTTCTGACAAGACATGCATAGGATGACGCAGCAACTGAATCATATAAGTACAAGTAAAAACGGACATTTCGACCACTTCTTTTATTTCATTTTGCAGGCATAATTGCAGGAGGAGACTTCTCAGCAGAAGCGTGCAATGCCAAGCGCTGCTTCCTTCCTTCCTTCTCCCTCTATTTGTTTTTAGCTTTCTAGCTATTGAGCAGATTTTTATACTTTCTGTTGCCCTAGCATTCTGCACACAGAGCTATGTCTCAGGCTCAGACTGGAATGGGAAGTAGTAGCTCAATTATTTGTGCGTGTTATTTTTAACCTTGCCGTCTATATTTTGCAAATAAGCCGAATGAAGCCAATTCCACTTCAACGCTGCAACCTTGAATTCAGCTTCTCTTTCGGTCCCCAGCAAAAGAAACCCCGCTTTCCTGCAGGGAGACGCAGTGAAAGCTCCTGACAGTTCAATCTTCTCAAAAGCCGACCAAGTTAACACCTGTGGCTCGCTCCGACTGTTTACCTAGCACCAGCCTGGTTTGCATTGGACTAGAGTGGCTTGATTAGAAACTGATTTTTAAAATAGTTGAAATCCACTGGGGAAGCAAAATGGCACTTGACCTAAGCAAGGTTAATTCTCAACCCCGTGGTCAAGTCAATAACAGCCTCTGCTCTGTACTTCCCTTAAATAACATTGTGCCAAGTGGAGTGTTATGCAACCAGTATATATACAAGGTATGCAAAAGAACAGTTTGTTCCCTTGAGAGGGTATCTATCATACACAGCACAACCGGAGCAGATAAGGTTTAAGTGACCAGGTGTGAAATTACTCTATGTTTGCGGGAACCAGAGGGTTCATCACTCTCCAGAGACAGATAACAGCTTGCCGTTGGCGGAGATGGGAGTTGGAGAGGGGAAGTGCCAGGGTAAAAAGGAGATCATATGGTGAAAACATTAGAACACCGGCAATTCCCAGCACAATGTTTTGCAGGGGCTTTGACTGAGCTTATACCCAAAAGCAACATAAAAAAACCTTTTGTCGATTCCTTCCGCCATCTTTTCTACAGTGGTACCTCGACCTACGAACGACTTGACAACCGATTTTTTTGACTTATGAATGGGGCAAATGGCTGCACGCTTACGAATTCCTCGACATCCGAATGGAAACTGCGGCGGTTTTAGATAGGGTTTTTTCGACTTACAAATTTTCCGTTTCTAATGCATTCCTATGGGAAATTGCGTTTCCAATGGCGCTTTTCGACTTACGAATTTTTCGACCTACGAAGGTGCCTTCGGAACGGATTAAATTCCTAAGTGGAGGCACCACTGTATTGTGATTTGCATTCTGCCCCACAAATGGGGAAGATGATGAAAAATATTTTCCGTTTCAGTTTATGCCTGACCTCATGTTCTTCACAGTTTGCCTCCTGGTCATGTTGTGTGCCTACCTGTAGACAGTGCACCTCCTCCAAAATTAGCATTAAAGCTAAGAGGGACCATTTTAGATGATGAAGCGCAGGAACATGGGAAGCAACCTTCAGGCCATTGGTCCACCTAGCTCATCAGCCAATCCTAACTAGATGCTGTTGGTCTAATAATGATGATGATGATGATGATGATATATTATTATTATTATTATTATTATTATTATTATTATTAATACCCCACCCATCTGGCTGAGTTTCCCCAGCACTCTGGGCGGCTCCCAATCGAGTGTTAAAAACAATACAGCATTAAATATTAAAAGCTTACCTAAACAGGGCTGCCTTCAGATGCCTTCCGAAAGTTGTGTAATATCTCCTTGACATCTGAAGGGAGGGTGTTCCACAGGGAGGGCGCCACTACCGAGAAGGCCCTCTGTCTGGTTCCCTGTAACCTCACTTCTCGCTATGAGGGAACCGCCAGAAGGCCCTCAGTGCTAGATCTCCCATCACCTTGACCACTGGCCATGCTGACTGGGGGGTCCAATCCCTTGGGTCTCCTTATTTCACAGGACAAGGGACAGCAAAGGGATGGGTTCAGTCCTTGCTGCAAATGGTGCTGAATATTGGCACGCATGTGCCATCCAGAAAACATTGAGATACTATTCTAGATCTACTGCAACAGTTTTCAAGAAACACCATCAGTTCAGGGGTGTGTGTGTCCATCACAAAGAGAGGACTGGTCCTGGACACTGGTCCACAGGTGGCACTCCTGCTATAAGGAAAAGGAGATCTGAACTAATTGCACTGAGTGCTTCAATATCTTGCATGACAGATCAAACCTTCTAGAGAAATAGTTGCCTATAGTAGATCATGGCCATACAGAAAGCCCAACATTACCATGTCTAGTGATCCCCATTCCTAAATGGATGTAGTAATGTGACCAGATTTCAAGATTCTAATATCTAGCGTGCCTGACAATACAAATGGATCTTTCAGGAAAACACGATCAATGAATTAATACAAAAACAACTGACACTGTTAGGGCTGAGCAAAAGCAGAGATAGATGCTTTTCACAAACACTTTCACAAACACACACACACACACCCCTGAAAGGGAAAAAGCAGTGGTTTTTCAGGACAGCTTTAAACAGGGCGGAAGTATTGGCAGCCATCCTGTCGCCCATGCAGAGTAAGGGCAAAGCATTTCCCTCATTCTGACCTGGCTCTGTAATGTTGCATAATCTGATTAGCTATGTGACGTCACACAGATAGCGCATTTTGAGTGGCAACAGGAAGCCATCTTGAACACTTCCCTTTTGTGAACCAGAGCATTGTTTGGGGAAGACTCAGTGGTAGAGCATCTGCCTTGGTCCTGGGTCCAATCCCTCAAGTCTCCTGTTAAGAGCTGGTGAGAGCTCCTGTCTCAACCTCTGGAGAGCTTCTACCATTCACTGCAAGCAATAGGTAGACCCATGCTTTGACCCAGTATAAGGCGGTTTCCTGTGCTGCTATACTGTTGCAAGGTTATTTCAGGTTCTGTTTTGCTGTTTTGTTTCTAAAGGGATTTCTAATGATTGCAAGCGGATAAAATACTAAAGCAAAAGAAATCAATACCAAAATAGTTTGCTAATGATATTGAGCAACCATACCCTGCAGAGTGTTTTCAGCTCATTTGAAGAGAAGGGAATGAATACTGGCCTTTCAGAACCTCAGATGAAGCAAGCAAGAGTGAGAAAGACAGGATGCTGGAGGGCACCAATATAAATTTCGTAACTAAAAGAAATTCCCTCCTAATTAAGCCAAAGTAAGCTTCTGGTGATCTTCTTGGAACTCTCTTGAGAAGACGGGGGGGGGGAGTGAGGGGAACTTACTAAATAAAAATTCTACACCTAAAGGCTATTTCTAATAAATCACAAAGCAAAGATCTTGTACGGGGAAATTATCTCCCACGTCCACCCAATTAAGCCTTAGAATTGTCGATAATTTAACAGTAGAGGTTACTCCATTGCTGCTGCAAAGCCACAGCAGCAAGTGGAATACAGTTTAATATTCAAAAGGCAATAAAATGCCTATAGTAAAATAATAATATGCCATTATTTCAATAATAATCTCAATTTAATTAGCATACTGCAATTGCAGGATATTCATTTCACTACAAGGCCAAAACAATTAGCCCATTATTTAGTAACAACAATATCCTATTATGCTGAAAAAAATAGTAGGATTAATACAGTGATAAACCATCTGTCCACAAAAAAACCCCAAAATAAAGTGGCAGATTAAATTTAGCCAATAGGTCCATTACATTCAAATGGTAAAAGCTCCCCCCCCCAACAAAAATTCCCCCACAAATTTTATGCGTACTTCCCACCCCAATACAGCTGCCCGGATAGGCCCTAGGCCTAGACATTTAGTTTGTTGGCTAAAAAAACGCCCCACCACATTCTGCCACCTCCCATGAAATGTAGCAGTGCCTGGTCCTAAATTAAAGACATCAAACTTTTGAAATGCCAGGAAGTGCTTTCTGAGCGAGAACTACGGGGTTGTTGCGCAAAATTCACACAATGGCTTTTGTTTAGCATTTATATATTTGGCCTTGGAAAGGAAGGCATCAATCTGTTCATATAATCACACAACATTTCTATATAAAACAGCAAGTTCCAAATATTTTCTTTTTCTTTGCAACAGTCTGGAAAGAACCCCAAGATGGGACTATGGAGTAAACTAAGTGACAAGACAATGCCAGATAGATAGATAGATAGATAGATAGATAGATAGATAGATAGTACAGTAGTACCTTGGTTCTCGAACGACTTGGCTCCTGAACAAATCAGCTCCCGCAAACCCGGAAGTAAGTGTTCCCATTTGCTAACATTTTTCGGAAGCCGGACATCTGACGCGGCTTCCGCTTGAGTGCAGGAAGCTCCTGCAGCCAATCGGAAGCCACGCCTTGGTTTTCAAATTGTTTCGGGAGTCAAACGGACTCCCAGAATGGATTAAATTCAAGAACCAAGATAGTCTCTATTGTCAGTATTTTCTATTGAGTTTTATGACTCCCAAGTGAACAGGCAGCAGCAGGACATGTCGGGAGAGGGAAAGACCAGCCCTTTCCCACAAAATTGGAATCTCCAGAGATTGTGGGAAAGGCTTGGCCCCCAACTGCAGCTGCCTTAAGAGAATCACACTTGCACTTTTTCTACTCACTTTCTGTTCACAGTTCAGCACATATATATTTTTGTCTGCAGCTACCGGTATTTTCTCTAGCTTTATTAGAGGAGAAGGAAAGGATCTATCGTCCTGGAGCACATTTAAGAGCTCCACGTTAAAGGCACATGGTCAGCCCTGAGCAAAAGAACACCCAACATACTATCAACCTGTTGCTGAAAGTCGGAAAATAAAGGTCAGTTGCACCCGTTGCTCGGTTTTGTTTTTTAATTTACATCTGCTAACACAAATAACGCAGTTCCTCCTGATTTGGGTGAGAAGACGCTCAGTTCTTTCACCAGTGCTGGCAAACTCACGTTGCGTTGACCTCCCAATGTCACCAAAGATGTTTGCACAGGTCAGCGATCAGCCAATGGCTAACGACCGACTGCTGGGAAATTGAACTCTGTGAAAGCTAGAGTGGTGGCTGCCCTAATTGAGCACAGTCCTTCATGGGTTTGTGGGAAGCGCAAGGACTGATAATGGAATTTGGCCTGCCTTAGAAACATCTGTGACTGTTTAGCCTGCAGCATCAAACCATGTCTGTACAATAATGCTTCCAAAATTTATTACATTAAAAAAATGTTTTGCCTAGCAAATAAAATTAACTTGTTTTAGCACAGCCCTATCCTCTAGTGTAGTGTTTCTCAAACCTAGGACCCCAGCTGTTGTTGGACTACAACTCCCATCAACCCTAGCTAGCAGGACCAGTGGTCAGGGATGATGGGATTTGTAGTCCAACAACAGCTGGGGTCCTAAATTTGAGAAACACTGCTCTAGTGCCTGGATTGAGATCACTGTTGGTCTCCATGTTGCAGAGCTGCCTTTTACAAGTACATTTTATCAAAAGAAAAGTCTGTAGACGTTTTTAATTAAAATCTTTAGGTGCCCGTTGTTGGCCTGCTCATAACTTTTGGTTAGCTTTATTTCCTGCAAGCTTGGCTTTAAACAAGTAAAGATAAACCATTCCATCAGCAAACCATTCTGCTCCAGACAAAGGCTTCTAAATCAATATACATTTAATTATCTCTATTGTACTATATAACCATTGCCTGAAAATAACTCTCATATTCCCGCTCCTGCATGTCGCCTTCTCCCCGTCACCCATCGTTCCTCCTCTCAAGTGCAGGCACAAATGTCCACGTATGAAATCTTTTAAAAGTTTAACACATTGAGCAAGATTTATATGGGCCATAATTTAACTCAGTCCAATGTGAAGCACTGAGCAGTCTTAAAAAATAATAATCATGCCAGAGTTGTTTTCTTTGTTTCATCAGCTTTTACATTTGCATCTGAAGTCATGCTTTTCTCTGGAATTAAACATGGGTGCAGTGAAAACTGCATTGGTACAGCAACTCAGGGAATGCAGGGTGGAGGGCCCTTGTATCACAGACAGATTTGCTGGGATGCTAAGGGTTTGTTCTAGCTCAATAAACTGAATATTTAACAATTAATCTTTCTCAGACAAACCATAAGCGATAAGCCATGGAACAAACCTTGGCTGCAGTACAAGCCCAAGTTTGGACATAACTAAACCAAACCATGCTTAAGTTCCCAGAAGCAAAACAAAAGCATAAAATCAATACAATCTCCATAAGATTAAAAAAAAAATGGAGGGTGAGAGATGTCTTTGAACTTTTTAAGAAACCATCCAAAAGGAAACAAAAAGATCCATTTTCAGAAACCCTCATTTTACTCTCTGTTTTTTCCTATACTGTACTGGGCTGAGCGACACATTAACAAAATCGTAAATGTGCTTTTGTATCAGACAGTCTAGCAACAGGTTCACTGTGAAAGAAACAACAAGAGTCTTATTGCACCTAAGAGGCTAGCAAATTTATGATAAAGCCAATGCGCTATAAATTTTGTACTCTTTATGGGTGGCCCAAGACACAATCATTTTTGCGGCAAAATGTAGCTACCTTGCTGGAAACTGATGTTACGTAAGCCACCAGATATAGCTATATGGAGTGGACATCTATCAATCTCATGAAGAAAGTCGCCCAGTTACAGAAAATGAAATAAAATTTCAAAGCAGATGCAAACCACCAGGCTCGTTGCATTTCCTTTCCTTCCGACATCACTATTTACAAACACATACACCCCAATTGCATATGCATATATCTGTAACTCACGATAACAGTTCACACATCTGATATAGCAGACTGTAGTCCACAAAAGCTTATGCCATAATAACTTTGTTTCCTTTAAGGGGGAAGGCTTATAGGGAACAGCCCCCCCTCATCAGGTCGAGTCCCTCTCAGAGCAGTAAGTCCAGCAGCGGATCAGATTACAGGAGTCAGTAAGTAGAGAGGGAGGAACAAGGCTCTGGAAGCGTCAAACAGCCTCCACACCGAGTAGAGAGGGAGGAAGCTGGGGAGGAAGGGACCAGAGAACAGTCAGAGGGACAGCCCTCCCCCCCAACGCCTGAATTGAGGCGTACGGCACCCCGTAGGACAAGGGGGAGGCGCTTTGGAGTTCCCAAGCTGTTATGTTGGTACTGACCTTTAAAGCCCTAAACGGCCTCGGTCCTGTATACCTGAAGGAGCGTCTCCACCCCCACCATTCAGCCGAGATCAACGGAGATCCAGCACCGAGGGCCTTCTGGCGGTTCCCTCATTGCGAGAAGTGAGGTTACAGGGAACCAAACAGAGGGCCTTCTCGGTAGTGGCACCCGCCCTGTGGAACGCCCTCCCAGCAGATGTCAAGGCAATAAACAACTATTTTACATTTAAAAGACAACTGAAGGCGGCCCTGTTTAGGGAAGTTTTTAATGTTTGATGCAGTACTGTTTTTAATATTCAGTTGGAAGCCAGATGGGCGGGGTATAAATAATAATAATAATATATTATTATTATTATTATTATTATTATTATGTTGGACGCGAATCAGAAAGAAGCCATTGCGAGGTTCTGACTCAGACTAAGCAGCCATGCTTTCCAGGCACTTTGCACTGTAAATAGAATGCACAATAAAAAACATCTTAAAGACAAGCAAATGTGGAGCGTTGTTACTCAAGAGTAGCCGCAAGAACCTCTGACATTTCCCTTCAAAAGATCAAAAAATGCTGAAGATGTAAGCCTACATATTTACAAGATGCTTCCCTATTGGCCCTCAAAGCTAAGAATCTAGACCTGTATTGGTAGAGCAGATTAAAAAAAAATGCAGCAAAACTCTCACATTAAGTAACCGTAACAGCTAATATGTGAACAATTTTGGAGCCTATGGGGAAGCAGTGGAATAGCCACCCACTAATTCAACAGCATGAAACCGAACATTTTTAGCCATCTGCATATCCTGAAATGGCATCCTTTGCCTCGGGCTACTGCATTACAGCTCCCAGATTGTTTGGACATTTATTGGACACCGAAGAGCAAAACTGGAGCCACAAAAGAGATGGCAACCACAGAGATTTCTCTGGCCAGCTTTCCACAATCCACGTGAGGTCTTCTATTGGGACAGCAGGGAATAAATACTAATAATCCATCTGTGACAATGCAAACAGCTCCCCTGACAAGCATTCCATGTCCCAATGTTAAGATTGGACAGCATTTGCTGTGTTGCGAGAAAATGGTACCTAAACAGATGGGCTCCTTTCAAATTGCCCCCAGCAACATTTCCTCTGTTTATCACCGACACGAGCTAGTGGTTTTCTATATTTAATTATGTTTAATTATTCTTAATCAAGGTGAATAGTATATACTTTGCTATACACTCGTGTTTAACAGTCGGGAGGGGGGGGGACCTGTGAAAATTTCATAGGTGAAAAAAGGGGTAATTGGCATCCTCGGAGGCCAACCACCCTTTCCCACAACTGATAAAAGGGAGTGATTGAGCTAAAACAGGGGCCGCATTCCTTTCCAGGCAACCTTGCAAGGGCCAGATGCCAGTGGTGGACAGGGCTAAGGGCAAAAGTGGGAATGAACATAAAGCATACCTTTGTACAGTGTACTAGTTTCTACACACAATTGCACTTGTCCTCTCGAACTTGCATTCAGGCAAGCAAAAGGCATTATCAGAGTTCCAAGGGCACATTCTGCCCAAGCAAAAATGCTTGGATTGAAAAGCAGGCTAGTTAGGGGTGTGGCCTGGGGAGAGGAGGTGTGGCCTAGGGAAAGTTCCAAGGGCCTTAAGTAAGGCCCCCGGGCCTGAATTTTCCATTTGGCTGTCTTCAGTCTGTTTAAATCCCAGTCCTAGCTGATCAGAGGTTCACAATCTCCATGCAGTTCTCTATTGCAGATCTCCTTGGCAGCATTCTGTATATAGCAGTTTGCACACATTTGTTTTAGAAATTCAAGGGTAGAGTATCTCCATCATGGAAGACACATCCTTTGCATCCTATCCACCTCCTCCTCACTCACCCAGCCCTGTTAGGCATACTGAATGTCCACACACAGGCATACCAACTTCCTAATATACTGGATTTATTTCCCAGAAGGAGACAACTTCTGCTGGGGTGGGAACGGATTAATCCACTTTCCATTACTTTCAATGGGAAAGTTCGCTTCAGTTTATGAACGCTTCAGTTTATGAACAGACTTCCGGAACCAATTGTGTTCATAAACCGAGGTACCACTGTATACGGTATATAAAAACATAATAAAACATATTAAAAACTTCCCAATACAGGGCTGCCTTCAGATGTCTTTGTAATCCCAATTCAGAAGAAACCAGTCCAACTTTTAAAAGCTTCTGATTATTTCTAATTGCTTAGTCTAATGCTCTGGGTGAAACAATACCTGAAACAGCCAATACATACAAATAAGTTTATATCTATCCATATCCATATCCATGGGGAACGTGGAGGGTGAGCAGGGAGAGAACATCCACTACACTTCATCGAAATACAGAGGCACATATTACTGCCTACTTTCAATTAAAGTAATGGTGGTTCACAGCTGCAAATTTATTTAAACCAGGTGGCAAACAGATGTTAATGTTTTGACACTGGTGTTAAGTACATAGAATTTTTAGCTAGTTTAATGTTGTTACATATCACAAATTCAGAAATGACCAGATGGCAGTGGTCAAAGCCTTATGGGGCTTAAAGACACTTACAAGCAAATCTACTTCTAAGATACTCAGGACTTAAGAAGTTGCCTTCCAAGAAAGGCTGCAAATGCCTCAAAGAAAATGTGAACAGAGATGATTCAGTTTTCCAATCATTTCCATTTTGTACTGAATCACTTGCAAGATCCTACTAGGAGAATTTTGTGCAAAGGCTATTGAATCCTGTTGTTCTTCAAGCATCCTAGCTAATGACACAACAAGAAAAGGGCTTTTATTAGCCAAGCTGCGGTATACTGTAAGTCCGGCATCCCCAAACTTCGGCCCTCCAGATGTTTTGGACTACAATTCCCATCTTCCCCGACCACTGGTCCTGTTAGCTAGGGATCATGGGAGTTGTAGGCCAAGACATCTGGAGGGCCGCAGTTTGGGGATGCCTGCTGTAAGTGCATAGATTCCAGCCTCTGTTAACAAAGTGGAGAGCTGCATGGAGACTGGAATAGATGAGCTACACAATTTGGGGAGTCACATAGAAAGGTGAGCGGCACAAATGTCACCCTTTTAAAACAATATTCAAAGACAGCTGTGAGTACACACAAATCTCCGAGCCTTGCAGAAAAGGCATACGGTAAAATAGGGTGCGAGGGAGAGAATGAGACGTGTTTGCCATGAAAGACACCTGTGGCATTTTTTGGCATCTTTGGAAAGCAACCTGGGAGGTACTCCCCCAGGGGAGCAACTGCCACTGAAATGAAAAACTGGATGTATCATGGATAGAGGCTGCTACATGTGACTAAGCTCAGCTGAAAGAAATATCAGATTCCACCTACCCATTTACACCACCAGTAGAGCTCAACATTTCGAACTGGGAACAGCGCAGCTTCCATAGCCCATGCACATGCGCAAAAGTTTGCCCATCCACATGCGCACTTGTGGCACTAGTGCAGAATTGGCCTACTAAGAGTTCTAGCTTTCATCGAATGAATGATTCTAGCACTTATGATTCAAAGTGTGTGGGGGGGAGGGGAGATTCAGTGCTCTGCATAGCTCAGTACACCTTTAAAAATAATGTACCATCACACGCTTGGTACTAATGGTTTTGCACAAAGCAGCAGATACCCTTTCATTAAAAAGGTAAAGGTAAAGGACCCCTGACAGTTAAGTCCAGTCGCGAATGACTCTGGAGTTGCGGCGCTCATCTCGCTTTACTGGCCGAGGGAGCTGACGTTTGTCCACAGACAGTTTTTTCCGGGTCATGTGGCCTGCATGACCAAGCTGCTTCTGGCGAAACCAGAGCAGCACACGAAAACGCTGTTTACCTTCCCGCCAGAGCGGTACCTATTTATCTACTTGCACTTTGATATGCTTCCGAACTGCTAGGTTGGCAGGAGCCAGACCGAGCAACGGGAGCTCACCCCGTTGCAGGGATTCGAACCGCCGACCTTCTGATCGGCAAGCCCTAGGCTCTGTGGTTTAGACCATAGCACCACCCCATGTCCCACTTTGCTTTTCCTGTTCTGCCCCAACCCCTACCTGCAAACTACAGCATTTAGTATAGTCTCCTGCTGCTACCACCTAAGCAAGGCAGGAACATTTATGCAAGATACAGCTGCACGGCTGGTTTTACTGTGGAAAAGAGTTGCCATTAATGGGTGGAGGCATTACGGATAATTTCTAAGGGAGCTTTCTAAGTCAATGCAACACCACCAAAATGTAAGCACAAGTAATTCTATCTGAACTTTGAACTACTTTGGGCTATAAAATTATAATGGATTGGGGGGTGTTTTTGTTTTTTTAAAAGGGGGAAATTCTCAGCACATTCAAACAAGTTCATATCGGCTCTTTCACATCCATTAGTCAGAGCAGTGGAAATCTGGGCATACTTCTTAACTGAGCAATTGTTTGTCAGTCATGACTTTCAACTGTAATATAATAATGGTTTTATTGTCTGTGATTCTAATGCATATGACACATTGTTGTATCCATTGCATATCCTTCACCACCCTGGGATGGGGGTTGGTTTAGAAATATAACAAACAAACAAACAAACAAACAAACAAACAAACCAGAAAGTTTTTGACACTAAGTAGATAACTTTTTCTTTCCCCAGACATTTAAAATTATGGTTTTATACAGTCCTAGCTCTGTGGGTTCTGCTCACCTGCCCTCAATTTTTAAAATTAATTTGTTGTTGCAAAGTTGCCCACTATTCTCTGCTTAAAAGTGATTTGTGATTTTTATAGTGGTGGTATACAGGGGTCTGTTCATTGTAAAACTGTAATTTTACTTAGCTTAATCTCTGCAAGCTACCCAGGGAACTTGGTTAATAGAGCAGCCTATAAAACGTATAAATAAATAAAATTCTTGAAATGTGATCAGTGGACACTCGTGCCCCCCAGTCCCTCGAACCGTATATCTTTGCTTCCCTGCAAAGATAAAATGCACTAATAACAATTGGCTTGCAGATATGTTTGCCAAGAAGCTGATTTTATGCATCCATGAAACTTGCACCCAGCCATGAAATCAAACAATATGCATTAAAAAAAAAATCAACAGCTTAGGAAAACAGCATTTTTATTTTTGGTCCGAGTTAGCCACACGTGATTTTTTAAAAAAGAGATTCTAGGACAAATCCATCATTATTTGCAACTGTTTGGATGACTTAAGTGCAAAATCTCATGTTGGAGTTCTGCATGCTCTCATGAGGCTTCCAAATAAATAAGTATCATCCCCCCCAACAGATCTAAGGGCTTTGTCTGAAATCTTATTAATCGCTAGAGGAAGGCAGCCATATGGTGTGAGGATAGAGCTTGCTAGGGGCACACAGTAGGAAAATGTGTAGCTGGCTGTGAACAGAGCAAAGGGTGCAATGGAGAAAACAGCAGCTCCTAAATGGTACAGCATGTAAATCTATAGATTATTCATTAGGTGCCTGAGCGTACACTGGCACATTTCTAATTACTGAAGGTCGTTAGGCGCTAGCACTCTCTGTCACTAAACTGGAAAACTTTCATCCTTATCATCACAAGAAAAACCGAAATCTTATCTCTGTTAAAGCCTACCGTTACCTTTAAATATCCTTCTTCCGGGACATAAACAGCATGCAATTTTCATGCCTGCCAACCACATACATAACATTTCATAGGTCATCCAATAATACAGTGGTACCTTGTTATTCAAAAAGGGTGGGTTCCGGGAGTCCATTTGACTCCCGGAACCATTCGGAACCCAAAGCGCAGCTTCTGATTGGCTGCCTGAAACCAATCAATCAGAAGCTGCGGAAGCCGCACCGGACGTTCAGCTTCCGAAAATCGTTCGAAAACCGGAACACTCACTTCCGGGTTTCAATCATTCGGGAGCCAAGGCGTTCGGCTTCCAAGGTACGACTGTAGTAATAAAAAACACAGAACTGTCTTAAAATGAATGCCGGGGTGGGGGACTGACTTGAAATAAATGGACACAAACGATGCTGGGAGAAGTATAGCAAGGTAAGAACACAAGAGTTGCCTGCTGGATCAGGCCAGTGGCCAACCAAATGCTGATGGGAAACCTAGGCGCAGCACCCCTAGGAGCATGACCCAAACACAAGAGAACTTTCCCCTCCTGCCGTTTCCAAAAACTGGCACTCAAAATCATTAGTGCCTCTGGGGGTAGGTACCTTTGGGCGGGGTGGGATTAGAATTGGTGCGGCAAAGCAGAGCACAGTTAGGGGCGGAGTTAGGATTGCTCTTTGAGCTGCCTTCCAGACAAATGAAAAGAGTTTATTCTGTGAAACAGGAAGTGTTTGCATTCCCTCCATAAATTCACTACAACATACTGTGTTAGCAGACTTAATAGGCCTGCAGGTTCTGGCTTGCCACCTTAATGAACTGCACTGTTAAGATCCCATCCCATGAATTCACAAAAACATCCATATAACTAGGATTATATTAATGTATAACATATTCCAAACAAGAGCTCCAATCAGCTAATCTGCCTGCACAGGGGAAGACGAAAGAAAAATCGCATTGTCTTCAGTGGGGATTACATGCACACAAAAAAGCTGTTTCATTAGCAGAATTCTGTTTGTGGGTTTTAGCTTTCCTTACCGAGTTGATTATCTTCCACTTTTTTTATTTCACAGGAAAGCTTCCAAAACAATGCGAAGTCGGGAAAAGGGGAGTGGGAGCATTGATACTCATTTTGTACACATGGGAAACCCCACACACAAATACAATATTAGGTTGCAATCCAGGCCCTATTTAGGGAACAATCCTATGCACAAGAAACTGGTGTCATGCAAACTGGTGTAAATTAATCCAACATAAAGTTACACCAGATCCAAATGCCGTTCAGTAGCAGGGCTGCTGCTGCTGCTCTGCCTAGACCCAGTGGACAGGAAGCAAGCCTTTCAAATACAGTGGTGCCTCGACTTACAAATTTAATCCGTTCCGAAGGCACCTTCATAAGTCGAAAAATTCGTAAGTCGAAAAACGCCATTGGAAATGTGATTTCCCATAGGAATGCATTGAAAACTGAAAAATTCATAACCCTATCTAAAAATTCGTAAGTCGAAAAATCTCTATCTAAAACAGCCGCGTTTTTTTTCCGGATGTCGAGAAATTCGTAAACGTGCGGCCATTACCCCCATTCGTAAGTTGAAAAATTTGGTTGTCGAGTCGTTCATAAGTTGAGGTAGCACTGTAGTATTTCCCCCAGGTTGCTGGGTCACAGAACCAAGCCTGACAGGCTTAGGATCCAACCTAAGACACCCCCACACACTCTGTGGCCCCACCCACACCACAGCCCTAGAATGGCCCTTTTGGCTCAGCGAGTTTACACCAATATTGAGGGACTGAGCTGCTGCGTCCTCAGCTGCTTATCCTACTGGAGTTTGCCATAGGATTGCCTGACAATGAAATAGGACTTAACTTTTGAGTGGATGCAGTTGAGAATGGAGTCTTAGTCACCCATCTAATGGAGTTTTCCCCTCATTGCAAAGTGTAGGCACATGTGGGAGAGCAGAATCTGATCAGGACCACGATATGGTTCCACACTATATTCCTTACCTAGCTCAGCCCCTGCCACACACTAGCTAATTAAAAATGAGGTAAAATAAAATCTTGAACCCTGGGGCTAACTAGTTTGACTCTAAGGAAGAGCTCTATGTTACTAACCCCCAAATTCACAAACCACTATATTCCACTCATTCATTTCTCTTCCAACAGGGAGGCCCCCAAAGCAGCATACAGTGGTGCCTCGACTTACGAATTTAATCCGTTCCAAGGCACCTTTGTAGGTCGAAAAATTCGTAAGTTGAAAAACGTCATTGTAAGTTTGTAAGTCGAAGCAACCCTATCTAAAAATTCGTAAGTCGAAAAATCCCTATCTAAAACCGCCACGGTTTCCTTTCGGATGTCATGACATTCGTAAACACGCGGCCATTAGCCCCATTCGTAAGTCGAAAAATTCAGTTGTCGAGTCGTTCGTAAGTCGACGTACCACTGTACATAAAAAACACCACAGCCAAAACATGAAAACTCTACTATAAAATAAATAAACAGAATAAATCTTTTCTGTTAACTGCCCTGAGACCTCCAGCAGGGCAGTCTTGAGCAGGTCGCGCGTCCTGGCGCTGAGGGGTGGAGATCGCTCTGGCGCCCCCGCCCTCGCAGGGCACAGCACGGCTTCCACACGGCTTTGCCGCACAGCACCCTGCCTACCGGCTCAGTGCCCCGCACCATCGGGACTCTACCTAGAGCTGGCCCTGACCTCCAGGTATGTGGTTGTTGTTTAGTCGTATAGTTGCATCCGACTCTTTGTGACCCCATGGACTAGAGCATGCCAGGCACTCCTGTCTTCCACTGCCTCCCGCAGTTTGGTCAAACTCATGTTGGTGGCTTCGAGAACACTGTCCAAACCATCTCATCCTCTGTCATCCCCTTCTCCTTGTGCCCTCCATCTTTCCCAGCACCAGGGTCTTTTCTATACCTCCAGGCATAGGGTGGTGTATAACTTCAATAAATAATAATAATAAACAAATGAATGAAAACAGAACCAGCAGTAAAACTCAGTCTTAAAAGCTAAGAAAAAGCCAGAACAGCAGCAGAAATCAAAAACAAAAAACTAGGAAGTTAATAAATTTAAGGCCTGCTGGAAAATAAGAACTTGGAAGCAGCAGCAAAACTTGGGACAACTTGACCTCCCAGGACAGGAAGTTTCATATACTGAAACACTCTCTTGTGCACCTCTACTGGTGTCCACTTCTGGACACACAGAAGGGCCTCATCTCATGATCTCATAGAACTGATTGATTCCTATGGGAGAGGTGGAAATGGAAAGAGAAGGCATATGACACCATCACCTTGCTGAAGCTTAGCAGGTCTGGCCAGTGCCTGGGAGATCTCCTGGGAAGCACTTGGGTCCAGTGACATAAGAAAGACGGGGTATAAATGTAAGCGCATTAATGAATTAAGAAGGGAGATTGGGGAGAGGGGAATGAAGAGAAATAAGAATAAGCAAAGAAAATAAAAGAAGAGAGGGAAATGGAGATACATGCCTAAATACCAAACAGAAAAACGAATCCCATGTAACATATAGCAAAGTTAAAGATGTCTGCAAAAGAGAGGGGCTACATAGCTCTTCTTAGCTTGGCTGCCTCACTAAATAATGTGGAAAGTTGTAAAACAATAACGAAAGTTATTACCCCATCTGTACTGGAATTCTGCGGGCTTTTCTGAAGACTGGTTTACTGTGTTTTAATTATGGGTGTTTATATTCTAGTGTTTGTGCTGTAATAAGCAAAAATCTGCTCTTATTCCCTTATGGGGTACCCAAGAGCCCTTATTGGGTTCTCCATCGGTCAGAGAATATAACAGAGGCCAACCAGAGAATTTTGAGAAGCAAAGCCTTTATTTTTGCTGTTGCAACAGGGTCCTTCCCCTCACACAAGAGATCAAGGAAGGAACCCAGAACAAAAGAGCACCTCCACTTTTATCAGTTTTCCCATCACCAGGAAACGCCCCCAATACATCATTCCTACATCACAGCTATGTAATCAATACATCACAAAAAAGGAGGGTTCAAGGTAGAAATCTGAGCACTTTTGACACCTCTCCTAGTCCTCCTATCAACCCTCCCAGGTGTGAATTCCTAAACACAAAGAGAAATTAACATTTTCGTAAGGGTTGATCACTGTCTTTTGTTCAGAGGAGTCTTCCATTGTGAATGAGATACCATTGATGGGGAATTATGGCTCCCAAGTTGCTAGTCATGTGGAAATGTGTGCATATGCTGATCCTTAAGCCTTCCTTAAGGCAGGATTGAGTCCAAGCGGGAGGGGTCAGGGTCTTGAAGCGGAGCGGAGACGGGGAAGATGGCGTTGAACATGATTCTGGGTATTACAGCTGTCAAATTCGGTCACCCCTCTCTGTTCATTAATAATGGTGTCCTGATTCTCCCCCCCCCTTATAATTTTCTATAACAGTCCCCTCTCTGAGGCAATATTGTTGTGTAACAACCAATCATTGCCTCACATAATCGACAGTGACGTTTCGTACTTTCTAAACCACGTAGAAGTCTATTTTGGCGTTAAGCAATATATAAATTCATAATCAATATTATAGAGGCACATGAATAAAGCAATCCTTAGACCATTCTGAAGCTTTGAATAATTCTCTTCCAAAGTGATTCAGGCACAGCTCTGCAGAGTTCACACATGTTGCCTCTGGTTGTTGTTATAGAAAATAAAATGTATCGGAATGAGAAACGTTTGATGAAAGAGAAAGGTTTTTTTAAAAGAAAAAGAAAAAAGAAACAAAGAAAAAACAAGAACCACCACCACCACTTACAACTTAAGCATTTTTGTTGTTGTTGTTTTGCTTTAGCCTTATTTTTAGAACCCTTTTCAAGCAGTTAACTCCTATAGAATTTGCTCCTCATCCCTGGGCTGCCTTCTGCTAAGTTTCTTGGCTGCGCTGATGATTTCTCCCTTTGTACTCCCTCTCCCTCTCTTTCAGTTGTTGTTCAAATTCCAATGACTTGGGCTTATCTTTGTGCTTTTTATTTCCCTACAGTAGTAAAACTCCATTATGATGCTTGGCAGACAATTTAAAGCACTGCAACTATCGTCTTGGAAATGAAAGTCTGTTTCCACACACAAAAAAAGACCTTTCTACTTGACTAAATACGCTGGTTCTAAACACAAGTACAAGCACCCACAATCCACAGGATCTAAATTAAAGAAGAGTTAAATCAATCAATCAATCAATCCCCAGTCCCGGTCTTCTTCTGCTTCCAAGAAAAAAAGTGCAACATGCATAAGAAATCCGTTAACTAATGACATTAAATAAGGGGACCACAAAAAGCAAAAGGTAGCTGTGTCTTCCCATAAGGAAAATTCCAAAATCTGTATTAGGGCAATATGATTAGCAGGCCAACCAAAATGTCACAAAATAGCATACAGGCTTTTGAGTTCTCCGTGTAGTGGCTGAGCTCATCCTGAGCCCTGACTTAATCCCTGATTTCCCCCCCTCCCCCAGAGCCTCAAGGGCCCAGGGGGAGCGCTTGTTTGGCTGCTAGACATCTCTCTTGTCAGGGGTCTACTCAGGAGCAATGGTCTACTTGGGAGGAGGGAGAAGACTCGCCCCCAAGCAATGAGACAGCAGCAGACAAGGCAGAGAAACAGTTGTATGTATAGGACTCTCAACCTCCTCCGACATTTGCTAGTTTGCTTATACAACAACAGAAACATAACAAAGAACACAAAAATAAAGAATATTCTGCTTATATGTGGTATAGAACAGGGATGTCCAACAGGTCGATCAAGTTTGACTAGTCAATCCCAGAGAGGTTCTGGCTGATTGTTGTCGAACACGGGCTCCGCCCCAGCCCCTCTCCCTGCCCTCCATTTTCGCATGATTGCTGGAACAGAAGACGAAGTTCTAGCTGTGAGGCAGATTGTTTTCATAGTGATCTTTTGGTGAGCGACTAATACCCTCTCCCCTTTACTCTAGTCCAGGGGTAGGCACCTAAGGCCCATGGGCCAGATGCGGCCCAATCGCCTTCTCAATCCGGCCCACGGACGGTGCGGACGGTCCAGATGCGGCCCAATCACCTTCTCAATCCAGCCCACGGACGGTCCGGGAATCAGCGTTTTACATGAATAGAAAGTGTCCTTTTATTTAAAATGCATCTCTGGGTTATTTGCAGGGCATAGGAATTCGTTCATTATTATTTTTCTCAAAATATTGTCCGGCCCACCACATGGTCTGAGGGACGGTGGACCGGCCCACGGCTGAATAAGATTGCTGACCCCTGCTCTAGTCTGACATTTCCCTCCTTAAAAAAAGCTTAACAACTTTTGCCTGAACCCCCTAAAAGGGGGGGAGGGAGATCACAGCCTGTTTTCTCCCCCCCTCCCACAGCCTGTTCCCCCCCCGTATACTATATTAATTTCTTAAAACTTTGAATCTCTCCCCCACCCCCATTGATTGAGGAAGCAATTAATTTCTTCCAAAATAGTCAAAAGATTTCCAGTTCAATAACGGACATAAAAGGCTGCCTTCTACTGAGTCAACCTGTTGGTCTGTCTAATTTAGATCAGTGGTGGGAACACAGATTGGCAGTGGCTCTCCAGGGTTTCAGATTGGGGACATTCCCTGAAGACACCAGGGACCGAACCTGGGGCATCCTGCAAGCAAAGCATCTGTTCTAAGTGCTCCCCTACAAGCTGAGACTAGAAGCTGTGCCACGTTGATCTGTACACAGGACCCCAGGACCCCTTCTCCTTCCCCATCAGAAAATAATAATTTTGTTAGCTGAAAAACCACCCCACGCATATAAATGTGATGCAGCCTGACTCAAATGCTGCTTTCCACACGCAACAAGGGGGACTTGTGGTGGGTGGTACACTCAACAGACTGGAACTGGCTCCTGCTATGACCATGTGGACTTTCAGCTAGTAAAAATAAAAGTCTAGCCAGCCCAAACTGACTCCCTTCTCTCATGTCTACTGCGGATTCAAACAATATGGTGTTGTGATTCTTGTGTGTTGGGACTAAAAATCCCCATTTAGCTCACTTAGTACTTTTGGGGCCAGTGACCATCTCTAAGCCTAGCTTTCCTCATAGGGTTCTTGTTGGGGGCAAGAGGGAGGAGGATTAAATGAGAAACATATATGCCACCTTCAGCTCATTAGAAGAAGGGTGGGATATACTGTAAATAATAAAAACAATTATCAGTCTAAGCCATGGGTAGGCAAACTAAGGCCCGGGGGATGGATCCGGCCGAATCGCCTTCTAAATTGGCCCACAGACAGAAGAAGAAGAAGAAGAAGAAGAAGAAGAAGAAGAAGAAGAAGAAGAAGAAGAAGAAGAAGAAGAAGAAGAAGAAGAAGAAGAATTTTTTTATTTATACCCCGCCCATCTGTCTGGGTTTCCCCAGCCACTCTGGGCGGCTTCCAACAGAAATATTAGAATACACCAATTTCTTAAAGATTAAAAGCTTCCCTAAACAGGGCTGCCTTCAGATGTCCTCTAAAAGTCTGGTATATGAGTAGAATGTGTGCTTTTTATTTAAAATGCATCTCTGGGTTATTTGTGGGGCCTAGGAATTCGTTCTTCTTTTTTTTCAAAATATAGTCTGGCCCCCCACAAGGTATGACGGACAGTGGACTGGCCCCCTGCTGAAAACGTTTGCTGACCCCTGGTCTAAACTATGGTTTATTAGATAAGAATATGTGTTGTTCCTGTGCACTTCTCTTCTCCCACTGCCCTTCTTTTGTTCCACAACTGAAAACTATGGAATTACAGTTTCCAGTTACATCCAAACCAGGAAACTGTGGTTTAACAAGTCCCCCAATCTCTTAAACTGTCACATGCAATATGAAGCAGGGGAGGAAGGAGGAAGGAACACACAGGCACAATGCTCATTCTTAGTGTTAGTCAGATATCAAGTTTGTCTCAAACAAGCCTATGTCTCTGACAAGGCCGTGTCTTCTTTCCATCATCTTTTATTTCTCTTCCCTATCTTAAGCACACAAGACAATATTGCACCAGTAGAAAAACAAATAAATAGGACTGAAGCAGAGGGGCAGGGTTATAGCTCTCATGACACCACCATGTCCTTTGCTGGGGCCATTCCAAGTACGAAGAGCACAGATTCTTGTAGATATTATTGGTCTCCATTATCTACTTCCGTCAAATCCCTTCCCAATATGCACCTAAGCTGACAGCATCAAGGTTTTGGTGAGTGCAGTATGTTTTTTTAAAAAAATTTATTTAATCAGAGATGGGTAAGTTAAGCTGTCTCATTTTGCAAAGACACTTTACAAATTGATTTGCCAGATAGCAGTACATATGGCTGCATATTAATATAAAATACCTTGAAAATGTTTTCCTAATGCTCTCATTTGTCGTGTAATAAGAGAGCTAAGCGCATCCAGCTTTAGTCTCACAGAAAGGTTCTTATAAACATATTAGAGAGAGAAGCTGTTCATTTGAATTCCAGCGAGCTAATGCCTTCTGTCAAAAGTTCCTAAACAGATTTATAGATTTTTTTTAAAAAAAACACCAACCAGTGAACACATATAAATCAAAAGTATTTTTTTTGCCAAGGTGCATACATTGCTCTTTATTAAGACATTTGAGAGTTAGTGTGGTGTAGAGGTTAGGTAAAGGTAAAGGGACCCCTGACCATTAGGTCCAGTCGTGACCGACTCTGGGGTTGCGCGCTCATCTCGCATTATTGGCCGAGGGAGTCGGCGTACAGCTTCCAGGTCATGTGGCCAGCATGACAAAGCTGCTTCTGGAGAACCAGAGCAGCACACGGAAACGCCGTTTACCTTCCTGCTGTAGCAGTACCTATTTATCTACTTGCACTTTGCCGTGCTTTCAAACTGCTAGGTTGGCAGGAGCTGGGACCGAGCAACGGGAGCTCACCCCGTCACAGGGATTTGAACCGCCAACCTTCTGATCAGCAAGCCCTAGGCTCAGTGGTTTAACCCACAGTGCCATCTGGGTCTCTATGGTGTAGAGGTTAGAGGACCTCAAATTAGGACCAGGGAAATCCATCTTTAATTTATCCATTCAGCTGTAAAGCTCACTGGGTGGCCTTGAACCATTCACTGTATATGATCCCAGCCTACTGCAGAGGGTTCTGGGAGGATAAATGGAGCCACTCTGCTTCGAACCATTTGCTGTAGAGGCAGGATGCAAATGAAATAATTAAGTCAGTAAATAAATTTCAGGGCACAGCACACGATCTGTATTTTCAGAATGGCAAAACCGAGGACAATAGAGAGGAGATAATTTTTTTCTGAGTTTCAGGGAGTCAGGAACTAAAACCAAGAAACCTGCTTCTTGTCCTCCTAGTCTGGCATTGCTCTCAAACATTTGGGAGCAAGGACCATCTCTCCCGGTTCTTATTCTGCTCACAACAAAAGCAAATCCTCTATCCGACTTCACCACCACCAAAAACAACACAAAACTCATCGCTCTTTCCCACAGATGGCCACTAGCACTGCAGTTGCTTCACTAAGATCCCTCACACTAAAAATAGCAGGTTGCGAACCATAAACCTGGCCAGGAGTGCATTCTTGGGGAAATAGCCTTGACCACCTCGCCACAATGGAGCTATTCACAGACACGGCAACCGCAACTCTACAAATGCAGCCTTTCCCCCCATCTGGTTCCTGACTAACGGAAACTCCCTGCTTCCACGCTGGCAGAGCGGGGCTGTCAGCGAACACACGGAAAGGAAGCAGGTAATTTCTATCTGAACAATAATCGGAGGAGGAGATTTATTATACTTGTACCACACCCTTCCTCCAAGGAGCTCAGGCTGACGCTTGGCCCTTACAAAAACACAGCTATGTAGGCTAGGCTGGGAGGGGGAGAGGGAGACACAGTCAAGCCCATCCAATGAACTTGGTCCAGTATGAATTTCATCCCGACTTTCTTGCATCACTCCTGCTATTTCATCCTACTGGCTCATGCACGCCCATGGTTGCTGCACTGCAGGGGTGGGCAGTATTAAGGTGAAATATTCAATTGTGATTTACCAAACACACATACACATCTATATACAGTATTCTAGAAGATAAAATGCACAAATATTGAGGAGCGCATACCTTTCATTGGCATTTGGCCTATAATCAGAATATATGGAAGTACAATTTTAATATTTGTCTGTTGCATATATTTTATCTTATGGATTTTTAAAAATACTGTACAGTGGTACCTCGGTTTATGAACACAATTGGTCCCGGAAGTATGTTCATAAACTGAAGTGTTCATAAACTGAAGCGAACTTTCCCATTGAAAGTAATGGAAAGCGGATTAATCCGTTCCAGACGGGTCCGCGGAGTACTCAACCTGAAGCATACTTAACCCGAAGCATGGGTGTAATTGGTTTCGGAAGTCTGTTCATAAACTGAAGCATTCATAAACTGAAGCGAAATTTCTCATTGAAAGTAATGGAAAGTGAATTAATCCGTTCCAGATGGGTCCACAGCGTTCATAAACCGAAAATTCATAAACCGAGGTGTTCATAAACCGAGGTTCCACTGTAATAATAATAATTCCTTGTTTGTAACTTCCAATTGAGGGCTTTTTTTGTTTTGGGTTGTTTTTTGTTTTTGCTGGAGAGTGGTAGATTTTTATAAACTTTACAGTGGTACCTCGGTTTACAAACACAATTGTTTCCGGAAGTCCGTACTTGACCTGAAGCGTACTTAACCTGAAGCGAACTTTCCCATTGAAAGTAATGGAAAGTGCATTAATCCGTTCCAGACGGGTCCGCGGAGTACTCAACCTGAAGCGTACTTAACCCGAAGTATGAGTGTAATTGGTTCTGGAAGTCCGTACTTAACCTGAAGCGTACTTAACCTGAAGCGAACTTTCCCATTGAAAGTAATGGAAAGTGAATTAATCCGTTCCGGATGGGTCCGCGGAGTACTTAAACTGAAAATACTCAAACCGAGGCGTACTTAAACCGAGGTATGGCTGTATTTTTTAGCCTCTGAAAATTTTGACTGCAACCAATTCCCATATACCCTCCAAGAAACATTACATTACTAAGCAAATAACATAGTCAAACATGAAGCAGGTTTGTACTATAGTTTAGATCGTATCAGTTCTACTTTCCATTTCCAGAGTAAGCCATGGATAGCTGTGGTGGAAAGGGGACAGCACTGTCCTTTCCAGTCTACAGAATAAGCACATACCAGAGTTTCAACATCATATTTGGTCTTTGTATTCCTTGGTGCTCTAAGATGCTTTGTTACATTCTCCATGGGAGCTATGTTCCATAGCCCATCCCACCATGTCTTTAGAGTTAAGCTAGTAGCTGTTTTCCATTACTGTGTAAACTCCCACAGTATTCAATTTCCAGCTCCAACTCCCAGCATCCCTGACTACTGATGGGAGTTGGGGTCCAACAACGTCTTGGGAGGCCATGGGTTCCACACCCCTAGCGGAATAGATTCTGTAGAAATGCTGTAGGCTCTTTCTACACCAGTGGTTTCCAATTAGCTAAGTAAACCATCTTGAGAACAGTAATTAAATAATTTCTTTATTAAAAAAACTTATTTGAAAGACTTCTATTCTCCCTCCCATGTTGGTATACATCAGGCATCCCCAAACTTCGGCCCTCCAGGTGTTTTGGACTACAATTCCCATCATCCCTGACCACTGGTCCTGTTAGCTAGGGATCATGGGAGTTGTAGGCCAAAACATCTGGAGGGCCGCAGTTTGGGGATGCCTGGTATACATTATAGTTTGTTTGTTTGTTTGTTTAAAGTATTTTAAACATACACTTCATCCAAATAGATACCCCAGGGCAGATACATAAAGCAAAACATAAAAGTACAATACTTTCCTTTCAATTAAACAGTAATAAATGTATAATATATTGTTTCAACGAAACACACATTTAAAACAGCAATGCATGTTGATTTCTAACAGCCTCTGACTTCTAATTGCACCCTGAAAATTGCACCAAAAGGCAGCCCTGGATTTGTTACAGACAATTCATGCAAAGGACTTAAAACACTGTGACAAAGAATAACTCTGTCTGCTGAAATGGTAACTATGTGGGGAAAGGCCAATTAGTTTCCATGCAGCTCGGATGTACTTTTGTCTCTGGGCTCAGTTTTGAACATGTTTATCAGATCTGGGCAACAGAAAATATATACCCAGAAAATTCACAAAAGCCTACTCAACATCATGGTTGCCAATCTGCCCCTTTAGAGAAAACAACCCCAGGATCCTGGTATTTAGAAGTTCAATTTAAGTTGCATAGAAATGCCGCTGGTGCCCCAAGGAACACTGGGGGGGGTGGGATTATGAGATGGTTTTGCTGCAGAGGCAAGGCTATTAATACATATATGTTTTTCACATATATTTGCATATAAACTGGAAGCTTGCTGCTCCACAGTTCAGATTCTCCAGTTGCTTCTCCCCCCCCCCCCCCGGTGAAATCCTATTCCTCTGCTGTACCAGGCTGTGAGATTTTGGCCATGGAAAGGTTTTCAAAAAAAACAAAACAAAAAAAACCGCTAGCAGATCTCAATGAATTTGGTCTGCAGCGTCTGTCTGGCTTGTATTTGCAACATCCTGTTTACAGTCGCGCTTGGATGGCAAGCGAAGCAGATGCTATAAAAGCTCATAAAGTAAATAAATATAAATAAATAAGATTATGTCACTGCAAATGAAATGATTGCAAGTGTGCGAGGAATATGTAATAGGAGGAGCAGATGAATTGCTAAGCGGCAACAGATCCTTAATGCAGAACATAACTGCCTACAGGGAAGGAAAGGTGGTTATAAAAAAGAAATCCATGTCCAACGGCTCTGCTTGCCTAGGACATCTGTGGGTCTATAAAAGCTCCATAACTCACCTAAGTACCAACCACAGCAGAACTGCAACGTGGAGGCAGTTGAATTGAAAGCACCAATTCACATTGTGATGCAGTTCAAAATGTCATCGGCCAGCCCTGCTGTGTTGGCCTGGCCCTTCTGCTCATTTCCCCCAAGTGAGGAGTTTGCCTCCTGCCCCAAATTCCTGCCTTGATGGTGCCACTCAATGCACACCTTTTCCTCTTTTTCACCAGTAAAGCCACACTCTGCACAGGCGTCCCTGTGTCTGCAAATCTCCTTTACTTATCTGCCTTTCTGTTGGGTAGCTTGACATGGCCTCCTTCAGACAAGGACCCAATGGAAGACAATATAGCCTGGGTCACTCCCCTGCCTATCACATGCTGTACAATAGGATTTGTACATGTGCCTAAGTCAGCTGCTAACCCAGCCAAATGGAAAACAGTCCACAGACCATATACAGTGGTACCTCTACTTATGAATAACTCTACTTACGAATGTTTCTACTTACGAATGGAGCTCCGTCCGCCATCTTGGATGCGGTTTAGATAGGATTTTTTCTACTTACGAATTTTTAGATAGGGTTGCTTCGACTTACGAATCTTTTCTCCCAATGCATTCCTATGGGATTCGACTTACAAATTTTTTCTACTTACAAATGTGCATTCGGAACACATTAAATTCGTAAGTAGAGGTACCACTTTATTCACTGGATATATCTTCGGGTTGTGATAGGTCTTATTTTATCTTATTTATCTTTTCACTTGCTACATTTACATACATCCTTTTTGCCAACACACTCCAAGGTGGTTCAGAGTTTTAAATAACTGGCTTGCGGTTCAATGGGCATGTAACAAAAAGGGGGAAATGGAAGTGAGGGGACGAGGAGGAGGAGATATGAGTAATCTGAGATGATATAGCCTCGGTATGAGAAAGTTCTGGGAGGGAAGGAACCAAATGGCAGCCAGGCCAATGAGGGGGGGGCTCTCTGTCTCATCTCTCCCTCTCAAGCACCCAAAGTGGAAAAGCTTAACAGGAGATAATTCTGGGGTGAAGGAGCCTCTTGCCATATTGCAGGGGGTTGAATAATAATAATTATTATTATTATTATTATTATTATTCATTTATTTATTTATTTATACCCCACCCATCTGGCTGGGCCTCCCCTGCCACTCTGGGTGGCTTCCAACAAACATTAAAATACATCAAATATCACAGATTAAAAACTTCCCTAAACAGGGCTGCCAGGTATTTTCTAAACGTCAGGTACCGTGTTTCCCCCTTTTTAAGACGTAGCCATAATATAAGACATAGCAGGATTTCTAAGCAGTTGCGCGATATAAGCCATAACCCGAAAATAAGACATAGTGATAGACCCTTCCCCCCTCCCGCCAGCCAACTCTCCCCCATAAAAATCTCTCCCCATTTTACTGTCGCTCCAAAGACACGCATTTCTTTTAAAAGCTTGTAAAAATGCACCGTAGAGCCGTTCCTGCAGCCTCGTGATTCCCCCTCCTGTTTCTGTAAGCATTTTTTAAAATACCTGTAAAAGGATTCCAAAATATTTTTTTTTAGCTAGGCTGTGTGAGCTCTGCTTGCTTGGTGAAGAGGAGAAAAGTGGCATTTGCGGTGGGGAGAAGATGAAAGCACGAGGGAAAAAAGAGGGGCGATTGAAGACGCTGCCTTCCCCTTTAGGGAGAGACTCTGTGTGCGCGTCTCTCTCTCTCTCCCCCCCCCCGCCTCTCTCTCTCTCTCTCTCTCTCTCACACACACACACACACAGCCCACCTCTCGCTTCCCCCCACCTTTCCCCCTTTTAATAGCCTTTTAAAAAGTGAGGATTCTTTTTTCTTTCCATTGCTTGTCTGTAGAGCTTCCCCTTTAAGGATTTGTACCGGTACCGGGATCGCTGCCGGTGGCGCAGTCCTTGCCTTGGGGATTAAGGACTTTCCCCTTCTCGCTGTTTAGGAGCTGCTAAACACTGCCCTACACCCTACACAAAAGTTAACATTTTGTGGGTAAGAGAAACACGGACGGGTTGTTAGGACCAGCAGATTATCTCACCCCGCTTTCTGCTGGCTCAATTGCTACTTAATTGCTACCATTTACCATCTTAATTGCTGCTCAGCTGGCTGCTTTGTTTTCTACAGTATCTCAGCCGGTAGCCTCTTTGCTATCAGTGCTACAAAGTGCTACATTGTTGGAACTTTCGCTCTTAAGTCTTGGGCAGTTGGCTGGCTGGTAGAGATCCTTATTTGCTTTAGTATAGGCTACTGCTACGACTGCATCACACAGATAGATTCCATTATACTGTACTGGTTTAAATTTAAGAAGCTCCAGTGTAGCAGATTGCTATTAAGTGAGTCCCCACCTGTGAGGGGAGAGAGAGAGAGCAGCCCTTCGGAGGAGCTCCTTCCCTCCCTCACGAACATCCCAGGGCCAGGGAGAGAGGGCTGGGCCAGCGATGCACACACCTCCCTTCCCTCAGACTCCCTCTCATGGAGCTTGGTGGTGGCTGTTGCCCGTCATTTTCTTTCAGTCAAGAGTCCTGCCCCGCAGGGAGACAGGGAGCAAGAGGGGCACTGCTCCTGATGTAATAAAAATACCGGTAAGACATTCCCTGAAAATAAGCCACCCAGTGTTTTTTTGAGGAAAAAAAGTGATAAGACGGTGTCTTAAAATGTGGGAAAGACGGTAGTTGTTTATCTCTCTGACCTCTGATGGGAGGGCGTTCCACAGGGCGGGTGCCACTACCAAGAAGGCCCTCTGCCTGGTTCCCTGTAGCTTTGCTTCTCGCAGTGAGGGAACCGCCAGAAGGCCCTCGGCGCTGGACCTCAGTATCCGGGCATAACAATGGGGCTGGAGACGCTCCTTCAGGTATACTGGATGACTTTCATGGTTCCTTCCAACTCTATGATTTCGTGGTGCATTTGTAACAGGCACCTGCCGTCAACATGGCACCCTTCAGCTGTTCTTGGGCCACAATTCCCATCATCCCTGACGTTTTGCCATATTGGCTGGGGCAGATGGGAGTTAAGTGTCCAGCAACATCTGGAGGGTGCAACATTTGCCTAACTTGGATCAACAGAAATCGTCTGTAGCAACACTGCTTGGAGTACAGGCACTACAAGCCAGTATGGGTGGGCGAGGGCATACACAACCTCTCAGATTTCCCTGCTCCCCCTTCCCCTCCTGTAGCTTAACCTTGATACCACCACAAGGAACAAAACGTTTTCTGCGCCGGCATTTACCACCACAGGACAGTTGGTAGAGCATGTGACTCTTAATCTCGGGGTAATGGGTTCAAGCCCCATGTTGGGCAAAAAGATTCCTGCATTGCAGGGAGGGTTGACTACATCAACATTTCTCAACCGCTGTTCCGCGGCACACTAGTGTACCGCGAGACGCTGGCTGGTGTGCCGCAACGTGCGGCGACGAGAAGGGCGATTTTGCAGCTGCAAACTCCACCTCCCTGGGCGTCCTATTTCTTCGCCCCTTTTAGTTTCCACAGACCAATCAGCTTTCATTATTTCAATTTTCCCCATGCCTCACGTGACAGGATCATCCCAGAATCCTTTAGCCAAGATGGCAGCCCCCAGCAGCTAATAGTGCCGCACGTGTGTCTCTTTTTTGGAAAATCGAGCGGACTTCAAGTAGCTACTTTTAAAATATTCAATCTCCATCATTCAAAAGGTAGTTTGTTGCTAATTCATGGAGGCATGAAGACCAAATCGTCCTCTCACAAGTCCGAGAACACGCACAGGGTAAGATACGGGACGGCGAGGTCGGGTGGGGTGGATCAGAAACACGGATCTTTTAAGAACTCGGCAGCGCTGACCCGCCGGAAAGCAATATTTGGCAAGTGTTTCTTACAGTCATAATTATAATATAGGGCGGCACAGAGTTAATTTTTTAAACTTTTTTAATGGTGGTGTGCCTCGTGATTTTTTTCACGGAACAAGTGTGCCGTAGCCCAAAAAAGGTTGAGAAACACTGGACTAGATGGCACTTGTGGTCCCTTCCAGCTCTAGGACTCTGATTCTGTGATGCCCTGCTTGCTAGTTTCCTATGTGCATTTGTTTGGCTACTGTGAGAACAAGGATGCTGGGCTAGGTGGGTAACTGGCCTGATTCAGCCGAGCTCATGTGATGTTCTTATGTCCCATGTTCAATCCATGGCCACTCGAGTTTAAGAGGCTCCTTCCAATCAGCAGTAACAATATGGGCAAGACCAGAGGTCCAACCTCTTAATACAGCACATTCATATAAATAATCACTGTCTGTAAAAATTTTAAAAAAACAAACCTTAAGGATAGCCAGCCATGGGAAAGTACATGAAAATGCACAGAAGAGATCCATAACCCAAGACCATCCTGAGCACATAATCAGGATTTTCTGATTGCTCAGGGCCAGTCGTTCTAAGTTTCCGGCTTGGATGACCAGATGTTATTTCAAGGCTTTTTAAAGTGGCTCTACTGTTCCTGTCTTTCCTTCCTGTCTAGTGTCCGCCCAAAGTCGACTAAAAATAGGCAAGACTCGCCTCCTGTTTTGGCAGCCTGGGCTAAAAATGAAGTTTTAACAGAGAGCGCAGAAACTTCGAGGGAAAGGAAGTGATGATTATTACTTCATTTATTTGTCAGAAGGAAGAAAAAAAGAATGTTTCACTTGCATTAAGTTGACAATGTGCACCCCAGCTCTTGTGGCAACATTAACGCTGCTGTGATTCACTTTAAAGGAATGCTAGAGAATATTCACGGGGGGGGGAGAAGAAGGTTTATCAGAAGGACAATTGGCACCAGACTTCTTCTTTTCTTTTTTTTAACACTTTTGCAGTAAACGAAAGGTTAGATAGTTGAACACACTTTAAGGTAATGCTTTGAAAAATGCAAGGCATTGCCTATTACATAATTTATACCAAAAGCAATCATTTGAGGTTTCCAGTGGTCTTCAGCTAGTGGTTAGGGACCTGCCTCTGTCTTTCTGTCAAAAGGCCCATTTCCTCAGGGATAGTCAGAGCCTATGATAGGCAGAAAGAGCCCACACACTTTCCAAGCCTATCTCCACAGCAGTGCGAGTTATAAAGTTGTACATGATTATGGGATGATAATGCCCAGAAAGCTGAATTCTGAATCCCAGACAAAAACTGACACCTGCACAAATGCCTGCGTGTAACTGCATAGTGAACAAATTCTTGCATGTCCAATAGCACTGAAACTAAACCCAGTCAAACTTCAATGTCTTTGTGATATCACTATCATCCCCATTTGATACACAGAGGCCTGGACCTGAAAGATACGGAATTGACAATGTCCCAAGCTTCCCTGTTCTGAACTAAGCCAACAGAAAACAGAGCGATTGTGACATTGCTGATGGGCAGCCCAAGGTTATGGTGACATCAAAGCATCGAAGCATAACCATCAATGGCACTAAGAGCAAACAAGGACAGGAATTTAGGACAACTCAAATACACACTTTCTGCTGTCACTGTGACACACAATGTGTCATGTGGTGAAATTTTGTGCAGAGACAAACAAAGACACAGGCAACACTTGTGGACCGAGCATGTGTATGTACATTGGCTGAGCAACAGGACCCTGCAAGCATCCTTGGGGGTTCTAGAGTGGTATTACTCATGCTTATTATGCAACACAAGTCCAAGGCATTCACCAGATTCATTTCCAATTTACATTTAATGTAAATGAAGAAAGCAAACAGCACATTCAGCTTGGGAATTAAGACTAACTTCCTTAATACAGCTGCAATTTAAAGAACAGCTGCAGCAATCAAGATATTTTAATCTTTACAGATATTTAGGAGAAGTGTGTGGCATCAGTGTGTGTATCTGTGTGTTTAGCCAGAATTATTTTCTGTGAAACCTCACTGGCTGTGTATTGCTTACTTGGAACTAAAACCCATTCAGGTCAATGGGGCTTGCACCAATAAGCAAGCAGTCAGGAGTGTGGCCCATCTAGTCTAGCATCCTGTTCTCACAGTGGCCAACCAGATGATGCCTATGGAAAGTCCACAAGTATGAATCACAACAGCAGTCTCCCCTCCTGTGGTTTCTGGCAACTCACAAATAAATATATACAGTGGTACCTCTACTTACGAATTTAATGCATTCTGAACGCACATTCGTAAGTAGAAAAAAATTGTAAGTCGAATCCCATAGGAATTCATTGGGAGAAAAAATTCGTAAAACGAAGCAACCCCATCTAAAAATTCGCAAGTAGAAAAAAATCCTATCTAAACTGCATCCAAGATGGCGGAAGGAGCTCCATTCGTAAGTAGAAACATTCGTAAGTAGAGGTACCACTGTATAGCATTACATCCAAGTCTGTGCCAAATATACTGAGGTTCGGGCCCTGTGGAAGAGGAATTGAGGAGTAAAGCTGAGAGCACCTACCACAAACACCTCTATAAGTTTTCCCACCATTCAGACGTGGCACAAGGAGAACATTAAAACTATCTGTGGTAGGTCCTGCGCTCGAAAACAAAAGCTTGTGAGTAGTTGCATCCCCGGAGATGGCAAAATAATGACATCTCTTTAAAAAGAAAGAAAGAAAAAAGACTCAGTCTAGCTCTAGTTACAGGTAAGTAGCCGTGTTGGTCTGGCGTAGTCGAAACAAAATTAAAAAAATTCCTTCCAGTAGCACCTTAGAGACCAACTAAGTTTGTCATTGGTATGTGCTTTTGTGTGCATGCACACCTCTCATACCAATGACAAACTTAGTTGGTCTCTAAGGTGCTACCGGAAGGATTTTTTTCATTTTGTTCAGTCTAGCTCATTCTCATTGTGGAAACGTTCTTGCATCTACATAGTACAACAAGACTTCCAGCGACATTGAAACAGTAAAATGTTAAGCTTGCCTAATGAAAATTCCATTTTCATTTTCTGTACCAAACTATAATTTATACTGAAGGCTCAGCTTTGCAAACATTCCTGATTTATAATACCTCGCTGCCATATGCACCAAGCAACACTTGGAAGGAGTTTTATTAATAAAGCAACAAATAGGTGCATTTTTTTGATTAGCCTCGGCAAGGGAATGAGAGGTAGGGGTGGCCTACACACACACACACACACACACACACACACACACACACACACGTATATGTGTGTGTGTGTGTGTGTGTGTGTGTGTATATATATATATATATATATATATATATATATATATATATATATATATAGGTGGCCTGTGTGTGTGTGTGTGTGTGTATAAAACAACAACTCTTACCTTTTGAAAGTACCAAGATTCAAAGCAATAAATATTCCTTCAAAACCAGGCCCGTCTTGAGTTTAATATGCACCAAATAAATATTCTGCCAATTAGAGATGTGCAAATAACATGCTTTACATTACAGCTTATAGCAATTTCAGATAAAAAGCTTGTGTGGTGGAGTGAATCCAGCTAAAAATGATTGGAGTAGTGCAACATATTTTTACTTCAAGATAGCAAACATCTTGAACATACTTCAGAGGCACATTTTTTTCCTGTGATTTTCTTCTGAGATCTCATTAAGTGTCAAGCAAGAAAGTCTGACAAGCAGGACTGAGCAATATTCACAGAGTAACCTTTGGGGAACAGTGATAAAACCAATTAAGGTTCCTCTTAATTTTTTTTTATTTCATCATTTATTTTACAAAAATGGAAAAGGAAAAATGAAGTCTTTCCCCTTTCTACATTAAACAAAAATAATTAAAGAAAGCAAAGCAATATTCTTTGCTATCATGGGGTGCTGTCGACCCAGGAAATGATAAAAATGAAAGCCACCTGTTGCATAGTGATAAAACTTTAGGTTAAGAGACCATTCTGCCACTTCCTCCAAACTCTCTTCTAGCTACTGTTCCGAAGGGAATAAGAACTCTGATACGGCAAATAATCTAATCTGGCGGTAGCGTTGCAGAAAATGTGCGCCATCATTCTATTCAGGTTATTTTCTCGTTTGTGTATTAACCTAGAAAGTCTGGAACTATGCTGCTTAACTAATTAAAAAAGCAGTGAAGAGGTTTATGGTTGGGTTTGGGGTGGTGCTTTTTTTTTGGAAACAGATAAAATAAGAATAAATCATATTCTCCTCAAAAATAAACAAATCAGATTGCGGAATGACGAAAGCTTTATTTCCATGAGAGTGTTCCCCCATCACATAAGGATACTGGGGTTTGCTGTCTATGCTCGTCTATCCGCAAAGAAACCCCATTGCCAACCCGCCACCCTCCTGCTTCCCTTCACACCTAAAGCCCCATATCCTCAGAGCCCTTCAGGTTCCCCCCCATATCCTCACAGCTCCACCATTCTGAAATGTATGCTTGCTTCTGGTGACAACAGCAGCTGTCAAAGGGGAGAGACAATTCTCCCTCTATAGAGGTGGAGGAGGCAGTGAGAATGGCAGGAGCACATGGAGGCCTGGCTAGGCCGCTCCCAGTACTGTGGACACCACAACATTGGCAGGGAGGGCAGGTCAAGTCAACAGCACACCACGCACCACTACTGAATACGGGGTACACAAATGTTATGAGGTTGTGCAGCCATCATTCAAAACTCACTGCCTTCTATATTCCACCCAAGATTACATCCCCAAAACGGATCTTCCCTTGGTCAGAGTGCACTAAGCTTTTATTAAATTGCTTTTTTTAAAAAAGGATTCACCATATCTGAAGAAGTGTGCATGCACACGAAAGCTTATACAAAGAACAAACTTAGTTGGTTTCTAAGGTGCTACTGGAATTTTTTAAATTTTTTTTATATATTTCGACTGCGTCAGACAAACACAGCTACCTACCTGAACATAATACAATGTTTAAGATCCTTACTCAATAAATTATGATGCCACATATTAGCCTCTTCAGACCCTCCATAACTTAGTAATAAATAATAATAATGATTTATTATTATTATTTAATAATAATAATAATAATAATTTATTATGTATACCCCGCCCATCTGGCAGAGTCTCCCCAGCCACTCTGGGCTGCTCCCAATTGAATATTAAACATTAAAGTGCATTAAAGTCACGTGTATATATATATATATATATATATATATATATATATATATATATATATATATAATGTCCCTCGGTCAGTTTAGACTGCACCCCATTGGCCAGATTAAACCCAGCAACAAGCGACCTACCAATCGGGTGTTGTGGCTATTTATACCCCGCCCATCTGACTGGGTTTCCCCAGCCACTCTGGGCAGCTTCCAACCAAATATTAAAAGTACAATACAGCACCAAACATTAAAAACTTCCCTAAACAGGACCACCTTCAGGTGTCTTTTAAAAGTAAGATAGTTGCTTGTTCACACCCAGAGACCTCCCCCCTAAATAAACACACATTTGACTCAAATTTTAGTTTTGGTTTCTGGCAGAATTTAGACCACAACTTTATTACAGAAAAGTGAGTGGTTGCATAGGCTCTGGTTCGACTAGCTCCCTGCACCCTTGCAGGTAGCTCTACTGACCCAGAGCTCCATCATAGGTCAGCCAAGGGTGAACACCTGAGGTAGGTGAAAAGCCCGGGAAGAGACTCTGTTCACTCCCCAGATGCTCCCCTGGACGCAGGCACAGGCACAACCCCCTCTCGGGACGCAGGCACAGGCACAACCCCCTCTCGGGGGTTGACCAAACCAAGTTGAGTCCCTGGATTCCTTTAACGGAATACCCTTCACATAGGAATGGCGAGACCGTTCTCCCATCCCTATTGTCAGGAGTATGGGCAGGAGTCAGGCTCTGGGGCCTGTAGTGCCTTGCAGGACTGGGGCCTGCCTCAGCTTGTGCTGGGGAAGCAAGGCGTGGCCACACAGGTGAAGACCTCAGCTTGTGCTGGAGAGGCAAGGAGTAGTCACCCAGGTGAGGCCACTTGAGATCTCACTGCACCTGGTGGCAGGAGCTGGGAGGGATAAAAGCTCAGCATTTCCCTTCAGCTCTTTGCCACAGCAACGCTATCCGTGCCTGGTTGCCTCTGGCCTCTTGCTCCTTGGACCCTTGCCTTGCCGACGTCTTGATCCTTGCTCCGTGGACCCTTGCCTTGCCGACGCCTTGATCCTCGACCCTTGTACTTGCTTCTTGTTCCTTGAACCTTCGCCTTGCTTCTTGTGCCTTGAACCTTCGCCTTGCTTCTTGTGCCTTGAACCTTCGCCTTGCTTCTTGTTCCTTGAACCTTCGCCATGCTTCTTGTTCCTTGAACCTTCGCCTTGCTCCTTGACTCCCAGACCTTCGCCTCTGCCTTGCTCCTTGACCTTGCGACTGCCTGCTGCTGGACCCTCAGCCCTGCACCTGTTCCTGCTTCTACACTACCATCTTGCCTCTGGTCCTGACGCCCGCCGACCGGACCGTGACACCTATCACCTGAACCAGTGCCTATCCGCAACCTTACAAATTGTGACGATTTGCTACGCGGCAGGCGAAACCCAAATGGCACCAGCCAATCAGCCAAGTGGGGAAAATTCCTGCCGTGCCCCTGTCCCAACGACAGATGACAGATGACACATGACGGCATAGCAAGGTCAATCACAAAATGCCCTAAAAGTAGGGAGAGGTGGGCTGGTGTTCCGATCCACGAACTGAAAGAGGAAGCTCTGGGTCATGTGCATAGGTATACATAGGTCCCTCGATCCGTTTAGACTTCACCCCATTGACCAGATTACACCCAGCAATGAGGGACCTACCAATCGGGTGTTGTGGCTATCCAATAGACCCACCCACAACCAGGAGGTCAGACTCCAGGTCCCACCGCAACACGTGGCCTCTTTTAGGGAGGACACGATTTGCTTATTGCCTTGACATCTGCTGGGAGGGCATTCCACGATCTATGTGCTCATCCAAGTCCAATCTGGACCCGGGTAAAAATATCCACTCAAAAGGCTTGTTGGAAAAGGAACAGGTGCCTAAATACACAGAGACTCTTCCTTTTCAGACATTTGCACTGTACATAGGAAGCTGCCTTATAACAACACCCAAATAGGGCTTTAGATAGCTTAAAGGGGGATTAAGACAAATTTATGGAGACTCTGTCCATCAATGGCTGTAAATCATGATGGCTAAGTGCCACCTCCAAGATTAGTAGCAGTGTGCTATTGAGTATCTGTTGCAGGGAAGGATAGCAGGAGCGAGCTATTACCTTTCATCCTGCCTGAGGACTTCCTGGGAGCAACGGATTGGCTATAACAGGAAGAATGATGCTGAACGAGATAGACTGCACATGATACGAACGCAGGAAGCTCCCTTGTACCAAGTCAAAACATTGGTCCATCAAGCTCAGTTCTGACTGACAGCAGCTCTCCAGGGCCGCAGAGGAAGGCTTTCACAGCCCTACCTGGGGATGCTGGGGATTGAATCTGGGAGCTTCTGCAGGCAAAGCAGTTGCTCTAACCACTGGGCTACGCCCCTTATCCAAAATCTGAGTTACATTGGTCAGGAACCAAACCCTGGGCTTTTTGTGTGGCAGGCAAAAATTGTACCACCACTAACAATGCAACCAGAAGTAATCATTTTTACATTTTCATTTTTACCCAGTCTTTGTCTAATGCAGGCACCCCCAAACTTCAGCCCTCCAGATGTTTTGGACTACAATTCCCATCATCCCTGACCACTGGTCCTGTTAGCTAGGGATCATGGGAGTTGTAGGCCAAAACATCTGGAGGGCCGCAGTTTGGGGGTGCCTGGTCTAATGGCTTAGCTGCCTAATTACAATAGGTCAATATAACAATTCAGGGCTGATCAGCTGTCGTGCCAAGAGACTAACAAGTGTGATTGCTGCTACTTCAGCTTCCCCCCCCCCAAAGACAGACACCACTTTCTTTCATGTAGACCATCAGAGCAGCTTAGCCCCAGAATCTATTTTAAATGCTGAAGTTCAACCAAGTAATGTGAGAGTACGAATAAGTAGTGCTTCTGACCACATACAGAGGATCTTTTCTAAGGCACTAAATGGCAAGAAATCACACAGGTGGGGCTACAGGTAAAAGGTCTTCCAGATTGTACACACAAATTTCAAATGTTTTTGAGCTCTGTGGAAAGCAGACACTGTGTCTTGTTAATGCTTCCCTTTCTGTCTACCTGTTAATGCGTTCCCTTTCGAATGCTACTCCACCTTTTGTCCCAACCTGGCTTCAGCATTACTCCTCTTTGCCCTCAGATACAGATCACCTATTTTTTACCCGTTCACCTAGATTAAACCCACACACTCTGTTCTGTCCATCTATTCTGTAATGATTTTGTCATCTTTTTTTTCCCAATGAACCAATATTTCTGCATTTAGCTAACCCTCTCATATTGGGTTTTCCTTCTATTGGTTGTGACCCAGGGGAAATACTATCAAAATGCTGTAGAATAAGGTATCAACACAAGAGATCAGCCTTACTTCACAACGTGCATTTCATGTGCCACCCCAGAACAAGTTTCATTTAGTATATGTCATGCAGCAGAAGCAGGGTGGATAAAAATCAATGATTTTTTAATTTAAAAAAAATCAAAAAATGAGATTTTTTTTATTTAAATCAGATTTTTTATTTAAATCAGATTTTTTAAAATTTAAATTGGATTTTTAAAATAAAATGCTTTTGGAGGAAAAATCTTTCTAAAGATAGTTTTCTATTTAAGTTACATTATAGTCCAAAGCCTATTCATCAGGAAATAAGGATTTGTTTTAAGTTTTTTTAAAAAAAATATTTTAACCACATTAGTTAACAAATATGGATACATATGCTATAATGTTACTGCTATAGTTAAATAAATTGTTTAAATTGTTACAGTATTAAGGAAATGATTGTTTTTTTCCTTCCAATAAAGTTGTCCAAATATAAACAGTTAACTTATTAAACTTCATGATAATCTCATAATTATCTGTCAAATGTATTTCTAATAGTATAACCAAATCAGTAATTTTTGATATAACTGTAAAAACCGTTCTGAAAATTTATTATTCCAAAAATGAAACCTTCACCTGGTTGTAAATATTAAGATGCTACCAGCAAGAATAAGTCTTTCGGGGGGGGGGGATTTAAAGATTTAAATCGAGAGAGAGATTTAAATCAAGTCTTACTGACTAGTGATTTAAATCAAGTCCTACTGACTAGTGATTTAAACCGTGATTTAAACCATGATTTAAACCGATTTGATTTAAATCAAATGCGCCCTGAGCAGAAGACAAGGTATGTATGGGAGGCGGAGAGGTTCCATTGTGCAAGCAGAAGTTGTTCCATTCGCACAAAGTTTCTTGGATGCAACTCACAGCTTGTATACCAGTTGCAGTTCAGTTCTGTACTCGATCAGTTCTGATCTCCATCTTCAAAGCACAACATTACCATCATCCAACTGCGTTCTCAGGAGAAAGGTTAACTAGTTTGCAGGCACTTAACGCACCTCTTTGTTTTAATGAAAGTGAAGGTAAAAGCACAATAAAATATCCCACCCCCCCACCCCACCCCGAATGTGTCTTTGTAAACTTTCTCCCAATCCTGTGTTAATCCAAAGCTTTATTCCTCCAGATCAATTAACCTAGAGCAGTTAAACTAATTAACTACAAATACTTGGATAGATTAAGTTCACTGCTCAGTGCTTCAAATGTACTTTGAATGGGTGGACAACTGTTTTTAAAAACCTTATGATGTAGAGAGAAAAATGTGATTAGTCCTGCCGTCCCTCGAACTTTTGAGAGAGGAGAACCCCTCTGCCAATCGTATTACCCAGGAAGGCCCTTAGCAAAGGAGGTGTTCTCTCCAATATTTGGAATGTCCTACATCATTTACGACTTTAAACACTAATGTGAGCTCCTTGAATGAAACCAACTGGCAACTGTGGGCGACATCACACAACAGTATTGTATACAACACACACACATCAATGAAGTTTTACTCCATTGAAATTAATGGACCTAACTTAGTTATGTTTATTAATTTCAGTGTGCCTACTCAGAGTTGTTGAAAACCATCCTCTCTTTCTTCCCCCACCCAGTGGAAAGAGAGTCCGTCATGTCATAAACGGTTATTTGTCTTCACTCATCATCACCACTATAAAACACGAGTGGTATTACGGCGATGTGCGCAGCACCAAGAAAGGAATGGCAACAGTGGGTAGTTACCAGAGTCAGCGAAGGTCTTTTGGTGAGTGCAAATATAAGCTGATCTCATGGAATTTTAGGCAACAGAGGGAGCAACTAAAATGGGTGGGGAATCTAAGATTAATCAATTTAATTGATATAAAATTAAGCAATCCACTAAAACGGGTGGGGCCTCTCTCAATGCTTGGGGAATCCAGACGCCGTCTCCCATCACTCCTGATCCGTAATTGTGCTGGCTGGGGTTGATGGGAGATGGAATTTAACAAGACACAGAGGACCACAGAGTCCCCTTCCCTGCACTAAGAGAACAGCTAGAGATGGAGGGGGAAGACAGGGATGCCTAAGAGAGAAAACATTATCTCAAGAGCCCCTGTGAATCTGTAATGATAAATGGCAAGTATCTGAATTAGCCTGAATGAACAATAGGAGACATTACTGGGTGAAACTAAAGTGCCCTTCATTCTGCAGGTACGAGATCAAAACATAATTATAAATACGTCCTCATCTGACTTTCCACAGGGTTTAAGTACAGGAGCTCTGCACACTGCTGAGAGTCCCATACAATGCAGCTGCTTCAACCTTCATATACCACATTAGGTGACCCTAAGGGATTCCATGCCGCCGGTCACTAATGTGCCGCATATTGTTCTCACACCCAGCAAAGCCATAAATATCCCTCACACACAATAGCTTAGGATTCGAGAGGGCTTTTAGCCTGTTAAGTGTTTGCCACTCTGTGCACTTAGGACACGCAGTTACATTTACCCCTGATTGTAGGCTGATGCCCACGTTTACGTACCACTGAAAGTCTACGACACACATTTCCAGGGAAACGTTTTTGCAGAAGGCTTGATTTTGATCAAAATGAAGAGGGGGAAAAAGGGGGGAGGGGGCAACCACAGGAAGGTAGATAACGTTTCCGAGCAAACAGCGCTTTATCCGCTTCATGTATTATGGATGGCGTAGAATTGCTAGCAGCACCCCAGATTCTGCCGCTTCCTGCGGGCATGAGATCCACATGATAGGCATAGAAACGGTCACCCGTTACACAAAGACAACAGAGAGCTCTGCAAATCTAGCATGGGGGGGGGGAGAGAGATAGGCACACTAATGCAGGATTTGAGAGCCAAATTGCTGTCACACTTCGTCAAGAAACGGCAACATGCGCCAACAAAAATAGTGAAGTGGCAACCCACACATACGAGCTGCAGTTGCACAGACTAACAGAGTATGAAACAGTATTTATTTTAACTTCTAGTGAGAGACAGCTGATGATCAACACCTCTAGCAGAAGTAGTATGCAACACAAGGAAGGCTGCCATGGAGTGTGTGATCGTTTCAGATAATCAGTGATGCCTTCTATAGTCCCAGTTCCAATGTTAGAACGGAAAGGGAGGAAAATCTTAAGTGTTTGAACCTTTGTTCACCTTAAATAAGGGTGGGGCTATGAGCTTCATAGGGACACAGGTGGCGCTGTGGGTTAAACCACAGAGCCTAGGGCTCGCTGATCAGAAGGTCGGCGGTTCGAATCCCTGCAACGGGGTGAGCTCCTGTTGCTCGATCCCAGTTCCTGCCAACCTAGCAGTTCGAAAGCACGTCAAAGTGCAAGTAGATAAATAGGGACCGCTACAGCGGGAAGGTAAACGGTGTTTCTGTGTTCTGCTCTGGTTCGCCAGAAGCGGCTTTGTCATGCTGGCCACATGACCTGGAAGCTGTACACCGGCTCCCTTGGCCAATAATGCGAGATGAGCGTGCAACCCCAGAGTCGGTCACAACTGGACCTAATGGTCAGGGGTCCCTTTACCCTTTATGAGCTTCCTGCATTTCTGTGTATGGAATTACTTCCCCAAATCCTGCCCTGAATGGTCTGTTAAGGTAATAGATGGAATCAGAAGACTCACTAGGCAAAGCCATACAAACCCCAGCTGTCCCGAAGACAGATAAAGAGCATTCTGCTCCACAATGTGTTTGCTTCCTTCCTCCTAAAACTTCAAATATGTTTGTCTGCCCTAAGGCCAGATCATTTCCCTCCAATCTGCAAGCATCTTTGTTTACTTTCAATTATGGTGATGATTAATCTTCTTCAATTTATTGCCCATCCTTCACTAGCAGATTCCAGGGCAGGTTACAATGATTTAAAATTCAGTATTAACAACAATGGAAAGAAATCATACCGGTAGTCACAGGAATAGGGTAGGTCCTGAAAACATTTACCTCAGGTGTCAACAAGGAGGGAAGACAGAGCTTGACTCTGAAGACAAACTCTCCACTTAAAAGGTATATGATCTTGCTGCACCGCAGCCAGCAAATCTGGAAGTCATAATATCTGGATGTAGAATAGTACTGCGTACGACATCCCATAATAATATTAGCAATCATTATGGTGTTTAAACTCACTTAGAAGATGCATTATACTGCTTGGAAATCTAGTTAACGCATCTAGTGAGGCTCCAGGTTAATTTTAGAACATCCTCTACACCAGTGTTTCCCAACCAGTGTGCCTCCAGATGTTTTGGGACTACAACTCCCATCATCCCTAGCTAGCAAGACCAGTGGTCAGGAATGATGGGAGTTGTAGTCCCAAAACATCTGGAGGCACACTGGTTGGGAAACACTGCTCTACACACACACAAAATCACATCACATCGCATATGTCACTCATGGAAGGAAGGGTGGGAGGAAGAATTGAGCTATAGAGGACTCACCTCCAACTGAAGTTAATTTAAAATGTGCTAAAAATATGTACATCCGGGAAGAAATACAAATTAATATACAAACCTGAGCACCATTAATCTACTACATTGTTAAGTAGCAGCGTTTTCCAGAAATCCTTACAACTTACAAATGAAGTTTGCTGATTCACTGTTCTTGGCCAAGTGCAATTTTTGCACCTTGCTTGTGGTTGGGACCTACAACATGCATTTTGCAAATTGCAGGAAAGCAGAAGGGCATAATCTAGCTCAATCCCAACACGCTTAACTCAGAAGTCTGAAAGAACTCAGGGGAACTTGCTCTTAAGCAACTGTGTGTGTAATCACAATCTTAAACTGCTTAAACACTGCACTAATCATAAAACAGTGAAGCCATGCAGTTTTGCAGAACAGTGAAGCCACTTTAGCTATGTCCTCCCTCCAACACTAATTTAGTCTAGGTTGCAGTCCTTTGAACACCATGAAATAAGTTGCATTAAATTCAGTGGGACTTAATTCCATGTGAGGGTCCGTAGCACTGTGCTGCTATAAGATACTATTCGCCTGGTATCCAGCCTTTTATCCACAGCTTTCAATGCTTTCTGCAACATAGCAGCATTGACACCTGACAGAAGTTAAAAATTATATAAATATAACATAAATATCCATTTAATGCTCTAAACATGGTAATTACAAACATATAAAATTTCTGTGCAAGGCATCTTCACGCAATGCTTCTCTGTAGGAAATGAATTCCTCTAATGAATGTCATTGAACAACTTACCGGTATGACATCTCTGCCTTCTAAACATGTACATTTTCCCTTTTAAAATTAGGTAGTAGAATACACTTTAATGTTTTCTAGACCTTACACAGGTATTATGCACCGATATTAGCACCTTGGAAACACCAGATTGCAGCGACTCTTATTTAAGATCTCCAGACCAGAATTCAAAATACATGGCTATGTGAGACTGACGAACCAGTGCATTGCATTTAATACCACTAGAACTTTAACTTAACTTTAGAAATTTGCAGTGGGGGGAAATGTGGAGGCTGGTGAAGGGGCTGGGCAGAACTAACCATGGTCAGGTTCCATTGCCCAACGCATGTAATGTAGCTACCTTGCTGGAGGTAAACAGACTGATACCGTCCTGAATTCCAGAGAAGGAAAGATTTCAATGGGATTTCAATGGAGCATCTACAGCAACTTTCTGTCCCTTCCATCGCTACTAAAATGGGCAAGCCTGTGCCCCTACAAGCTCACCCACCTACTCAAATGTTAACAACCTTTCTGTCCTTTTATTCTTCCATTCCTTTTCTGAAACGTTTTCAAAAAACGAATGAAGGAAACAAGAGTAAATGGTGCAATATTTGAACATATGTCTACAGACTTCCAGAATGTTGTATTACTTATAATATTTGAACATATGCATAATTATTCAGCATAATCCCAAACAAATAGGATTTTAAAATAAAATTAAAAATTACTTAATTTTTGGCACCCAGTACAGAAAATCCTTCTAAATGATGGTAAGGTTGCTGCATCCATCTCTTTGTTTGCCCATCGTTGGTGGCCAAACGCACTGCAACATCTGTTTGATATTTAGCTTTCTCCTCTCAACTCTTTTTAATGCTGCAAGTCAATAAAACCGAGGAAGTGTTGGAAGCTACATTATTTTTCATAAGTATTGGAGAAAGAACAAGTGAATGCTTCTTTAGTGCTGCAGTTTCCACATATCAGCCCACAGGTCAGCAACAGGTTTCCCATTCTGCAAAACTGCCTGCCGGCAAATGCTGTTGCTACACACACAACCTATTTGTGTTGAGGTTGTCAATAGGAGGCAAGGCAGTTTTGAACCCAAAACTCCCAGTCGTTGACCCTCAACCCTTATATAGAGAGCTCAGGATCCCCCTCAAAGGGCATTTCTTGCTTGGGCACAGAGTTAATGTTTACTTTTTTGGCTCCCCAGCCCCAGTCCAAACAGTTCCTTTTGCTAAAGAAGCAAACAGCCTCTTCACTTTCCAGAGATAGCTTACAATTTCAGCAGCGGGTCCAGCTACAAAGTGAAGGTCAGGGAAATTCCATGTCTTTTCTCTGTATCCTGGACCTCAACTCTACCTCACCAAACATGATTAAGGCCTCCCTTGATTAAGATTTCAGTAGCATCTTAAATATATGTGATCTCACATACTAGCACAACTCCGTCGACATTAATATGCATTTCAAGCTACACACTCTGCAAAGAATGGAACATCTTTGTCATGCTGAAAGCGACAATTGGTATTATTTCAGGCCATATGTGCAGGAATATAAACGAGACTCTTTCCCACCACAGATGGGAAGTTGACCATTCATTTCATTGTGGCGGTCTGGCACTGTAAAGCAAGAATATACTAACCGGCTATTCAAAACAACATTCTGAAGCAAAAAGGGGAAATAGCACACAGCTTAATACTTCTAGATTTCAACGCCGACTAAGAAAGAACTATAGTGAAGTGACAGAATCTCAAAAACAATGTGGGCCAAGTTAGCAAGTTAAAGCATTATGCCCCCCCAGTCCATGAAAAATGTATTCTCCATCCTCCCTGCCAAGACGCATGAGCCACTTAAGAGGAAACAAGAAATTTGGAATGCAAAATGCAAAGGATCAAGGAAACCAGCAGATCAGAGCTGATATTGACCACTTTTCTCTGATGTCATATTAATTGGCCAAAATTCTGAGTCTACACTTGGGTATCTAGCTCCACCCACCTTGCATAAAGGAGAGGGCCCACAATCTAGTGGAAGAACATAGTCATACCTCGGTTTAAGTACACTTCGGTTTGACTACAGTACTTTCAGTTTAAGTACTCAGCGAACCCGTCTGGAACGGATTAATCCACTTTCCATTACTCTCAATGGGAAAGTTCGTTTCAGGTTAAGTACGCTTCAGGTGAGGTACGGACTTACAGAACCAATTACACTCATACTTCGGGTTAAGTACGCTTTAGGTTGAGTACTCCGCGGACCGGTCTGGAACGGATTAATCCACTTTCCATTACTTTCAATGGGAAAGCTCGTTTCAGGTTAAGTACGCTTCAGTTTAAGTACTCCATAGACCATCTGAAACAGATAAATCCACTTTCCATTACAGTGGTACCTCTACTTACAAATTTAATGCGTTCCGAACGCACATTCGTAAGTCAAAAAAATTTGTAAGTTGAATCCCAAAGGAATGCATTGGGAGAAAAAATTCGCAAGTCGAAGCAACCCTATCTAAAAATTCATAAGTAGAAAAAACCTATCTAAACCGCATCCAAGATGGTGGACGGAGCTCCGTTCGTAAGTAGAAACATTCGTAAGTAGAGTTATTCTTAAGTAGAGGTACCACTTTACTTTCAATGGGGAAGTTCGCTTCAGGTTAAGTCCGCTTCGGGTTAAGTACAGACTTCCGGAACCAATTGTGTACTTAAACCGAGGTACCACTGTATATTTTTACTTACTTGAGTACTCCATCCTTCCTCTGCCAACCAACTCACTTGAGAAACAATTCCACGCATTTACCCCGTGTGAAATTCCTAGTCTATAGCTCCCAGGCTAGTAGCTGCTGGACCTGGTTTGGCCATGAAATCTTAGATAATTGCAGTAAAATAGGGATGCAGAATTTCATTAATGGCAGTGGACAAACCCATGTGCTGGGGGGGGGGGTATATCACACCGCTTTGTCCTTTAAAAGCCTGCCAAGACAGCTAACTAAAATCACTAAAACATGATGACGTCAACAAAAAGAATACAAATAAATAACCTTCTTATACTTACATGACTACTGTACAATGGAAAGAATCACATTTCTTTCCCCACTTTTCACCACTTCCCCAACTGTACTTTCATATGGCCCCTAGGTGGTCTCTCACAGAGGAATATGGCCCTTGGGGTTAAAAAGATTCCTCACCCCTGAAATGGCACTATAGGAAAAAAAGGTATTATTCAACCAAGTGCAGCAACAGTGGGGTCCACAGTGTTTTCCACAACTAGGATTCTGGTGATAACATGAGCAACCAGCCGCTGATTCCATCTTCATGATCCCACACTGACAGCAAATTCGTTTCTCATGCAAATATATCAAGAAGAGAAGGGGAGGGAGATCTTCCTTAATCTCTAACAGAGTCTAGACGGGTTTATGTGCGGAGGAGATAATTAAATTTATTAACAGTTGGTGGAGTTCTCTCTTGCTCTGGCGAATTATCGCTGGATTACGGCTCATGGAAAAGCATGCGCATACACAAGTCTCAGACTGCCAAATCTCAGAGGCAGCTATAGCCAGCAATGCCTTCAGGCAAGCAATGGAACCACTCCACTGTTCTGATGCGACCTCTATCCCATCTGCAAACATCCCTAATCCTGTTATGAAAATGTGCATAGTCTAAAACAGAAGAGAGACATAAAATATTTTTTAGCTTTTGCAGATCAGTGCTTGGCAATGACAAAGAGCTCTCTCTCATCTGCAGCCGCTGGTCTCCACATACCGTATCTTTCAACTGCATGTGTAACCGGGTGGGTGATTGCCTGTGGAATTCAACATACCGATATTGATGACTAGGAGGATAAATGTGAAGACTGAAATCTGCACTATAATCCAGGCTTCCTGATAAGATTCCAGCTTCCCAACATAAACATATAATGTCATGCAGCTGCTTCTCTCAGTGGCCGCTTGCAAAACAATGGGGAGGGAAGCGGGATGGTTGCTACCCAATCCTACCAGTCATGGCCCCCTTAGTCATAAGATGCTGAGGGTGATTACCTTTCCCCACCCCTGAAAAGCACACAGAGCTGAAGGAGGAAGTTGAAAGAGTGAAGCTCTTCCCACTTCCTCTTTCAGCTCTATGTTTTTCAAGGCCCAGGTTCCTTCTACTGAATCAGATTTTTACCCAGATCCCTTGGAAAAGTGAAATGTCTGTACACTTTCTCTCTCTCATCATGTCAGGGAGACAGAAAGCGTGCAAACAGGGTGGCGCCCACGGAATTTGCTCAAAAATCCACGTGTGCCAACACACCTAAATAGGTTGGTAACCCATATTTTAAGTGTAGATGCTGAGCATGCAACTGTACCACCAAGCTATACTCCCTCTTGTAAGCATTTCACATAATTTGAGAATAGGTTGTTTTTGTGTTTTAACTACTTGAAAGCATTTGATAGCTGAGTTAGTGTGTGGCAGGTTACTTCTCTGCGTTTATTTTTAGTGCCTTCATACTGTGGAATGGAAAGTTTCATTTTTATTAGGGTATGTAGATTTGGAGGTGCTGCAAGCCTGTGTATGCCTGCTTACCTGGGAGTAAGATCCATTGGACGCAGTAGTCCTCTGGGTATATACGTATTGCACCGTTAGTGGGGGGGGCAGTTGGAAAGTGTCAATCACTGTTCCTACCTGAGCATGCACACTTCTTCAGATACATCTGAAGAAGTGTGCATGCACACGAAAGCTCATACCAAAATAAAAACTTAGTTGGTCTTTAAGGTGCTACTGAAGGAATTTTTTTTCTATTTTGCTTCGACTCAGACCAAAACGGCTACCTACCTGTAACTGTTCCTACCTGGGCAGCTATCTTTCCACAAGAGCCGACATGGATGCTGAGATCCAGTATCGCCTGAGCTCTGCGAGTGCAGCTTTCTCCTGATTGAAGTGCAGAGTGTTTGTGGATCGGGACATTGGCAGGGAAACCAAAATGCTTGTTTAAAAAGCTATTGTACGACCAGCTTTACTGTACACTTGTGAAACATGGACCACTCACAAACGCCATCTCCAGCTCCTTGAAAGATTTAATCAACTGTGTCTCCAAAAAATTTTACACATCACTTGGGAAGGCAGGTGAACTAATGTCAGTGTACTGAATGAAGCAAAGATCGCCAAAGCAATGGTTCTTCAACATCAACTTCATTGGACTGGTCATGTTGTTCAGATACCTGATTATCGTCTTCCAAAGCAACTACTCAAGAATGGAAAGCGAAATACCGGTGGACAACAAAAGAGGTTTAAAGACGCTCTCAAGGAAAACAAAAAGTAACATAAACACTGATAACTGGGAAACACTTGCCTGCGAGCGCTCCAATTGGGGAACAGCCTTTACCAAAGGTGTCATGGACTTTGAAGATCCTCAAACTCAGGATGAAAGGGAAAAATGAGCTAAGAGGAAGGCACGTTTGGCAAACCCTCACTTTTGCCTGGAAACCTATGTCCCCACTGTGGAAGGACATGTGAATGCAGTCACTTACAGACTCACTGTTCAGGCCTCTCCAAGGTATGATGCACACGAAAGCTTATACCCAGAACAAACTTAGTTGGTCTCTAAGGTGCTACTGGACAATTTTTCAATTTTTTTATTTGTTCAGACAGCGTTCCTGGAAGACAATCTGACCTGGCTACGAGTGATCGCCAACGAAGAAGATTATTCAGGAACTAGATTGTTAAAGGACTTCAAGAAACTGAGACTTTTTTTTAATGTAAACTACAGAATGGTAGATACTTTTTGTATTCTGAAGAATAAAACCCTGCCATTTCCTTGTGTGGTCATTTGGAAATGTGAGTGCTTTGTGAGGGACTTAGCAACCCAGTGATACTCCATCTGCAGTCCTAGGCATACCAACTCAGAAGTAAGTCCCACTGAGGTCAATTCGGATCACTCCCAAGTAACAGTATATAGATTGCTGCCTAAGTTGATGGTTACCTGACTGGGATTGAAAGTGTTTTACTACATTCGCTCCCAGAGAGAGGAGCGATTTGCTTGAAATCAGCCATGCAAACCTAGGCACAAACATGTGTTGTGTTTGCAGACTGAAATCCCCTAGAACCCGAACGCTTTACATCTATGTCACCCTCTCTTTCTGACCTCCTCACAGCAGGGTGCAGCTAAACCTAATCATTCAAGTGAGGAAGACTCCTGCTCCTGAAAGTGTGTCACTGGGAAACTGGTTCTTTAATCTTAAACTTTCCTGACAGGTCATCGAGGCCTTCAGAAATGCACTGCACAGACACTCCAGCAAGCATACAGCCTCAGGACTCAAACTCGGTCTCACTGATTGGCAATTGCCCTTGTTTATCAGCAACAGTTCAATAGACTACACACACATGTAAATGTAACAGTGCAATCATGCAGCAATAGGCGTGAAAGTTTATCCAAATGTTTGCTCCATGAAAGGTTTTCCCCTAAACATCTAACAGCAGAACCACATTTTCACCCTCTCCTAAATTAAACCACGAGGCATCAGTCTTGGACCCCCACAAAACAGTTCGCTTTTAGAGTAAGAATTATGCACACTCAGACGAGCTCATCCAAAGATTCACTTCCTGATTGGAAGGAAGCAAGCCCAAAGCAGCAGGGGATTCACAAATTACCTTCAACAAGAGTAAAATCTGTGTTCCTCTGCGCTGTACAAAATAGCTGAGCTGCAGTTATTCGCATGCAACGTTCAATGGGTGCACGGCCTGCGTACACAATAGTTCAGCAGTACAAATCAACACAAGTAGCCTCTATCACACAAATAATAGTATACGTGCAGCTAATGTAACTGTGCTCAATGTAACATGTGAACAAGCCGATACAGAAAGCGAACCACTTGCCTCACTGCTTTATTTGCCACCTCCTAGACTGAGCCTAGGGCTTGCTGATCAGAAGGTCGGCGGTTCGAATCCCTGTGACGGGGTGAGCTCCCGTTGCTTGGTCCCAGCTCCTGCCAACCTAGCAGTTCGAAAGCACGTCAAAATGCAAGTAGATAAATAGGAACCGCTACAGCGGGAAGGTAAACGGTGTTTCCATGTGCTGCTCTGGTTTTCCAGAAGCGGCTTTGTCATGCTGGCCACATGACCTGGAAGCTATACGCCGGCTCCCTCGGCCAATAATGCGAGATGAGCGCGCAACCCCAGAGTCGGTCACGACTGGACCTAATGGTCAGGGGTCCCTTTACCTTTACCTTAGACTTATGAAGCATTCTAGAGCAGTGTTTCCCAACCTTGGGTCTCCAGCTATGGGGTTTTTTTGGACTACAACTCCCATCATCCCTAGCTAGCAAGACCAGTGGTCAAGGATGGTGGGAACTGTAGTCCAAAAACAGCTGGAGACCCAAGGTTGGGAAATACAGTACTGCTCTAGAGAATGCAAAAAAGTTGCACACTGTTTTGTGACATTTTGCTTAGCCTAATAGAAAGGTGTTGCCCTAATACGGATTTTGGAATAATTTGCCACTTTTCAGTTATTAGGTTTGGAAGAAAAGTGCTTCATAGTCAATGCTGAACTGTCAAAAAATGATCTTGCACCTTGGAAGAAATAAGTAGGTTTTATTTAAATGTGTTTTCCAGATTAATGCTTCGCATCACTGATTGCCTTCTGATGACAGGGGAGATGCCTGAAAAGCTAATGCACTAAGCAGGGCTCATCCACACTTACCTGTTTTCTGCATTTTCTAGGCACAGGTCTGTGCTTTCCTTTTCCATGTGCATTTTTTGGTGGGTTTTTTTTTTTTGTCCCAGCACTTTCCCCACGAAAACATTCTCTTCACCTCACCGCTGAATTGGAGCAAAGGGCAATGGTTGGAAAACTCAAAATGCAGTTTGTTCTGATTCTGCATTAAAGAGCGTATTTTCTGGAGGAAATGGAAGTTGGGAATGGGAAAGTGTTTGGACATGTACCAGGAAAGTACAGGGCAAAAGGAAAGTGTGGATGGAGATGAGTTCAAGGCATGCCTTCTTAGACTGTAACTCAAAGCACACTAACCTGGGAGTAAGCCCCACTGAACACAGTATGTTTTGATTCCGGGTAGATATGCACAGGATTGTACGGTGGGAGATGGGGAGCTTCATTTGCAAATGGGTTGTTGAGATACATAATGGAGGAGAGGGTAACAGGCCTTTTTTTCCTCTCTTTTTTTGCCCTTACTGGATTTTCCTTGGAAAGGGTAAATCCGGATAAAAGGGGGGGCCGGCAGGATACAAGCTTCCATTTTGATATCCATGACATCATGTGGATACAGCAAAAAAACAACAACAACCACCTTGCCACTGTGAGTGTAAGGGGGAGGGCTTATAGGGAACAGGCCCCCCCATCAGGAGCAGCCCATCTCCCAGCAGTAATGAACGCGAAGGGTCGGAAGGGGAAAGTCAGGAGACGGAGAGGGAGTGCCAGAGCTCTGGCAACATCCAAGAGCCACTGCTCCTCATGCAGGAAGAGGGAGGAGGAAAGAGAGGATGGGACTCAGACGGGACGCAGACCTTTACCGCAGACGCCGGAATTAAGGAGGAGGAGAAAGGGGAGGAGGTTCGCTGTCCGGCGTCTCTTATGTTGGTCCAGGTCACGAAAGGGGGCAGTGCCGGATTCTGATTCGGACTGACAAGACATGCAAGCAGCAGCTCACTTCACTGTAAATAATGTGCACTAATAAAAACTTCTGAAAGACAAGCATGCGGAGGGTCGTTACTCAAGAGTAGTCACAACAACCCTGACAGGGAGGAACACCAATCCCACAATAAACACCCTCCTGGAAGCACCCTGCTACTTTTATTCAGTCGCAAATCTAAAATTTAGTAGGCCTACTGTATATAAGAGGTTCCTGCGGTTTACAATTCCCGAGAAAACGTTCAGCAGTCCCAGCCCAAGTTATGCAGCATTTGAAAGCATTTGCTTTTTACAATAAGCTGCACCTTCTGAAATGCCTTCATAATTCGCATGCACGCAAAGCCCCAGAAACTTGCAAAAAAGAGTTACTGGAATACATGGTGCCATATGTGGTGAGCGTAGCAGTGGTGTGTTTGTTTTGCCAGTGTAATACTGTCAAAGTTTTGTTGAGTGAGCCGATTCCAAGCTGTTGATATAGTTCAGACCTTGGCAGCTCTCTAATCTCCTTGAAGCTTCAGCATTTGATTGCATTTGTTTGCCCTGCAAATAGTCAACTGCACACGCTATCTCAAAGTGAGAATATATCTAAAAGCCAGTATTTATAATAGATGAGGTTCACAGCCACGCAGAACCCTTGTAAAACACAGACCCTATTTTTCTTCCCTTGAAGCATGCACTAAACACACACACCCCAGAACTCTCCTTTTTAAGCCTCCACAACTCTGAAAAGCTTTAAGGAATCCCTAGGCACTGATTTGGTGTTTCATCAGTGTGCAAGACTACAGGCTACCCTATATCACCGAGACCTGCAGGGCTCACATTAAGGTTCCTACCTCCTGACCAGCAACACCTTTGAAGAGTTGTTTGGTTTGGAAAAGGCTTCACCCATTGCTGTGCTGTACAGAAAAAATTATTCCTGCTACATTAAAGGCGCGGGAACCCTTCTTTCAAAATCAGGCACTGGAAAACATCACTAAAACAATTTGATAATGTTCATTGTGATTTACCAAGCTCTTGGAAATTCTGTAGATGGGGCAAGATAAATGAACTGCTTTTTTTGTGTAGAATATGTGCAATGCATTGTCAATTGCCCCTTTTAACAAGAACAAATCCTATTGCAAGGTAAAACACAGAGTGAACTCTTACAGTGCGACGTGGCGCGGGCAGCTTTAATTCAAAGAATTATTTTCCAGTGGTTAGGAGCTTCCCTAGAGTTCTAATTTAGCTTATTTGCCCTCTCCAGTGGCAGGAATTTCATAGAGGTCACAAGCACAAACAGTTCATTCTCCCATGCGGCAGAACGGAGGGAGAAAACAAACATGCACTTCGGCAATTACGAGCAATTTGGGCAACTTTTCTTCTTCCATGTGAACAAGATGCTCAAGGGCCAGGCTAGAAAGGTCAGAAAGCCCGATGCTTAACAGTAAAGAAGCCATATTTCAGCTAACAATGATCACTAAGTCAAGAACAGAAAGGGGAAGGGGGGGAGCAAAAGGGAATTCTGCAATCATAGTTTAGATCAGGCATCCCCAAACTTCAGCCCTCCAGATGTTTTGGACTACAATTCCCATCATCCCTGACCACTGGTCCTGTTAGCTAGGGATCATGGGAGTTGTAGGCCAAAACATCTGGAGGGCTGCAGTTTGGGGATGCCTGGTTTAGATTGTCTCCAAAATATTTATCCACAAGAGATTCCTCCCTCATCATGGATAGTCCAAGTTTAGTCATGACCTCCATGCTTGCTACTTTATAGATTCCATCCCCATATGCATTTTTGTTGAATAGGCACTCAGACATGCATTCCTACCTCCTCCTAGTATATTCAGTGCCCTACTTTTCCATACCAATTTCCATACAATTTATATAAAATCATAAAGGTAAAGGTACCCCTGACCATTAGGTCCAGCCGCGGAGGATTCTAGGGTTGCGGTGCTCATCTCGCTCTATAGTCCGAGGGAGCCGGTGTTTGTCCGCAGACAGCTTCCGGGTCATGTGGCCAGCATGACTAAGCCGCTTCTGGTGAACCAGAGCAGCGCACGGAAGCACTGTTTACCTTCCCACTGTAGCGGTACCTATTTATCTACTTGCACTTGACATGCTTTCGAACGGCTAGGTAGGCAGGAGCAGGGACCGAACAACGGGAGCTCACCCCGTCGCAGGGATTTGAACCGCAGACCTTCTGATCGGCAAGCCCTAGGCTCTGTGGTTTAGACCACAGCGCCACCCGCATCCCATAAAATCAAAGAACCATAGAATTCTAGAGCTGGAAGGGACATCAATTGTCATCTAGTCCAACCCATCAGCAAAGGCATCCGTGACAGATGGCCATCCAACCTCTGCTTCAAAACCTCTGAGGAAGGAGAATCTACTTCCTCTCATGAGAGTCAGTTCCACTATCAAACAGCTATTACCATCAGAAAGTTCTTCCTGATGTTTACCTGGATTCTCCTTCCTTGTAACTTGAAGAGGTTGGTTCGAGTCCTACTTTCCAGAGCAGAAGAAAGAAAGCTTGCTCCATCTTCCATGGGACAGTGCTTCTGAACTCTACAGATATCTACCAATCATAAGTGCTATGTCTCCGAAAAATTTTACACATTACTTGGGAAAACAGGTGAACTAATATCAGTGTACTGGAAGAAGCAAAGATCACCACTGTTGAAGCAACATCAACTTCGTTGGACTGGTCATGTTGTGCGGATGCCTGATGACCGTCTTCCAAAGCAACTACTCGATTCCAAACTTAAAAATGGAAAGCGTAATGCTGGTGGTCAACAAAAGAGGTTTAAAGACTGTCTCAAGGCAAATCTTTTAAAATGTAGTATAAACACTGACAGCTGGGAAACACTGGCCTGCGAGCGCTCCAGTTGGAGAACAGCCTTTACCAAAATAAAAAAAATTCCTTCAGTAGCACCTTAAAGACCAACTAAGTTTTCATTTTGGTATGAGCTTTCGTGTGCATGCACACTTCTTCAGATACCACGAAAGCTCACACCAAAATGAAAACTTAGTTGGTCTTTAAGGTGCTACCGAAGGAATTTTTTTTTATTTTACTTCGACCCAGACCAACACGGCTACCTACCTGTAGCCTTTACCAAAGGTGTCATGGGCTTTGAAGACACTCGAACTCAGGACACAAGGGAGAAACGTGCTAAGAGGAAGGCACGCTTGGCATATCCACAACATGATCACAGAAACCAATGTCCCCATTGTGAAAGGATGTGTGGATCCAGAATTGGCCTCCACAGTCACTTATGGACTCACAATCTTACTCGGCTACGAGTGATCGAAGAAGAAGAAGAAGAAGAAGAGGAGGAGGGGGGGGGAGGAAACAAACAGCAAGGTTAAAAAGCTGGTTGTGGCAAAATTCACAGGAGACATTTAAGGGGTTGCAAAGAGCTACACTCAGTCCACAGGTTGCTCAGTGTTATATAACATAAGGGTTGGGGGGAAAGGTCAAGGTTGTTGAAGAATGATAAAAAGGGGTGAATGACAAGGTAATGAAAGCCTCTTAAGGGATGATTAATTTACACTGTGCTCTTGAATAGCACCCAAAAGCAGACTCTTCTGTAAGGAGCATGCTATCTGCTTGGAAAGGTTGACTGGACGATTTTTATCACCCCAACCTCACTTTCTTTGGTGATTAAATACAAAGTTGACTCAACCAGGGTTAGATTCTGTCATTACGAGTTATGAAGGAAAGCTGCTGGTGAATACTGGAACCACAGCAACAGGTTTTTATGTTTCAGTGTATCTGAAGAAGTGTGCATGCACACAAAAGCTTATACCCAGAACAAACTTAGTTGGTCTCCACGGTGCCACTGGACAATTTTTTAATTTTTTTAATTAGGTTTTCATGTGACACCTATCTAAAGGCATTTAACTGCTAGCTGAGAGTGGAAGTGTTCCTTCTAATCTGCCTCAGATAATTTGGGTTTAAATTTGAGTGCTTTATTGTGGTGGAATGGGATGTCTGGATTCTATTAGGGAATGTGGGTAATTTACTTACTTTCACACAATTGGCTTCTTTGAAAGTGGTACAGTCATACTTTGGGTTGCGTTAGCTGCGGGTTGCGTATTTTCAACTTAAGAACGCGGCGGGCCCGGAAGTATTTACTTCCGGGTTTTGTTGCGCGCTCGCACATGCACAGAATCATTCTGTGCGCAGAAGCGCTCTATCAGCGCTTCACACATGCTCAAAAGCACCGCTCTGGATGCGTACTTTTCGGGGTGTGAATGGCACCCCGGAACGGATCAGTTATGTATCCAGAGGTACCACTGTAATTGTTTTCTGTCAAGTGCAGAGTTTGATTTCTGGTAAGTTAGCAATGTCTGAAAACTATGGCATACATTCTGGTTTGTGGGTTGTTTGCAACCGTGGTTTGTCAATTCAGCACCATGGCAAACCACAGCCAGACTACTTTGCAATGATTCCTGCATGGCAGAAGAATGGTCTAGATCAGGCTTCCTCAAACTCGGCCCTCCAGATGTTTTCGGCATACAACTCCCATGATCCCTAGCTAGCAGGACCAGTGGTCAGGGATGATAGGAATTGTAGTCTCAAAATATCTGGAGGGCCAAGTTTGAGGAAGCCTGGACTAGATAACCCTTGAGGTCCCTTCCAACTCTACGATTCTGACTCCATGATATTTTGGTGATATATCTGAATTGAGATAATGAAAAAAGAGTTCCACTGTGCCCCACAGATTCAGAGTGAAAGGTGTGTCCCTGCCGAACTGCCACTCAAACATAACTGTGAAGACCTTCAGAACATATAAAGAGGTATAAGACCAAAATATTAAAAAGTTCTACACAAAATACTATTGCTCCCGCATCTTCAAGTCCTGAAAATATGAATTTATTCCTTTCGTTTCCCAAGGCTGAATGCCTGATATTAGGAATTTCAATTCCATTTCCTCCTAATAATCTCTTTTGCTTGTGCATACTAGATAACATTTGTATGTATACGGTCTTGGTGGATTTACTGAGTTGACAAAGGCGGCAGAATAAACAGCAATCTACTGCAAGCGGAATTAGCTGTTTGGCTTCTCTCTTTATATTTATTTGTTCTCAATGGATGCTGCCTCTAAGTAAGCTAGACTCGGGAGTGAAAAGTTCACTAACTCACTTTGAAATCAAAGGGTTTGGAAGCTGAAGGGTTGGACTTTTCAGTGGGGCGGCAGGGTCCAATGAGCACATTACTAGAAATAAGCCAACTTCCTGGCGAGGTCACCTCTCTATTTTATTATTACTATTATTATTTCATATAATTTATATACCACTTGATTGTTAAAAAAAAAAACCCACACACCTAAAAATCAATTCAACAACCCATCATGTTTTCTACAGCAAGCTAGAAAAAGTTTCCTTTGCGGATTGTGTGTCGTTGACATTCTGATTAAAATCCATGGAGGCCAGTACATTTTTAAAAAAAAAAATCCTAGGTAAATAACAAACAAAAACAAAGCCCTCGGTACTGCTCAGGAAAGCATCATCTTTGCATGCAAGAAACAGATGAATTCTCTGTTACTTCAAGAAAAGGGTGAATTGATCTATTTGCTACCCTATTTGTGCTAGTATCAACATGAACCGGGCGAAGTCCCATTATTCTCTATGGTTACTAAACAGCCAGGTGCATATCATGTTAAGATAAGCATACACAGATGCATGCTATTACAGCTTGGCTGTCAGCGCACACAGAGATAATCTAATGTTGTGGGAAAGTGATGAAATGTTATCAACTCAGTGGCAAAAAGGTACAGGCCATGCAGCATGCAGCTATGGAGACCCGGCAGTCAAAAGACTAAATATAAAAGTATGTGTATGGGATATTAAAGTAGTTGAGTTTGGGGAGGGTTAAGTTTCGTTTAGCTTTGAGTGCTGCCACTATTTGCCACTGTGATGTGAAAAGTAGTAAAAGCTTCCAGTTTTAACAACAAAAACTTAATCTTTTTTCTTGTCACAAGTGTTTTAGAAACTTTGTTTTGAATTTCTCCCTGTAAATCATATCCCTAGGACAAATTCACACCAGTCGGTACATCAAAAGTAGGTGGCCATATGGTCACAACCAAACTCAACACGGTCAGTAAAGAAAAAAAAAAAAAGCCATGCATTTAGTTTTAGACACAATCAGTTTTCATGCTACAAAACACATAAAAATGTGAAAGGTCACAACCGGTACTGTGAACATTGGCTGCATCTTTAAAAAGTCATTGTTTTCTTACTCACTGGCCTGGTTTAGCTCATGTAAAACAATACCATAATTCAGTATTACATTCATAGGCCTTCCCCCTGCCCCCTTTTCACTGGCACGGCCAAAAGGAGATGATCAGAGGTACCTGCATTCATTCCAACTAACCACATTTCGTCATTATGTCCAAGGTGGGAATTGTAGTTAGTTTCCACTATGGTTTATCTCAAAAAGCCAGCACAGTAAACCACAACTGGAAGTTGACATGACCACGTAAACCATAGTGAAAACTAATCACAGGATACACCCCTCACTGGCTGTCCTTCACACCCGGTGTCCTTAAATAATAATAATAATAATTATTATTATTATTATTATTTATTATTATTATTACTTATACCACACCCATCTGGCTGGGTTTCCCCAGCCACTCTGGGCGGCTTACAACAGAAAAATGAAATAAAATAATCTATTAAACATTAAAAGCCTCCCTAAACAGAGCTGCCTTCAGATGTCATCTAAAAGTCTGGTAGTTGTTTTTCTCTTTGACATCTGGTGGGAGGGTGTTCCACAGGGCGGGCGCCACCACCGAGAAGGCCCTCTGCCTGGTTCCCTGCAACTTGGCTTCTCGCAATGAGGGAACCGCCAGAAGACCCTCGGTACTGGATCTCAGTGACCGGGCAAAATGATGGGGGTGGAGACGCTCCTTCAGGTATACTGGACCGATAATACCTTATTAAACACCAATAATGCCTCTTGCTTGCCTGGATAGAAGATAGAGAGGGATGCATGAAATTTACAATGGTTACCCCCATTCACTTTTGCTGTGGTTGGTTCCACCCTCTGGCTGAAAATGGTTTCCCCCATCCCTGGATTAGGTCATATGAAAGATCTGCTTGATCTGTGGTGGCTACCTCAGATATCAAAGGACTCTTGCTTCATGTTCTATTTTAAAAGTGATGAACATGCATGATTCAGCATGCACAACACTCATATTTGTTATCTGGCATTCTGCATGTGTGGGAGAAGCAGCACTGGATGAGTGGCAGTGTGTCTGAATCTAATCACGCCAAGGGAGTGTTCGAATGACTTATGTTTCTGCTCCAACATCTAAAGGAGAACTTGTGCGTGTGCAAAGGAGGTGGGCGAGGTTTATTCACATCCCAAGATTGTATAATTTCCAAGAAAAAACCCCCCTCTGCCGCAGTCTGCATCCATGCCCAATGAGAGCCTAAACAAACAAACAAAACTAAAGGGAGATGCCCTAACAAGGGGGCAAGTCAGCCTGGGAATCCCCCCCAGAACGGGTTTTCAAAACATTGCTAGACTTCAGGTTTTCTTGGCAGCAAAAATGCAACCCGACCTGTTTGACCAAGCAGCCAAAAAGCTAAAATTATTTACTTTCCTATCATCAGTTAACATCAGAAGTCTCACCGAGATCAATTTTAATCTGCCGGTTATTACTACTTCAAGAACTCTACATGCCTTCGAGAGAATCTACACTAAACCCCTTGCCCTTTTTATCTCCTTCCTACCTGAGATCACAAAAGTAATATAAGTCACAAGCTTTAAGAAAATATTGCTTTCCTGTTGACTCAAGATTGCTTCCAAGCTGCTCCGCGCACAAAAGGTATCAGGCGCAGCATCGCGGGGACCTTTTTGACTTTCCAATCACAAATGGCAGTAGAAGATACAGAACAGCTGGAGAATGGGGTTAATTTGAACAAAACACTGTGGTGGCTCCCTTTTGTCCCAAAGCTTTTGTATTCCCCATAATGGATTGCCCCCATAAATGTTTAATTAACTCCCATGTTTTATGCAGGTGCTAAAGGAACATGCACACACAAAAATAGGCTTCACCCCCTTAAAAAGGGTAAAAAATATCAGCACAAAATAAAATAGTTATGGTTTTGTGTGTATACATACTGCCTTGTTAACTTTTTCCTCAATGGAGCAACCGAACAGCTTCGGGGAGTGGTGAGAGGGGGGGTGGGTGCAACAGAGAGAGTGATCTTTGCAAGCAAAATTTGTTTAGATGAGAGCTAACATCTTCCCCTCGCAGTATGTTCACAAGCATATGGGATGCCTTGTGCAGGAAATTAGTGAAGTAACAGATGCACATTTTGCTAAAATGGCTCTAGCCAAGTAGTACAATCCTACTCAAGTTATTACTGGAGCAGTTCGCTGGTCTTAATGAATGCACTGGAATGACCCGATACCAGTTTGTAAGCAATGTTCTGGGGAAGGAAGAGATAGAAGCAGACAGAGACAAATAAAAGATTGGGGTGGGGTGGAGTGAGACTCGATTTTTTGTTTTATTTATAGTATCAGTTCTGATCTTTTATATAACATGGAGAGGGAATTTTATGACTTCTTGGACCCTGGACTTCTTGGGACTCACTGCTGGCATACGGACCTCGGTTGCTGAACAGATGGCCAGCACTTTCAGCTTTGAAAGTTCAGGTCACTTACCGGGGGGGGGGGGTGTTAGTTCAGTGAAGGGACAGAGAAAGGGGAAACAGAAGTTGCACTTTGATGCACATGCATTTCAAACACATAGCTTAAACATTTCGGGAGAAACAAGAGTTTCAATCAAGATAGGCAATGGTGGCAAAGCAGGTTTCTGCACATCAAAATGGGCTTCCAGAAAAGGCTAAGCCTTCTCGACATGGCCTCGAGTATCCTGCATGCAAGGTTTTGTTTCTCCTTACAAAACACCCTTTGATGCACGTCGGCAAATGATGAGGGTCAGCCAATTTGAGAAACCTGATGTTTTCCTACATATAGAGCTGGTCTGGCCAATCATTATCTCATTTAATCGACCTGCAATTACGTCAGGAAACCTCTAACTACAGTTTTCAATTTCACCTGAACTGGGAGACTATGATTAGCAATTTTGGAACAGACTTAATATCCTGCTTTGTTCTGAAACTGGAAGTTACAGTTTCCTGGGTCAGACAAAAAATGAAGTATTTCTGCAGCATTTCTAAATGCACACAGAAGTACAAGCCTCCCCCACAGAAGATGAAACAGAGAATTGTAGAGTTGGAAGGGACCCCCAAGGGTCATTTAGTCCAACCCCCTGCAATGCAAGAGTCCTGTCCACAGCCATCCCTGGGTGGGCTCAAACCACCAACCTTCTGCTTAACAGGCAGACACACACCCACTACACCACTGTTGGGTAGAGTTCTGATATATACAAATGTTACCAGTGCAAATTAATTCTCAACCTCTTTTCTTTGGGTCACTAGATGAAATACAACATTGGCGATAATTATTATTATTTAATTATGTTATCTCCAGCAATGTTATCTGATGAAAAATATATAGCAATGTGAGCAGCAGGAAAGCTGCAATGCTCCCCTCACCACCAATACCTGTGTGTGCAAGCTTGGGCCAAGATCCTTCTCAATAATGAACTTTATAATGCAACTGGATAATGCAACTTTTAGAGCCTTTGAAAGGCTGGAGGAAAGTTCTTTTGCTACCCAGGATAAAAGCAGAAACGGATGTTACCTTAACTGCAAATAGTTAAATATACATTTATTCAAGTGTTGAACCCAAGCAGAGAGCCTTGTCAACACTTTTGCCTGCCTCCTTTCCTTTCAGAGATCTCTCACATCTCTTTGTGAATCGGCACAAAACTGTTCAGAAAGGAGACAGGTGTCAGAACACCACATTCCTGTTCGCATGGCAACTGGGTCAACACTCACTTGCCTTGATTGAGACTTGTTCAGTTGAATAGTTCTGGCAGAACTTGGAGGCTGTCCCTACTTAATTCAATGGGGCTTACTCCCAGGAAAGTAGAAGTAAGTTTAGTTGAACTCAGTGGGGCTTATTATGCATGCAGAGATTCCACTTAGAGCTCTGAGTGGGGAAGCAGTTGCCACTTGACAATAATAATAATAATAATAATAATAATAATAATAATAATAATAATAATAATTTATTATTTATACCCCGCCCATCTGGCTGGGTTTCCCCAGCCACTCTGGGCGGCTTCCAAACGAATATTAAAAACAGTACAACATCAAACATTAAAAACTTCCCTAAACAGGGCCGCCTTCAGTTGTCTTCTAAAAGTAGAATAGTTGCTTATTGCCTTGACATCTGCTGGGAGGGCGTTCCACAGGGCGGGTGCCACTACCGAGAAGGCCCTCTGTCTGGTTCCCTGTAACCTCACTTCTCGCAATGAGGGAACCGCCAGATGGCCCTCGGTGCTGGATCTCAGTGTCTGGGCTGAATTATGGGGGTGGAGACACTCCTTCAGGTATACAGGACCAAGGCTGTTTAGGGCTTTAAAGGTCAGTACGAACACTTTGAATTGTGTTCGGAAACGTACTGGGAGCCAGTGTAGATCTCTCAGGACCGGTGTTATGTGGTCCCGAGGGCCACTCCCAGTCACTAGTCTAGCTGCCGCATTCTGGATTAATTGCAGTTTCCGGGTCACCTTCAAAGGTAGGTGAGACCACGTAGAGTGCAGTAGTCCAAGCGGGAGATAAACAGAGCATGCACTACTCTTGCGAGAAAGTCCGAGGGCAGGTAGGGTCTCAGCCTGCGTACCAGATGGAGCTGGTAGACAGCCGCCCTGGCAACAGAATTAACCTGTGCCTCCATGGACAGCTGTGAGTCCAAAATGACTCCCAGGCTACGCACCTGGTCCTTCAGGGGCACAGTTACCCCATTCAGGACCAGGGAGTCCTCCACACCTTCCTGCCTCCTGTCCCCCAAGAACAGTACTTCTGTCTTGTCAGGATTCAACCTCAATCTGTTAGCCGCCATCCATCCTCCAACCGCCTCCAGGCACTCACACAGGACCTTCACCCCTTTCACTGGTTCTGATTTGAAAGAGAGGTAGAGCTGGGTATCATCCGCATACTGATGATCACCCAACCCAAACCCCCTGATGATCTCTCCCAGCGGCTTCATATAGATATTAAAAAGCATGGGGGAGAGAACGGAACCCTGAGGCACCCCACAAGTGAGTGCCCAGGGGTCTGAATACTCACCCCCAACACCACTTTCTGAACACGGCCCAGGAGTAAGGAGTGGAACCACTGTATGACAGTGCCCCCAGCTCCCAGAAATCACCTATTCCTAAATTAGTTGAAAGGGAGGCCCTCCGTTGTGGGGATGCCCAACAAAGCTCTGCTTCTGTGGGGAGGCATGGGGAGCCGCAGATATATATGGTTGGTGATGGTTGTGAGGGTAAAATGGGGACAAGGACCATGTATGCCACCTGAATTTGGTGGAATGGAGGGGCATAAAATGTAATAAACAAAATTTAAAAAGAAATAAAGACATACACAACAGATGTGTGGTTCCTTGAAATGCCTGCAAAGATTTGTTTGCATTCTGCCGGGAAGATTGTGTGTGGCTTAGCAAACAGCAGTCTGCTCTCACCTCCACTGCAGCCTCCTGCTCTGAAATGCCCCCTGTGTGAGTGAGTCATTTAATCCTGCGCTGAGTCTAATATAAGTCGGTGGGACTAGGCTGAAGCCTGTTGTTTGCATACCTATTACTTGCTATTAGCCATTAACTCGCACTCACCAAGCTAGGCTATTCTGCTTCCACAGTCACCTGCATCCATATATTTTTCCTTTTACCAAGCCACCCAGTAGCAGAAAACAACGACTGAATGGCCATCACAAATCCATTTGGTTCCCATCATTATCAGTTCAGACTGCAACCAAATCCCATTTTCCCTTTGCAAATTCAATTCCCATCTATAGCCCAATACATCACTGGCTGCTCACGTTTGCTGCCTCATTTTTTATGAGGGTAAAAAAAAAGGGAAAGAAAGAAAGAAATGTGAAAGATTACTGCCAACGTATAATAGTCAAACTGCATTTTCAATTCCCAACACAGGGTTCAGGCGGACGGGCGGGGAGGAAATGCAAATGCAGGCACCGCTATCAACTATATATTACCCCAGTGACATTGCAGTGCTGTCTATCAGAACTCACGTACCTGGGAAAAGGATGTGTGGAAAAATCAAGCAAGCCATCACTCAAGCAAATCCTTTCGCAGCCCTGCTAAACATCATTTCACTGTTCCTGAAGCTTTCTGAGCCATTTCCCGACCACAAGTTAAAAACTAAGCTGTGATATTCCATTAGTCTTCATTAGCAAGAAATTCACCAAGGTAGGCTGCAGTTGAGCATGTGAAATTGCGAGATACTTCTTAAAGGGGTCAACAAAGCAAGGGAAACAGGGGAGAGGGAGGAAGACCTTTCATTGCCTATAGACAGCCACCCAATCTTAAACAACTCCTCACCCACAATAATACAACCACCAGACTTAACATGGACACTGGTACCAGAGCCTGCAATAAACCCAGATGCCAACTTTGCTGCCACATACACCCGGACAACATCATTACTGGCCCCAACAACATCCAACATACCATCTCAGGACTATTTAATTGCTCATCTTCTAACATTGTGTATGCCATCAAATGCCAACGGTGCCCTTCAGCTCTCTATATTGGACAAACAGGCCAAACCCTACGCCAAAGGATAAATGGACATAAATCTGACATCAGGAACCATAAGACTGAAAAACCAGTAGGAGAACACTTCAATCTCCCAGGACATTCTATACAAGATCTCAAAGCAGCTGTTTTATTACAGAGAAATTTCAGGAACAGACTGGAAAGGGAAGTTGCTGAATTGGAAATCATTACCAAGCTTAAAACCATGGAAGCACCTGGGATGAATAGAGACATCGGATTCTTATCTCATTATGCATGATAAAGCTTTCTTTAGCACCTCAGCCCAGGACTAATTGCAGCCATCAGCAGCCATTAACAGCCATCCACAGGTTTACCACTCCCATCAGCCCATCTCCCATTCCCACCCACCCCCACCACCCTCTGTATATATATAGGGTCTGACACTTCTGTTTCTAGTGTATCTGAAGAAGTGTGCATGCACACGAAAGCTCATACCAAAATATAAACTTAGTTGGTCTTTAAGGTGCTACTGAAGGAATTTTTTTATTTTGTTTCGACTCAGACCAACACGGCTACCTACCTGTAAGGGGAGAGGGAGATTGTGACAAACGTATTTCTGGAAGGAAATATTTGTTGTTGTTGGTTGTTGTTGTTGTTGTACTTGTTATTGTATTATTTATTACATTTGGGACCCAGGTGGCGCTGTGGGTTAAACCACTGAACCTAGGACTTGCTGATCAGAAGGTCG